>NC_136483.1:140870221-140882721 GCF_053919585.1 Euprymna scolopes
TTTTTGCATGACGTGGTTCAAACTCCGCACGTAAATTTCTTTTTTTTTTTTCATTAACTGGAAAGAATTTTATAAAACTTGAAAATTTACACGTTTTATTTATTTATTTATTTATTTATTTGCATGCCGTGGTCTGTAGGTTCGAACCCCGCACGTAAATTTCTTAATGTTTTTTTTTTTTCGTTAACTGGAATATAATATAAAATAATTTTATAAAAGAAACAGTATGTTCTCTAGAGTGCAATGTAGAATAACATATATTTTGGACTAAGTTACTGCATAGAGGCATGTGAAGCTACTTTCCGGGCGATTTCACGGATTTCGATGACAATAAAAATATAGCAGTGTGAAATATTCGTTGATCATCATTCAATCCAGGACAACGTCGGGTCTCCCTGCTAGTAATATTATAAATTAATATATTATTTTTTTTTTTCGGTATTTACTTGAACAATGCTCATTACGCGATTAGGACTAGGTGATGGTATGGAAATGTACTTGCGGCAAATAACTACATCGAGATCTGATCATCTTGAGTGGTGGGGAGTTTCAACTATTCCGGACCGATCATAGCACTTACATTCTGAATAATATTAGATGAAAGCTTCCGAAAGCTTCTGGACTTAAAGTATCACTTTAGTTTTCGAACGGGGTAACATAGCACCCCCCCCACACACACACATATACAATGAAAAATATTTCTATATATTTCTTCAGTATGTAAATATATTTCAATGAAAATGTACCCATGGAAAGATACCTATATTATAATAATATAAATTAATACGTAATGTATATATATATATATATATATATATATATATATATATATATATATATATATATATATATATATATTCATTCTTTAGTTGATCAGTATATTGATCAGTATATTGATCAGTATATTAAGAAAGATTAGTAATAGGATGACAATAAGATTACTGCAAGTAAGCTACACATTTATGTTTCATTCCCGGGACATATTATCAGGAAGTTAACCTGGTAATTTACTTCGGGAATGAAACATAAACGATTTTGTTCTGCTTACTTGTCATAAGCCCAATTTCATACCACTACCAAGTCCTAATCACGTAATGAACACTATATATTGTTGGCCACTCTAACCTCCGGCTCAAATGTCCACTTATGTAGGCATTTGCCTACAAGAAACCGATATTACACTTCAATTCAATTCTAAACATACATGTGATTCCACTTTTTAATAAAAACCAAAAAGAAAAAAGTGTCATCTTTCCAAATGTGACATACTTTCAGTGCCGTCAATCGTAATCCTACGAACAGACTTGCGACCGACACATAATCTTCCTCCTGTAATCTACGAGGTTTTCTTTCTGATCGTGATATATGATCGTTTCATTCATAGCCACCCTCTCCGTGTGTGTGTGTGTGTGTGTGTGTGTGTGTGTGTGTGTGTGTGTGTGTGTGTGTGTGTGTGTGTGTGTGTGTATCACTACACGATGCAATGTGTATAATTGTTATCAATGAAATTCCAGATCGGCTGACTTTTCTCCTCCCACTATTCTCTTATAACTTCCTTCCTCCTCCATCTCCTCCTCTTCCTCTTTCTTTGACAATTGTTCCCTCTCACTACAACTGCATTACTTCTTTCGACCATCTCTACGGCATCTTCTGCTACAGCAGGTGTTTAAGACATAGTAAGCTCTTCGATATCGAAAAATGTGCAGCGTGTGTGGCCGAAGAAGGGGTTCCAAGTTAAGATTCCCTAATGAGAAAGAAAGAAAGAGAGAGAGAGAGAGAGAGAGAGAGAGAGAGAGAGAGAGAGAGAGGGGGTATAATTCAGAGAGAAAGAGAGAGCGAGAAAAGGGAGTGTGTGTGTGTGTATGTGTGTGTGAGAGAGAGACGTACAGAAAAAACGAAAAGGGACACGTGTGTGTGTGCGTGTGTGTGTGTGTGTGTGTGTGTGTACGTCTGCCTATCTCTTTTCCCACCTCACCTCTCTCTCTCACACACACACTCTCTTTCTCTCCCTCTCTTTCTCTCTCTCTCTCTCTCTCTCTATATATATATATATATATATATATATATATATATATATATATATTTATATATACGAGCAAACAGTTAATAAAACATGTTAAAAAACACTTTGAAATGAGTTAAAAACATATTTAATCTGAAAAGGAAACACTAGATAAGTGGATAGTCCTTAATCCGCGGAGTTTCGAAGAAATATTTTCCTTCTCATCAGAGGGTAGGAATTAGCAAAATACGGGATCGGATTTTGCATGCAAAAGTATTTGATAAAACAACAAGTAAGTCAAAGATCTTACTTGATAAGAAAAAAGTGAAGCAGAGGATATATGGTGAAGAAAAATGTGATTACACGTGAATGGATAGTCTGGTGGAAGATAAATAATCCAGTGACGGTAAAATCCAAATATATAACTTCAAGAAAGTTAATTGAATTTCCATTTGCACAAGCAAAATCCAAGGAAATCCCGTAATTGGAAGATGGTCCAAAATAATCCAAAGGCAGAAATCCATGAAATAATTCACAAAAATGTGTACAAGGGAAAAAAGGAAAAAATTCCAATAGTATTAATAAAAGAAAAATAAGATATGCTTTTCACTCTACTGCCGAGACATAAATATAAATAAGAAAAATCAGGGAAGAAACAGAGGAGGAAAAAAATTAAATGGTGATAGAATTAAATATAAATTAGAGAAACAAATGTCAAAATGACTCAGAAAGGAAATGTTAAAGGCGCGAAAAAATATATAGGGCAAAATAATATAGGTCAACTGAAATGTACAGTTCATCACTTAAAAAATATCAGCAAGAGTTGTTAGAGGACACTAAATGGAAAATAAATAAATAAATTAATAAATAAATAGAAAATAAATAATAAATAAGCAATAAATAAATAAAAAATAAAATATAAAATAAAAAATAAAATTATTTAAGGGGAAAGGATGGCCGGTATCTGCAAATTCAGGAAAAAGCAAGAAAAAAATTAAGTAAATGCATATAGTAAAATATAAGTAAATATACATACAAGATATGAAAGTGGGGGTAGATTGATATATAAGATAGATAGGAAAGTTTAAAGAATAAAGCAGAAAATGCAGATAAAAAAACCGGCCATGCAAAGAAGAAATAATAAATAGATAAAGGATTATTAAATTATAAAGTATTAAGAAGTATGTAGAAAAAACGATAAAGTTAAAGAAAATTTTTTTATATATCTATATAAAAGGTAAAAGTAATAGCAATGTAATTTCAAAATTGCCATAATTAAATTTGGACTTATGTTTACAGAAAGAGATCAGTTAATTTTTAGAATTTATTATATTGTTACTTTGAGGGGAAGTAATTATAGTTATAGCTTCGGTTGTGCAGAGGCGACATGACTAAGAGCCTGGAGTATAAGACTTAACTTTTTTTTATGATAGTCCATTTGATTGAGAAGGGGGTATTGTTAGAGTTAAGTTTTTTTAATTAAAGTGGTTAGAGAAGTTCCTTGGTTATTATTAGAATTATGGTTGTTAAAAGAAGAGTATTCAATCAAGCAATAAATTTGATTGTAAATTTCAACTTACAGTTTTTATTTCTTTTCTCTTATAATAAGTTCTACTCTCTATTACTTGTGTATTGAGCTTTTTTTATTTGGTTGGGATTAAAATATCTATATATAAATACTGTTATTTATATTAGATTGAAGTTTACCATTGCTTATATTAGGTAAACACTGCATCTCCTTTGATTTCATTATATATATATATATATATATATATATATATATATATATATATATATATATAAGTAGATTGTAGTTTGCTTGAAGCATTGTTGAAGCAAATTATAAGGTAAAATTAAAAGCCAAGAACAATGCGAGATTTTTTTTTATTATATAGAGTAAAATTAAATGAAAACAAAAGAAATAAATTTCTTTTTTGTTGTTGTTTGTTTTTTCTTTTTCACACAAATTTTAACTCTAAACAACAGTAAATTTTTTTTTCTGTTGTATTCAATGGTGTTATAAATCTCAATATATTTCAGACCTATTAGTCCTTTTTCAAGAGAAGACAGCGGAAGAGTGTTCAAAATTGGAAAAGCAGCCACAGAGTTTACTCTTCCGCTGTCTTCTCTTGAAAAAGGACTAATAGGTCTGAAATATATTGAGATTTATAACACCATTGAATACAACAGAAAAAAAAATTTACTGTTGTTTAGAGTTAAAATTTGTGTGAAAAAGAAAAAACAAACAACAAAAAAAAAAGAAATTTATTTCTTTTGTTTTCATTTAATTTTACTCTATAAAAAAAATCTCGCATTGTTCTTGGCTTTTAATTTTACCTTATAATATATATATATATATATATATATATATATATATATATATATATATATATATATATATATATATATATATATATATATATATATACATACTAGCATGGATATCCAGCGTTGCCAGGGTCGACATGAAGTTCGGTTTGGCCACACCTGCTATACTAAGAATATTGAGCAATTTTTTTTATATGTCAACTCCATCGTTACCCCAACAAAATTTTCAAAAATAAAAGAACGAATGAAAACCCAAAAATGTAATCCCCCCGCCTCCACCGAAAAAAGAAGTACGTGACAAACTCTCCACCAGATATTTCCGCAGAAGGGATACGAAAAGAAGCTATTGAGCACATTTTTATGACTATATTCCAGTTTATGCGAATTTCTTTTATGCTATCTCAGTCTAGAATGATTTGTTATTACGGTCTGTTCCAAGGAAAACAAACTGTAAATAATTCAGTTTAAAAAATACCAAAGTCGAATTTGTGTTAACCGAAATTCACGTTTTTATGTTATAAAAATGATGAGTTATGACTTTTTGTGTTATTAAAAGAAAAAAAATTAGCAGTTACGATGTCAAAAAAATACGAAGAAAAAAAAACCTGTTAAAAAACATAAATGAAAGGTTTTTTGTTTGTTTTTGTTTTGAATAAAGAATCGTAGTTGAATTGGGTTGTTTGTTTATTTTAAAATAAAAATCCACTGGACGACAACGTTAATTGCGTAATCACGGAAATTATGTTATTTAAACTAATTCCCAAAATAATGCTTCAAAGTTTTTAGTTTTAATATCCGTAGAGAAAAAGAAAACAAAAATAAAAAGAACAAAGTTCGCGCCCAGGGGAAATAACTCAAACCGGTTTATAGAAAAATCGATGTCGGTAAAAATAAACTAAATTAAATATGTTATCAATATAAATCAAATTTAAATAATAAACTTAAATAGAACACTTAAAACAATTCTCTCGCTATAAACAATAACTAACACATCGCTATTTAATAAAATCGATTTTCCTTAATGTAATATGCAAATGACGTCACCTCTTAATCGTATATTTTGCAAGAATCATACTATATATAGGAATGAATGAAATAATAAAGTAATGGACCTTTTATATATATTAATCAAATTGTGAATAAACAAATAAATAAACAAACAAACAAACAGACAGGAATACGAATTTATATAGGTATAAAGAGACAGACAGACAAAGAGAGAAAAAGAGATGATGGGGAGAGAAGCACAGATAAACAGATAGAGACAGATAGAAACAAAAACATGAGAATGGGAAAGAGACGCGCAGACGAAGTTCATTAGTGTTACGACATATCAAGTCTTTTGATGGTATTATAATCATAACACCATGACTATTGAAACGATTAATTGCATACGCAAATTAAACAAACAAAAAAATACCATTTTCTTCAGACGATTCTAAAATCCTTCGACCGTAATTCAATCAAACAAACAAAAATAGATAAATCTGACTTGGCGTTTTTTTTTTGTTTTTTTTTTTAATTCAAAAGAAATGCATTTATTGACGGTTCTTCCAAAACAACGCATTTCATTTGCTTAAATTTCATTTGTTTAAATTTCATTAAAATTTCATTTGTTTAAATTTCATTTGTTAAAATTTCATTTGTTTAAATTTCATTAAAATTTCATTTGTTAAAATTTCATTTGTTTAAATTTCATTTGTTAAAATTTCATTTGTTAAAATTTCATTTGTTAAAATTTCATTTGTTAAAATTTCATTTGTTTAAATTTCATTTGTTAAAATTTCATTTGTTAAAATTTAATTTTTTAAAATTTCATTTGTTTAAATTTCATTTGTTAAAATTTCATTTGTTAAAATTTAATTTGTTTAAATTTCATTTGTTAAAATTTCATTTGTTAAAATTTCATTTGTTAAAATTTAATTTGTTTAAATTTCATTTGTTAAAATTTCATTTGTTTAAATTTCATTTGTTAAAATTTCATTAGTTAAAATTTCATTTGTTAAAATTTCATTTGTTTAAATTTCATTTGTTAAAATTTCATTAGTTAAAATTTCATTTGTTAAAATTTCATTTGTTTAAATTTCATTTGTTAAAATTTCATTTGTTAAAATTTAATTTGTTTAAATTTCATTTGTTAAAATTTCATTTGTTAAAATTTCATTTGTTAAAATTTAATTTGTTTAAATTTCATTTGTTAAAATTTAATTTGTTAAAATTTAATTTGTTTAAATTTCATTTGTTAAAATTTCATTTCTGTCGTCGTTACCCCACTTCGGCGCCAACCAGCGCTTTCTCGCCCTCGACTTTCCCACATCCATCTTGCCCGGTTACTTTGCTTCTCTCTGCCGACCACGTGGAGTATTTTTCTCTCCTTTTCTTGTGACGCAAGCTCGCGCACACTTCCTAATCTGCACACGTGCTTCAACGTCTGCTGCTGCTAATATTTTCCCTAGCCAGCTATACTTTGGCCCCTGCTGATATTTTCACACGCGCTCTGTTACGCACTACGATGGTGTTTACACGAAACAGAGAGGTTATTTTTCTGCCTCAAAATTTGTACGGTTTGTGCGATCGTATAATAAGAACGATCAGAGAAAATATTCAGGTTGGTAAAGAGAGAGAGAGAGAGAGAGAGAGAGAGAGAGAGAGAGAGAGAATTGTTTGGTAACTTTTCTTTGTATTATGGACAGACTAAGCCTGGCAGCGCCCTCTCTCCAAAACATATACAGCACTTGTTGTTGCCAAATTAGCACCCATTTTAGCACTGAGCAGGTCCAATGTCGCTTAACTTCGGTGATCTGACGATAACCGGCGTGCAGCAGCAGTAGTATATACTCGCGGCTTATGATTTTGAATATTTTATTTAGTAACATCATTGCTGATTGGTTGTAGCAATCAACTTCCTTTCTGGCTTGTCCAATCAGACGCCATTTCTTAGTCCAGCTGCCCATGTAACTGAGTTTTTTAAACGGTAATTCACTTTTTTTTTTTTCTTGATCTTGGACTGACAACAACTCTACGTGAAACGAACCTGTCCCTGATTTCTCTCTTGGGATTCAACAGAACTCACCCGGCCTCCGGGCCCGGTGTTCGACTAAGATGAGATACAAATAATTCAGCATGGCAACCGGATTTCAATATGGTATATAAATGAACTCTTCTTCCTACAGTGCTGTCTCTAATGTTTTGTGCCCGTCCATACACATGGACGCACGTTTCTACTACTAATTTAGACAACTCAAGTGCCTGCCTCCCGAAACGGGAACATTCTAGAACATTCTAGAACATTCTATTGCTTTTCTTTGTTTCACGGTCCCGCTTCTTACGAAATAAACCCTTTCGTTGTTTTGTCTTTTTTTTTTAAAGGTGTTGATCAATGATTCTATGCTTTTCTGTTTCAAAATAATATTTTATTAGGGGCCAAGAACAACAGAAAAAAACAAAACATTTTTCTATTTATTTAAAAATAAAATACAACTTAGTTATCTATGTGTCCTGGAATTTGCATATTATTTTAAAAATTCATTTTAATGAATTTCCTATTAGTTTTTTTTTTTTTTTTTTTCGGTTTTCTGATTGGGATGATCATCTTTAGTTAACTATTACGTGCAATTATATTCATGATTTATACTTGCGTAATATTCGCGTAAAAAGTTTCTAGCAAACACAAACCTCTTTCTTTATATATTTTTATGTATGCGTATATATATGTGTTTAAAAAGATTTACCTACCATACTCCTCTGTAAGTTTTTAGTCTACTGACATGAAACTTCATATATAAGGTATTCGAAACTATGGGAAACTTTATATTTGGATTTTAACCGGGAAAACTTCGGTTTTGCGATAAACGCAATGCCAAACACGCCACTTTTTTTTCACGTTCTTTTCCTCCTTCGCGTTACGGGTTCGCGCCTGCCTATCTACTACCACCTTTTTTTTTTTTTTTTTTTTTTGCTCAACACACACCTCCAAGCACCTGGGCAACGCCGGGCACCCAAGCTAGTATAATAATAAATACGAAATCTGCATTAATCAAAATATCATATTTAAGCGTATTTTACGAGCGGGCAATGCCGGGCGACCTGCTAGTTAGCAATAAACTAACCTCTCAAAGGGTGAGAATGCAAAGATTATTCTTATTAGAAATAGGAAAATATTGTTTAAGCCGAATTCCAAATCTTTACTGAAGCGAAGTCCTACATCATTTCTTCTTTTTGCTGAGTTCCAAATCACTATTTTAAGCCTGTTCAAGACCGTAATCTTAAGTCTAGTTCAAAACCATTCCAAAATCAACCTAGGAAATGGAGTGGAAGGTAGAATTCGCATAGCAATCGACAATCGAGTAAAATCAATCGATTTATCAAATCTCAACGAAACGAAAAGTATACTTTGAATACGAGTGGCGGGCGTTTATAGCCATCGAAATCTCAATAACCTGGTTTGCGATTGTGTCTGAATCTTTCCTCGAATAATATACTACAAATTTGACAAATATATGCTTATAGACATATCAGTTATTCAGCGTGATATACGAGGGTCGTTTCAAAAGTAAGACCTCCTATTTTTTAATGCTAAAAGTGGAAGAACTTTGAAGACGGGAGGGAAACCATTAAAACAGGCGACTTTTTGTATTCCAGAATTTGTACATAGTCACCAACATTCTCAATGCATTTTTCACCAGAATTCAATGACGCATCTCTGCTGCTGACGCACGTCGATGACAGGCTTTATTTGTTAGAGTCTCACACCGTCAATATCTGTAACAGTAAGATGAAATTTTGAAGTAAAGAATGCATATATTCAGTCGTCATAACAATGCAATTTGCAATCCTCTCTGATCCATTCGGGCGGAATGCAAAATAGGAGACATAACTTTTGGAATCATCTCGTATATTGAACATACATTGTTTCTTTGGATGTTGGGGGAAAAAAAAAAAAGATAATGAGAAAACTTGGAAAAAAGGGGGGGTATAATTGAGCAGAATAATATGCTGAAAATGATTGCTTATGTGATGAATTCTCTTCCGCCACAACAACTAACTAGCTCGGAAATTCACACAGATGAGTTGTTTATAGTGGTGAAGTTTTTGTTTAGAACCTACCACACTTGTTGTATTACTGCTAACATTTGTCGCCACTTTCAGTTTTGCGATGAACGCAACGGCAAAGCCGTCACTTTTTTTTTTCACATTTTTTTTCTCCTTCGCGGTACGGGCTCGCGCCTGCCTGCCTACTCCCACTTTTTCTTTTTTTGTTGCTCAACACACATCTCAAGACACCCGGGCAACGCCAGCCACCCAGGCTAGTCTCTTATAAGAAGAGATGACGTGTTGGCGCATTGAACACTATTAGCTCACATTGTATATCTGCCGATTCGACATTATATAGAATTTAATTCTCTTCTTTCCCATAGTAATTCATGGTGGCCTAGGGGTTGAATACTAGGCTGCAGAGTACATGGTGACTTTGTGACTGGGTTCCAATCCTTCGGCCGGTAGTAATTATCATCTCCAACACTGAAAATTGCGTAAGCATTACACACAGTAGATTACAGACACATGTGTCTGTAATCTATCTATCCATCTCTCTCTCTCTCTCTCTCTATATATATATATATATATATATATATATATATATATATAATACATATACAGGGTGACCCCCAAAAAACGGGCCCCAACTCTAATTAGGCCCTGTTTCTTAGTGTTTTGTCCGAATGAAATGAAACGTTGGTCATAACTAGTTTATTATATTCAAAACATCACATCAAAACACCAGGGTCTTTTTTTTCTCCGTCCCTATATATATATATATATATATATATATATATATATATATATATATATATATATATATATATATATTGTTAGTTATCACACTAAAACCAGAGGATGTATTTATTTCACACTCATAGTATTAGTTTATGTAGTACATCTTCTTACATGTATTTCGTTGAATAGCGGAAATTAAATAACCAACTCATCAGAGACAAATGTGTGTTCCTCGAAAAATAATTGAGGAGTTTTTTTTTCTTTGTAATAAAAAGCAAAAACGGTGATAAAATGACAATATAAACTGATCTTGCTGCAGTTAGACGTACGCAAACAACGTTTAATTTCCGGGCAAAGCCTGGCACCTCTGCTGGTATACGACATTAAAATATTCACCTTCGCGGGTGTGAGAACAGCAAGAGAGGTAGACACAAATATGTCCTCCTTTCAGAGGGAAGACAACTATCATTATCTTACACACACATATATACGCACACACAAGAGTATACGTAAAATTGCTTATATTGTGTGTCACGGCCAACAACAACAGCCAAAAAAAAAAAGAAAAAAAAAGCGGAGAGATGGGAGCTGAGAAGCCCCACCATCTTTTAAGTCTTCTTGTTATTACCTAGATATTTAAATTCTTTATCTTTTCTTTAGGGGAGACACGGAATGTGGAATAGGGAGTAGGTCTGCCATGACCTTTTCATTTGATAAACCCGGGTCAGAAGAGACAGTAACAACTGGTACACATTTTTTCTCGTCGCCCTCCTCCTTATCTTACTCCTCCTTCCTCCTTCTCCTCCCCTCCTCCTCCCCTACTAGTGTTCTACTATTACTACTACTACTACTACTACTACTACTACTACTACTACTACTACTACAACAACAACAACACATTATACTATGTTATTACGATTAATGCTCTACATTATTCTACCACTACTGATATTAATATTATTAAATCTATATGTAGAAAAAATTTGGTATATTTCTTGCTACTACGATCACTACTGCTACTACTATTAATAATAATAATAACAATAATAATAATAATAATAAGTTGTAGGGGAGATAATTTAGGAATTTACCGGGACCATTTGTTCTACTCGGCGTTGTCTAGAATAATAAAAAATAAAAAATTTAAAAATTAAAAAAATAAAAACGTTTACAAGTATTTTTGATATAGATGTACATAATATTACTTTGATAAGTATGTTTTAACTTAAATAGGGATGGTATAATAAAATTGTGGGGTCTACGTTCGCGCCTGGTCTCCATAGAATAAAAATAGGCACAAACTTTAATAAAGACTTTTCATATCTATCTGCGTAAGTATACTTTAATAATTATGTTCCTGTTTGAAGAAATATGGTATAATAAAATCATGGGGTGTTCGTTCGCGCCTGACTTCCATAGAATGGAAATATGTCATAAAGTTTAACAAGTTGTTTTTTTTTTAATAAAGATTCACAGATTATTGTGTTTCAGTGTGAACAGGTATGGTAAAATAAATTATGGGGTTTATCGATTTTATTTTTAATTTCATCATATTTTGCTTTGGTTTTGATACCCCGAAATTCGAAGCTATCTCTTTACAACCCTTCCTTTTCATAAGCTATCATACTTTCATAAATCAGAATCTATTTTCTGTAGGCTATTTTTGAACCCAGTCAACGACGGGTACCTTTACTAGTATATATATATATATATATATATATATATATATATATATATATATATATATATATATATAATGAGAGAGAGAGTATAAATAAAGTAAGAAAATGAGATTATAAAAATATATACTAATATATATATAGATTACTTCATTTATTCAATAAGAATGCGACGTTATGCGAACTATCATGTTAACTCCCCGCTTCTGATGAGAAGCATTAGGCTTCGAAATACTATGGTGTAAAGATTCCTTCCTTATCCTACAACTCTAATTGAGGTATCACCCTCATTCAATAAATAAATCCATTTATATTAGTATACATTTTTATACTGTCATTTTCTGACTTTATTGATACTCATACTTTATTGAGCTTTGCATTATCCCGATAAGTCTCCTCTTAAAGAATCGATCTTATTCTTTTCTTTTCAACTCCCCCCCCCCCATATATATATATATATATATATATATATATATATATATATATATATATGTATATATATATATGTATATATATATATATATATATGACAACAAGAGTTTTTTTTCCTTTTAAATTAAGCTATATATATATATATATATATATATATATATATATATATATATATATTAGTGATGTGATGGTTCCAATATTTTTCGCGATTCCGATACAATTCCCGGTTCCGTACTAAATTCCCGATTCCGACACGAATACTGATTCTGATTCCTATTGTTTAT
>NC_136483.1:140890221-140902721 GCF_053919585.1 Euprymna scolopes
CACACTTCTGATTGGAGGATTAGTGTGTGGCATGAAGCAGAGAACATGAAATTAGAATATTTCCGATTGGAGGGTTAAGGGAGTAGACTTGGCGCGAAGAAGGTAACATGGGATTAACATCCTTAATATTTGAAGGTTAGGCGGAGTAGACTTGGTATGAAAAGTAAGGAAGTGGGATTATCACGCTTCCAATTGTAGAGTTAACACGTGGACTTGACATGAAGAAAAGGTTTTGGAGCGGACTTTGTATTAAGAAGGAAAAGTGAGATTAGCACACATTCGATTGGTGGGTTATGGTGTAAACTTGGCATGGAGAAGGGGAAATGGAATTAGTCAAATTCCAGTTAAAGGGTTAAGACTTGTTATAAAGACGGACAATTGGGATTAACAGGCATTCGATTTGAGAGTCAAGGTGTGGACATGGTATGAAGAAAGGACACTGGGATTAGTATAATTCCAAAAAGAAGGTTATATGGAGATTTGATATTAAGAGGAGAAAGTGCGATTAGCATTCTTCCGATTGGAGGGGTGATTTGTAGACTTAGTATGAAGGAGAATAAATGGAATAAGCCTTCTTCCGACGTGAGGGTGATTTGTAGACTTGGTATGAAGGAGAGAAAATGGAATTAGCATTCTTCCGATTAGAGGGGGTGATTTATAGACTTGGTATGAAGGACAGTAAATGGACTTAGAATTCTTCCGATTGGAGGGGTTATTTGTAGACTTGGTATGAAGGGGAGTAAATAGAATTAGCATTCTTCTGATTGGAGGGGTGATTTGTACAACTGGTATAAAGAAGAGTAAATGGAATCAGCGTTCTTCCGATTGGAGGGGTTATTTGTAGACTTGGTATGAAAGGGAGTAAATGAAATTAGCATTCTTCAGATTCAAGGGGTGACTTGGTATGAAGGAGAGTAAATGGAATTACAATTCTTCCGATTAGAGTGGTGATTTGTACACGTGGTGTGACGGAGAAAAAATGGACGTAGCGTACTTCTGATTGTAGAGATGATTTGTAGAATTGGTATGAAAGGGAGTAAATGGAATCAGCATTCTTCCGATTGGTGAGGTTATTTGTAGACATGGTATGAAGGAAAGAAAATGGAATTAGCATTCTTCCGATTGAAGGTGTGATTTGTAGACTTGGTATGAAGGAGAGTTAGTGGAATTAGCATTCTTCCGATTGGAGGTGTGATTTGTAGATTTGGTATGAAGGAGAGTTAGTGGAATTAGCATTCTTCCGATTGGAGGGGTGAATTGTACACCGAGAAGGAGAGTAAATGGAATTAGCGTACTTCCGATTGGAGGGGTGATTTGTAGACTTGGTATGAAGGAGAATAAATGGATTTAGCATTCTGCCGATTGAAGGGGTGATTTGTAAACCGTGTATAAAGGAGAGAAAATGGAATTAGCGTACTTTTGATTGGAGGTGTTATTTGTAGATTTGGTATGCAGGAGAGTAAATAGAATTAGCATTCTTCCGATTGGAGGGGTTATTTGTATACCTGGTATGAAGGAGAGGAAATGGAATTACCGTTCTTCCGATTGGACTGGTATGAAGGAGAGTAAATGGAATTAACATTCTTCCGATTGGAGGGGTGATTTGTAGACTTTGTATGCAGGAGAGTAAATGGAATCAGCATTCTTCCTATCGGAGGGGTGATTTGTAGACTTGGTATGAAGGAGGGTAAATGGATTTCAGCATTCTCCCGATTGGAGGGGGTGATTTGTAGAATTCGTATGAAGGAAAGTAAATGGAATTAGCATTCTTCCAATTGGAGGGGTGATTTGTACAACTGGTATAAAGGAGAGAAGATTGAATTAGCGTACTTCCGATTGGAGGGGTTATTTGTAGACTTGGTATGAAGGAGAGTAAATGGAATTAGCGTACTTCCGATTGGAGGGTTGATTTGTTCACCTATTCTGAAGGAGAGAAAATGGAATTATCGTACTTCCGATTAGAGAGTTGTGTGCGGAACTCACATGAAAAAGGGAAAGTGGATGTGCATACTTCCGATTAAAGCGTTAAGGGCTGGACTCGGCGTGAAGAAGATAATATAGGATTAGTATACTTCTGATTGGAGAAGTAGTGGGGTGGACTTTCCATAGAGAAAGGAAACTAGGTTTAACGTACTTCCGATTTGGCGGTTATGAGTAGACTTGGAATGAAGAAGAGAAGTAGGATTAGTATACTTCAAATTAAAGGATCAAAAGGAGTGTATTTAGCACGAAGAAGAGAGATTAGTATACTTGTGATTGGAGGCGTGGGGTTAAGCAGTGGGCTTGGTATGAAGAAGTGAGAATAGCATACTTCCGGTTGAAGAGTTAGAGCTAGTGGAAAGAGAAAGTGGGAGTATCACAGTTCCGTATGAGGATTTTTGGAAAAGAGTAAACCTGGTATGAAAAAGATGTGAGAGCAGATGGAAGGAGGAAGCACATAAAGAGCTGAAACATGAATAGAGGAGGGGGATGGTGAGTAGGATCACGAAACGAAGTCACGTTGATTCCTGTATGTTTTCATTAAAAAAAGACGAACGTCTCATCCGAGGAAATCTTGAAGATATGTAACGTCATCTCATAGACAGCTTTTTAACTGATAATTTTAATTTAAAGCATCTGTTTTCTCAAAAGCCAAAATTATTTATATATTACAAACTTATTTAATATTACAATCGTTATTTGGTCCCTTGACAAAAGGAGGATGAACCTGTAAATTCACTCTTGTTTGTTCGTCCGTTCGACTGTCTGCACTTTTCTCACTAACTACACCTTGGATTTAAAAAAAAAAATTTTTTTCACAAACATTAAACATGATATAAGTAAAAAAAAAAAAAAAAAAAAAAAAGGCACGGGAAAATTCCGATTGCCCCTCCCCCTAGGGGTTCCTTTCGGGTTAAAATGGCTAAAATTGATACTTTTGTGCTTATTAAAAAAAAAAAAAATGATGCCTTAGATTTTTATAAAACTTTCTGAAAAGTTGTAACTAACTGATTTCTATATAATTTTGTTTGGCTATACTTCACGATAACTCTAACTATAAGTCCTAGGGGCTCTTTAGGGTTAATAAAAACACTCCAGTTTTGGGACTATTTTAACATATTTGTCCAAAATCTTCTGTGTATGTCTATTTGGCAGTTTTGCATGACGCTGAACTCAAATTTAAAAATGTTAAGGCCTTGGGGACTTTTGGGCTAAATGGAGGGGGGGAGCAAATGATGGACTTAGTCATTTCTTTTTTTTTGCGTGGTGCAGAACTAAAATTTACATATGTTAAGGCCTAAAACTGCACCGTTTGTTTATTTTCACCAGAATTTGACGTCCCCTGGGGACTTTTGGGGCTAAATGGTGGGGCAAATGCTGAACTTAATAATTTTTTTAATGCCTCGTTCACTGTACACTCATGGGGGACCATGCATGCTTCACTTGTTTTTATTTAATATGATTTTTAAACCCGTGTTTGATCACAATAAATATGGAATTCAAAACAATTTGTCGAATCACCACGAATCGCAGCTAGTATATATAAATAAGCTATACATAGAAGATACTGCCAAGTTTGCTGCAAAGTAGGTCACTCCTTCTATCAGTCTAGAAAACTTCTCACGTCTGTCAGTATCCTTGATATCTACAAACCCACAATTAACCCATGCATGGAGTTTCTGTTGCAACACCTGGGCTGGTGCACTGACCACTAGTCTCCATTTTAGAGGGGGTCCAAGAAAGACCTCTAATCTAATAGGCCCCTAACTATCTTCCAAGTTATAGGCACAGACCCATCGCCATAATCATGCATCCTTGTGCCGACATTTTGCAAATAGAGGTGTCAAATTCTGACCTCATCCTGAGCATAAGGATTTTACATCTACGTATTTTAAATCTACTTCTGTCCTAAAAATAAAGTTGAACATTTCAAAAGACAACATTAAGCAGACAGTCAAATTTTACATTTTCTTCTGTAATTTACGTAAATTATGTAAATTAGAATCCTTGACGAAATTTTATATAGCCCTGTTAATACCTACTAAATCTTTATGCTTGGCAAATAATATATACATTTCATTTTTAGAGTATGTCAACATTAATTGATATTTAGTAATTGATGTTGGTTTCAAGTCGAGCTCTGTGGCGTCCCTGAAAGGCAGAGGTTTGTATTCTATTGGGAGGTGTCACATATCTAGTTCATGCACATCATCCTTTGGTATTTGACAATTTGTAATTCGATGCACATGTCGCTCGATAGATGTTGTTCTGATCTTTTTATACTTATATAAATAGATATCACGCTCTTATTTTTCAATTTTCTTAATAATAAAGCGCTCTACTGGATTTCTCTTTCACTCACCTCTCTCTCTCTCTCTCTCTCTCTCTCTTGCTCACACACTCACATACACACACACACACCACACACATATATACAGATGCTCTTTGTGTAAACAAATTGAGCTTAGGTATTTGGACAATATAAAAATATTGTTAATTCACTGCCCGCATAGCACCAGTCGTATAGCGCAACAATTAGAACCTCTGACTGTCGTTTCGATCCTTGCTTGAGGTAGTTGTTGTCTAGCCGCACTGATGAGCTGTAAATATAGCGAAACAGTACTATATGTGGATGACTATATGTATATATACGCACACACACCACACACACACACACACACATATATATATATATATATATATATATATATATATATATATATATCCCTATCTTGGGTTGGGCATATTTGGGAGTAAAATAACAAACTGTTACTAATGTATAATGCAATGCACTTTGTGTAAACAAATGGAGCTTAGGCATTTGGGCAATGTTTGATTATTGTAATTTCACATACTCATATTGGCAGTATATAGTGCAACGGTTAGAAGCACCGGATGTCGTATAAGCGGTCAAGTTTCAATCCTGGTTTGAGGAAGATGCCAATCTAGTCGCACTGAAGAGTTATAATACAGCGTCTATCTGTGGATGACAGCATTGATTATTTCCAATATTTTTATTATTGAATAAGACATTTCCAAAATGTCTTCTATTAGTTTTGTTGCGACGACCAGATTTCTCACATTTACATGTCATCTCTCAGACCTAAGTGTTATGAGCCATCAAATTGACACAAGAATAACATCAAACGACATGGAGGAATTATTAGTAAATATATTATGCATCAAAAGAGTAAAATATATAGAAGCAATTTTTACCCAATAAAAGTTTTACCCTCATCTTTATGATCTTGTGTTTATTTGGATTGGAATCTCTCGCACGCTATTTTCTCGCAACAAAACATTAACCGTTGAGCGTTCACTAACGACGGCTTTCTCTGCTAAATGATTTTATGCATACTCAGGATCCAATTACTTTCCATGCTATTTCATAAGTTTGAACGGTGCTCTCCCTTGTTACATATATTTCTCATGACTAGAACACCCGAAATTAATGCTTCACAACAGCACAAATAAAAAAAAAAACAAAAAAACAAATCATCAAATTTGGAAAAGTAACCATACATTTACATATGAGCATTACCTTCTCTTCTCCCAGTGACGGAGGTGGCTATTCCGAGCAATGGATATTTGGCGCAACTTGACCCCTTAGTTTATTATCGATATTAAGACATTCATTACTCATGCGGTTCTCCCAGAGACTTCCAACTGACTGTCCATTCATCTTTTCACTCTTTCACTCCCTCTCTCTCTTTTGGCCATTTGACATCACATCATTGGTCGAACTAGCTGACTGTGATTAAACTTTTTTTACTGTTATCCTCAACTAACAATATATATATATATATATATATATATATATATATATATATATATATATATATATATATTAGCAGTTCAGGCCAGCTTTGATCGAACCCTATGTACTATTCATAATTTTATGTGCATATGTATATATATATCAAAAAGTTTGACTCATGTCTAGGTAACCTACATCTAAAATTTCAAGACTTTAGACCCAAAATTGGAGGAGGACTTTGTTAGTGTCTGCAAAGGTCAACTCTTTCACCTTTGACATTTTGGCAGCCAAATTTTCGCCTAAAAACTGATTAAAAAGATTGCTGCATGTCTGAATATCCTTTATGTAAAATTTCAACTGTTTAGACCCAAAATTGGCTGAATATTTTGTTAGACACCACAAAGGTCAAATCTTTTGAACTTTAGCAGCCAAATTTTCAGCCAAAAACCGATTAAAAAGTTTGCCCTATTTCTGAATACACTTTATGTAAAATTTCAAATGTTTAGACCAAATATTGGCTGAGAGGTTAAATATTTTTTAAATTTTGACCCCAATTTTGATCCCTTTAACATTCATTGTTTTGGGCTTGAATCAAGTTAAAAGCTTTGATCCATGTCGAAGGAACCTACATCTTAAATTTCACGTGTTTAGACCCAAAATTGGCGGAGATGTTTATTAGTTTTCAACGGTCAAATCGTTGAACTTTGACTCTTTGAAAGCCAAATTTCTGGCCGAAAGCCGATTAAAAAGATTTTCACAAATCTCAATACCCCTTACGTCAAATCTCGAGTCTGTAAACTGAAAATTGACAAAGCAATTTTGTAGGGAAGTGTACACATACAGGCAGACACACAGACAATTTCACTTTTATATATATATATATATATATATATATATATATATATATATATATATATATATATTATAACATCTCTACATCCCTAGTCAGAATTTCCATTCTCCCTGATTGTTTCTGATTATTTTCTTTAATACTTAGTGACGTTGATACCATCATCTGTTTGTTTGTGATTTTTTTTTTCACTAACTTTTTAGAATTTTGGAGATATACTTCCCATAACCGTATATATTCTGAAACTATATTAACTAAAATACCTGGCTACGTATATTTTATTGTGATCAAATGAAGGGGTAGAAAAATATTGTGGGGACTACGTTCGATTTTGACATCCATAAGGAAACCTGGGCAACATTGCATCTTCCTTTCAGTAAATATATATCTAACCCATATAGAAAGTTATATTGTCCGAATTTTTAAAGTTAAATATAAATAGCATTAAAGTTACCATCTTGAACTTTGATTTCACGAAGCCAATTTTCATTTGTTATTACTGTACAATGTTATAATAACTATAATAATGAATTACGTTCCTCGAACAACTGCTAATATGCAAACATTTTTTGATTATGACCGAAAAATCAAAATCCCCAGTTGCTTTTCAATTTCACACTCCCATGAAATTTCCTCCTTCGGAGGAAGCTGGTTCAACCCGCATATGGTGCGTCGCTTTAGTACAGTACAGCAGTACTGACAACATAGAATATTTTTAAGAGTTGAAAACTAAAATGTCTTTATGAAATCCCAGGTAATGCTGAATTAGAACAGCTAGTAATATACGTCACTTGGTAAAAAACAGGATCTAATAAATTAGAGATTCTTCTTTGCAATTTTCTAAAAGACAGATACTAGTGTGCAGCCAATGCTATTAAAGTAGAAAGTTTTCCGACATCCTGGGTCCACTACAGTGAAAGAATGAGATTTTGCTACTAGTCATATTAGTCGAGGACACTTTGGTTGGAGGGACGTGCACTTAGGTTGGAGAGGTGTGCAGTTAGGTTGGAAGTATGTACACTTAGGTTGGAGGGATGTGCACTTAGGTTGGAGAGGTGTGCAGTTAGGTTGGAAGTATGTACACTTAGGTTGGTGGGATGTACACTGAAGTTGGAGAGATGTGCACTTAGGTTGGAGGAATGTAGACTTGGGCTGGAAGGATGTGCACTTAGATTAGAGATATGTACACTTAGGTTGGGGGGATGTGCACTTAGGTTGAAGGGATGTCACTTAGGTTGGGAGGATGTGCACTTAGGTTGGAGGAATGTACACTTGGGCTGGAAGGATGTGCACTTAAGTTAGAGGGATTTACACTTAACTTGGGGGATGTACACATAGGTTGGAGGATGTGCACTTAGGTTGAAGGGATGTAGATAGGTTGGATAAATGTGCACTTAGCTTGGAGAGGTGTACTCTTAGGTTAGAGGGGTGTGCACTTAGGTTGAAGGGATGTACATATAGGTTGGATGAATGTACACTTAGGTTGGAGGGATGTGCACTTCGGCTGGAGGGATGTACACATAGGTTGAAGGGATGTACACTTAGTTGAAAGAATGTACACTTAGGTTGGAAGGATGTACACTTAGTTGGAGGAATGTACACTTAGGTTGGAAGGATGTGCACTTAGGTTGGAGGGATGTGCATATAGGTTGAAGGAATGTACACTTATGTTGAAGGAATGTACACTTATGTTGGAGGAATGTACACTTATGTTGGAGGGATGTACACTTATGTTGGAGGGATGTACACTTATGTTGGAGGGATGTACACTTATATTGGAGGGATGTGCATATAGGTTGAAGGGATGTACACTTAGGTTGGAGGAATGTACACTTAGGTGGGAATGATGGACACTTATGTTGGAGAGATGTACACTTATGTTGGAGGGATCTGCGTATAGGTTGGAGGGATGTACACTTAGGTTGGAGGAATGTACACTTAGGTTAGAATGATGGACACTTAGGTTGGAGGGATGTGCATATAGGTTAAAGGGATGTACACTTAGGTTTGAAGTATGTACAATTAGGTTGGAGGAGTGTGCCATTAGGTTAGAGGGATGCGCACTTAGGTTGAATGGGTTTACATATAGGTTGGAGGAATGTGCACTTAGATTGGAGGGATGTACACTTAGGTTGAAGGGATTTACATCGGAAAACATTGCATTGAAGTACTTTTGATACAAGCACAGGTATGCAGCATTGCAGCAATGAAACAGGAACTGTAGCTTGGTAGACAACGTGTTAGGGTAGAAAGTGTTTAAAATTTGAACAATGCCAGGTTGGAACAGCTAGTACTATATATTCAATATGAGGCCATCGACAGCTAGTACCGTATATTCAGAACGAGGCCATAAATAATTCACTGATGCATTTACTGATAATATTAGTTTTCTTTAACAAGTCTTACAGTTTTGTTTGAAAATTAAAACAAAAACATATTGAAACATTTGGATTACCGAAGTTAAGCAACGTTGAGTCTAGTCAATACCAGGTGAGTGACTATTTAGGAATAGCAGGCGCGGTATGTAGAAGGGCATTGACACCTCCGAACAAGAGTTGAAAAACACTCTAACGGGGATATACATATCACTGGGAACCGCTTGTGAATTTTATACTCCATAAAACTTCCTTCTTCAGAGGAAGCCGGTTCGGTTCGACCCACCTAGGGTGAGTGCGGTTTTAGTACAGAACAGCAGTACAGATCATGTGGGACTAATTAGGTTAGAAAGTTAGAAACTACAATGATTTTATGGCATCCCGGGCAATGCTGGGCTTGGCTAGTTAGTACTGTCTATCCAAAACGAGGCCATAGACAGCTAGTGCTGTGTATTCAAAACGAGGCCATAAATAATTCACTGGTGCATTTACTGATAATATCAGTTTTCTTTAATGAGTCTAACAGTTTTGTTTGAAAATTAAAACAAAAACAAACTGAAACATTTTAACATAACATCGCCTGTTTTAGTTACTATTTAGACAAAATAAGCATTGTGAAACTTTCCAATAAAATAGTGAACATGTTATTCTAATTAATTACTTTAGGAAACACACCCTCAACTCTTGATGCGCTAGATTATTTCCTCATAACTTACTTTGATATATATATATATATATATATATATATATATATATATATATATATATATATATATATGTTATTTTGTGTGTGTGAGGGGAGCGAGTTGCTTCCTTATTAGTTTCGAAACAAAACGGCTGAGGCTATCTCTTGCAAATTTCACACAAAGGTAATTTATATGTCTGGCAGTGTTCTTAGATATATTTTCTACAGAAATTCATCTGATAAGTATTGAAAATCGAAAAAATCCGATCCTAAAAATAGTCTTTCCTTTTTATAGATAAAAAAAAGAATTTTTACAGAGGGATATTTTAAGTTGCACCAGCAAGGGAGATAATAAAATCTTAACAAATAATTTCTTCTTAGAAAAAAAAAAAAAAAAAAAAAAACAAACAAAAAAAAAACAGGTTTGTTAACATCTTTAAATATAGCTCATGATCATCCCATGTTAAAGCCCAGGTGTACCTCACCATTTTATTTTAATTTTTTTCTTATTAATGAATTCAATTTATGATAAAAGAAGAAGTTCCATTTAAAATCGCCGCAAATCATTTCTTTGTTTGCATATTTTAAAACTAAACATTAATCAGAGGTGAGTTTCCAGAGCATCCATCGTCAAACCCAAATATCAGTTGATGTGATATTGTAAACAAACACAGATCGAATTTGATGAACGACATTATCGTTATTATTATTATTTTTTTAATTTGTTTTGCGAATTAGTCCACTAGGCAAATCATTCCTCGAAATATATAATATTCAATAGAGGATTGATTCTATAATAATACATACGCAATCTGCACAAATTAAAATATCATGTTTAAGTGTATTGTACCACCGGGCAAAGCCGGGCGTCCAACTAGTATAGTATATATACCTGTACTAGAATAATACCTTCTCCAGAACGGGTAAAATAAATTCCATGAACTGAGCAGTTTTGTATCACGTTTATTCTCACTATGCAAAGATTCAAATCAATATATGATGCAACTAAACCTCATGTCTAATTATTTTAATTTTCATAAAAATCCATTACATGCTTTTGATTCTTAAAAACATTGAAAATATCCAAAATTTAAGCTTAAGGAAACTTTAGAAGAAATTGAAATTCAGGAAATCTTGTTTAATAGATGCGGAATCATTATGGATCAAATGTAATGCAAATCTGAAATATGTATTTTTAAATGGGAAATTGTGCCTATAATAGTATGCCCCCTATAATTCTTTAAAATACCCCAAAGGGATAGAAATTCGGGGAATAGCACCTTTTATGAAAATTTTACAAAATTGGATATATCTGAATGTTCACAAAAATAGCGTCCACTCTCACTTTTCACTTCGTATAAAGCAACATTAAACTAAATATAGTCCACATTACCCATCTTTAGGCCTTAGGCAAATAATATATCATCTCTCATCTCTGTCATCTTTCAGGACACTTCACCACCGAATCTATACGACTTCTCCAGTTCTCTCGATCTCGCATGAGACTTTGCATGTCCCAAACACTTTCCAATCCTGTGTCCTGTAGCAAGTTATCGATGTAGGTCATTCTTCTTCTACGATGGTTTTGGTGTCCATCTGTTGGTATCCAGAGAGCTAGCTTGCTTGCTTTCTCTTCACAGTATCTCATACAGTGACCGGCTACTCTCATCCTTCTCTGCTGTACTTTCAGTGATACAGGTGTTGGTTTGTTGCGTGGCTTCTCCATGATGTATCGAAAGCCATCCTGAGCATCCTTGTATAAAAGTCATCCGGTCTCTTCTTCAGCGCATTTGTAAGAGTCCATGTCTCAGCACCATAGAGAAGGACCCCTGGTGCTGAGGCACGGACTGCGCTTAAGAAATAATGCGCAGGACTTTGTTGTACGCTCGAGTACCTGTCTCACGGGCACCCTTGCAGTAAGTGGATGTTGTACGAGCAACTATTGCTTAAAGGGATTTTTAAAAAATTATTAACTACCTCCTAAAGTTACTGAAATCTTACTATGACCCTTAAAATAAATAGGTTATATTAAAGTTCACACTGATATTGTTACACATTAAAAATTGAAACAATTACAACGGATCACAATGATTGACATTTGTTTAACATCACAAACACATTTTTATAAAAGATATAGCGAAGATACTCCTTGGTGTGTATCCTCCCTAGAAGAAGGAGTTTATTAAGATCTGCAAGAAATATGACCTTCACTTTTGAAAGTATATATACATAGGCCTTGACCTTAACTGTGGACAATGGTGATGCACCATCCCTGGGTCAGAGACCATCATTATGCCAGGTTTGATCATGATCAGTCCAGTGGTGTGGGCTATAGGAGAGTATATATTCTGATTATACTTTTGTTAATGCATCATTCTTTATTTGTTTCATTTTCAACAAGATAAATATAAGTTCAGAATGTATTGCGAGTACTTTCGGTTTTTCATGAATCATCTTCCAGGGACATAAAAAAAACTGAATGAAAAGATGGAGAGTATAAAATAGCCTTTTACGTCTTAGAAATGATCACACGTCAAAAGATTTTGTTGAAGCTGTTAAGTGTTGTGGTATAACTATGAACCAATCACGGTACATTGGAAAAATTCTGCTCAAGTTCGGAATGCAAGATTGCAAACCGCGTAAAACTCCCGTCGAAATGGACATAAATAAAAATATAGAGACTGAAAAAAAATCCATAGATAATCGATTATATAGAGAAATGGATGGAAGTCTCATCCATTTGATGAACAACTGGGCCCATAACCTGTTAAGTATTGAAACATGTTGAACAGAGTGCAGACTCGATACTGAGTGCAAAGTGTTTCCAGTAACAAAGATGGCGGCAGTAATTGC
>NC_136483.1:140915221-140942721 GCF_053919585.1 Euprymna scolopes
TTTCTAGGAGAAGCAAATCTCTGATTTAAAAAACCATAAAGCGGGAGACCAGTACCCGCATTAAGCTGGTCTGCAGTTTAATTTGTTGCTGGCTATCTTGCTCTTGCTTGTTGCTGGATCTCAACATTTTGAACCGAGAGAGAGACTTAGCTGTCGTACAAAGCTAAGACTCTGTAACATCATCTTTGTGTAGATACTCCCTCAGGCATTTGGGCTCATGGATTTTAAATGTCTGAGGGAGTGGCACTCGTCTGACAAGAGACGTTGCAATCATCATCATCATGTATGTATGTATGTATGTATGTATGTCTAAAACTTTCGACTGAGGCGACGGATTTTCACGAGATCGGTATCGTTTGGAAGTCGACCCTTCGGACGGCAGATATCGAAAAATTGGCTTAAAACATTAATTCCTTCAGCCTCAACTGGGCAATTTTTTACAAGGAGGGTCGGGTCGCTTTTTTCGCTGATATTTTCGAAAACCATCCCCTCTTTTCGATTGACTAGCCTTAATTTAAACCTTCGGCACTTCCGGTTTGTCGATGGACGCAACAGCAAAGACGTCACGCTTTTTCATGTTCTGTTCCTCCTTCGCGGTACGGATTCGAGACTGCCTGCCTACTACCACTTTCTTTTTTTTTTTTTTTTTTGGTAAACACACCCCTCTAAACAACCGGGCAACGCTGGGCACTTAGGCCAGTTACAAATATAGGGGAAAAACTACACAATATATCTTTAAAAAGAATAAAACTACATACTATATCTTTTAAAAGTATTTGTTCAACCATTATTCAAGTGAAATCTTACTGTAAGTCTTAGATTTGGCTAGAAATATTATGAAAAAGACATATATAGATATGTATATCCAGAAAAGCTTCACATTTAAGCAGACAACATCTAAAATAATTAACTTCCGGTTAGATATGGAGCCCATTAACTGACAGAATTTCCTTTATTATCAATATCGTAATTTGTAATAAAAACGTAATATTTAAATTACTTTATTAAATTCAAGAAACCATCAATTTTTAATTCCTAAAACTAAACTTTTTCTTTTTAATTTTGACAAATTCCTTGATAAATTAACTTTATCGGAAAATTATTTTCAATTCAAAAATTTTTTTTTTTGTATAAACTAAAACCGACATTTTCATTTATTTTTACAGATTGTAAAACATATTGTGCACAAAGAAATTTAAGTAACGCTGAAGACAAAATTGTTTCAGTTACTTGGTTTAGAAATTATATTTTTGTTCTGACAAATGAATTAAGTAACGCTACGATTTTTATCAGTGAAGTGTAAACAGATTACTATGCCATCGGTCTTCCGTAAAAAAAAAAAAAAGAAAAAAAAATGATACACGTTCGATTTCTAAATATATATTTTTTTAATCATTTATTATTTAAAAACGGCACGGATTAAAAAATAATTGAATTATCAACAGTAAGACTGTTTATTCATAATGAATTTAAACAAGCAATATTCCACATATTTTTCACGAGCTGTTTAAAGGGTTTTGATTGCTTATTCTGTAACCAAACAACTTCGCTAAGACTGCCTTCCGCAAGAGAAAAGAAATATCAATGTTTGTGAGTGCATCCTCAGTTAAAATAATAAAGGGATTACTGAAAAAGATGAAACCTACATCAACAGTATAGTTCTCTACAGTGCAATATATACTACAATATACTGTGGACTGTCACTGAAGGCAAGCATGTGAAGGTTCCTCCCGGTGCACTGCGATGGGTCCCCAAATAGAGCGGGCAATCAATCGATTTGTTTGAAAAACGGGCGTTTTCACCGACTTCAGTGACAAAAAAAAAATATCGTAGTTTGAAACATTCGTGGATCACCATACAATCCCGTGCAACACCGGGTCTCCCTGTTCCTTATCTTGAGTTTAGTATATTGGGAAGTGATACACGATATACCATTAGCATATTAAGCGATTCTGTTTGTGTAAACAAATCGAGCTTAGTTATTCGAACGATGTCAAAACATCGTTAAGTCACTACTCGCACAGCAGCTGCCGTTTAGCGTAATGGTTCGCAACCTTGACTGTCGTACGGGCGATCGGGTTTCGATCCTGGCTTGAGGCAGTTGCCTGTCTAGCCGCACTGATGAGCTGTGAAACAGCGAAACAGTACTATGTGGATGACTATATATATATATATATATATATATATATATATACACGTATTTGTATATCACATCACTCATTAAGTTCCGAGCTTAACTGACAAACTAACAACTTTTAAGTCAAATTCAACTTCATTCATCAACATTTTATTTTTTACATTGATTCTAACGCTTCTTCGTAGCTGATAATTTTTTTTTATAGAAATATTTGTCTTTGGTCTTAAAATACACCTCAGTTTCTTTATTGATACACAATATTTTTTCCAACGGAATTCTATTGAGGTCTGCAAACAACTGGTAGTCACTGGGGGCTAGGTTTGGTAAATAGGATGAGTGCAGAAGGAATTCGAAGTGAAATTCATCGTTAAAATCGACTTGTGATGTGATGAATTGTCTTATTGATAGAGCACCATTTTTCTTCTTCGCTTTTGGATTATTTCTTCTTTCAAATGCATAAAAATGCTATATAATATTTTCTATTGATAGATTTTACCCCTCTAATGATTATCAATGAAGAAAATACCTTAAACATCCGAAAATACGAAGGCAAGTTCTTTGTCTGCTGATGTTTGTGTCTTTGATGGATTTGGATGACTTTCATCTGCTGTTGTCCATTCAGCTGACATGCCGATTTTAGTTGATCCATGTTATTTTTCGATTGTCACATCTTGACGCAAAAAACTCCTTATTGTTGCTTTGAAACAGTTGCAACCTAAGTTCTGAATTAATTGGCATCGCAGTGTTGTTTTTAATCGACGGTGAGCAAATGCGACACCTACAGCTATCTCATTGTTAAATGTCCATGCAAAATAAATATTTTCATTCTAATAATTTCAACCACTGCTATCGTGCGCAATTTCAATTTACTATTAGCATGAACGAGTTCGTGGATTTTTTTTTTTTTTTTTTTTTTTTTTTTAGTTTCTGGGTCCATTGACGAATTTGAGCGAACTCTTTCATCATAATTTCTGTCTGTACGACAGCGTTTAAAGTCGCCATATCACATCTTCACTGTTATTTTTGACGAAGCATAATCCGAATTACATTTATAAAGCTATTGTTATGTAGTAGGTCGCCCACAACAAAGTGTCGATCTATCTATTTATCTATCTAGCTAACTGGAGAGATGGATAGGAGATGAATGTGAAGAATGTTGAAAGACTGTTAAAATATGGTAAATCATATTTAGAAAGTTTACCGGAAGAGCTGGTCAGCTGATCGGACCTACGTGTGAGTCACGTGATCAGGTAAGGGAGTTGTAATTTGGACGTTGAGTTGAGCGGACGGTTTCACTGAGGAGGGAGCTGACGTGTGTGAAAATAGAGACCTAAAAGTAACCCCGCAAGCAAAGACATTCACTTTCCATTCTTCTGCGATCGACACCTGGAAGGTAAATAAAAACTATATAAAACCAATCATCGTCTTGAAGTCAATGTGTTTCGTCCAAACAGGTTCCAGCCTCCCCTCCAAGAGCAAGATCAATTCTTTTTATATAAAATACAATCAGTGTTCTTGGAAGTGAATGAATATTCGTCCAAACAGGTTCCAGCCTCCCCTCCAAGAGCAAGATCAATTCTTTTTATATAAAATACAATCAGTGTTCTTGGAAGTGAATGAATATTCGTCCAAACAGGTTCCAGCCTCCCCTCCAAGAACAAGATGAATTCCAGATGGACAAGATCAACGACGCATGAAGGTATGTCTAAAATACATGTATTACACACACACACACACACACACATACACACACACACACACACACATATGAACGATTAGATATGAATATATCATAAATAGACTGCAACAACATAAGCTAGGGTTCAAACAGTGAAGAATCACCAACAATAGACATTTAGTGACACGTATACACATCAGGATGAACCCTTCGTCCCAAGTACGCATATCAACATTTAGACGATTATATAACATACACAATTTTGGTGCCTTTTTGGTACACCATAATATAACACTATTGCAAACAATACTTATTCCGGTTAGAAACTTTGTTAACATGGAGATATTTTCTCTAATCATCTTTACGTGTACAATTGATTACGCACTTATAAAAACCTACTTTTTTTTCTATCTATTACTGTTTAAACATAAAAAAGTATATAGGAATAAATATATTCAACTGTATTGAAATTATCATACTAGTTTGTAAAATATGTTCTCTACTACATTGTCTTATACTGTGGCTTACATGAAATTATATAATCTGCATTTTTGACTTATTATTTCTTATTATAGTAATTATATTCTGATCACCTTTATTAATTTTCGCATAAATACTTAAACATGATTTTTTTAAACACATGCATTACTAATCATTTCAAACTGAATCTGCATTCTTTTATAAACAATTTTGATATTAAATTAACTCACAATAAGGGTTAAACATAAGACATTTCAAAATCATTAATGCTGGTGACAGTACACGCTGTACAGTTGCTACAACTTATAGCGACAAGAGAATTATATATATATATATATATATATATATATATATATATAATATTTTATTACCGTTTTCTCTGCTTAGTTACACATGTTTCGACAATTTCGTTAGACTTTACAGACTTTACGTTTTCTGTAAAGTCTGGCGAAATTGTCGAAACACGTGTAACTAAGCAGATAAAACGGTAATAAAAAATTATATATTTGCCCTACAATAGTATTGAGCACTCTTTTCAGATTTTATTTTACTAATTACAATTTACTGCTATATATATATCTGTGTGTGTGTGTGTGTGTGTGTGTGTGTGTGTGTGTGTGTGTGTGTGTGTGTGCGTGCGTGTGAAAAGAGCTCAACGTTTCGTCCCCATTTTCGGGATGAAACGTTGAGAATTTTCAGGAGAATAAGAATAATTGAGGAAACTAAGATACACCAAAGATGAGTGGAGAATTCGATGCACAGTGAGATATTTATATATTTTATGTACATATAGGGAAAGCGATTAAAAATGTAAGTGAGAAACAATGATCCTTACCATTCTCCTGAGGAAGTCCCCGAAAATGCGGACGAAATGTTGAGAATTTTCTAAAAAGGCCAAAAAATAATTTTATATCATACCTGCTTATATATATATATATATATATATATATATATATATATATATATATATATATATATTTAACGTAAAGAATGAGAATTCATATAGAAAGGTTGTTTTAATTTAAATAAAATAAAATACGTGTCAAGTGCGCTTGAAAGTCAAATCACAACGTAATATTAGAAAATAAACAAATATTTTACTTGTTTGAAATTTATCGCAAATATATTTCAGAGGTATACTCCATCCTCAGTGTGTTATTTTGTTTCTTTTTTTTTTCCTTTTCTTCTTCCTTGACATGTTGTAAAGTTGGATAAAGAAGTCTGTTTGTAAGGAGCCGCGCGTTGTATCTGGCGGTTGTATTTTGAAATGTCTGAACTGTGCGTAGGCAACGCGAGAATAATTCAAATTAAAACGTTTCTGTATGAACTCTTATTCTTGACGTTATTACGCGCGGCTCCTTACAAAAGACTTCTTTCTCAAACTTTACAACATAGATAGGAAGAAGAAAAGAAAAAAAAGAAACAAAAAACACACTGAAGATGGAGTATACCTCTGAAATATATTTGTGATAAATTTCAAACAAGTAAAATATTTGCTTATTTTCCTTATATTACGTTGTGATTTGGCTTTCAAGCGCATTTGATGCGTATTTTATTTGATATATATATATATATATATATATATATATATATATATATGTATATATATATATATATATATATATATATATATATATATATTAGCTTTTTTTTTACTTCCTGAGGGTGCGGTTTACTTCGAAAATTTGAGAACAACATTATCCTGATTCGGTACACTATATTGGTAAAAAATATTTAATAATTGAAATCTCTCAATATTATCATTATTCTGTTTGCCCAACGATGTTTTTTTTATATGGCTGCATTGCCATAGCCTTCGAACACAATTTCTTTCATGCATATATATATATATATATATATATATATATATATATATATATATATACTAGCAGGGGTGCCCGGCGTTGCTCGGGTGTTTGGAGGTGTATGCTGTGCAAAAAAAGCAAAAATACAAAAAAATGGTTAATTTTTTAAAACTTTGACACCTATTATGACCCCTTAAAATTTATTGTTTCGGGCTCAAATCACTTTATTAAGTTAGATCCATGTTCAAGGAACCTATATCTAAAATTTCAAGTGTCTAGACCCAAAATTGTCGGAGGAGTTTGGTAGAGTTCTTAAAGGTCAAATCGTTGAAATTTGACCCCTTAACAGCCAAATTTCTGGCTGACACCCGTCATATCGATTTTCCCAAATCTCAGTACCCGGTATTTCAAATTTCGAGTCTATAGACTAAAAATTGACAGAGTTATTGCGTAGGGAAATGTACACAGACAGACAGACACACAGACACACAGACACACAGACACACAGACAGACAGACAGACAGACACGTTCACTTTTATATATATATATATGTGTGTGTGTGTGTGTGTGTGTGTGTGTGTGTGTGTGTGTGTGTGTGTGTGTGTGTGTGTGCGTGTGTGTGTGCGTGTGTGTATATATAGTGAGAAATACAGGGAAACATGAAGGAGAAATAACATGGAGCAATACACATAGCCTCTGTTCACCACGACTGTTACTATTGGTAATACTATATAGGTTGTGGAATATGCACGTATTTGCAAGTTAATGGATTGCCACATCTTCACCCACAGACGTAAGTAAGTTTTGGAGTAAATTGAAATTTTTCTCACTCCGACATCGATATTAAAAGCCTAATTTTTCTATTTAAAAACTATTAAAATGAACTTCTTAATGTTCTCAGTCATGCTTGTGCGACTGCATGAAAATTAATTAACTTGCATATTGCTTAAAAAAATTAGCGTTAATTCATTACTTATTCAATTTTTTTTTTATAGTTTCTTATTAGATGATTGGTTTCATTTCACTATTACGCTCAGTTCTATTTATGTATAGTTTCTACATTCTGCATAGTTGCGTAGAATTTAGCATGAAAACGTTTTAGCACATGGAAATGTATATATATATATATATATATATATATATATATATATATTTGTCATTCACATACAGTACTGTTTCGTTGTATCACAACTCATCAGTGCGGCTAGACAAACACCTTTCCCCAGCCATGGATCGAACCTACAACCGTCGCGTTGACAGCTCTAACCATCGGGCTACGAATCAATGCCGTAAATATTTTCTCCTCGAATGTGTATTATATCCACGCCCGCCCGTCGCAGAAAGTGCTCATACCATCATTTGTTTACAAACAAATAAAGTGTGGGCTTCGCTTAATTGCTTAAATATATTTACAAAGTGATGAACCCAAAGAGGTGGGAAATATATATATATATATATATATATATATATATATATATATATATATATATATATATATATATATATATATAAGAGCAAACAGTTAATAAAACATGTTCAAAAACACTTTGAAAAAGAGTTAAAAACATATTTAATCTGAAAAGGAAACACTTGATAAGTGGATAGTCCTTAATCCGCGGAGTTTCGAAGAATTAATTGATAACAAAAAGTGAAGCAGAGGGAATATGATGAAGAAAAGGGTGATTACACGTGAATGGATAGTCTGGCGATTATGTATATATATATATATATATATATATATATATATATATATATATATATATATATATATATATATAAATATATATATATATATAATACAAAATAAAATATAAAATACAATAAAAATCTTGATATTGAAAACATTCAAATTTTCAAAAACCTTTATAAACCTGTAAGGAAGGTATACAAAATTTTCAATATTTGACAAGGAGTACAAATTAAACAAGAAAAACCTTTATTTCATGGAGTTTCGAAGAGAATAATTCTTCTCATCGGAGTAAAGAGGTTTGCAAAATATACAATGAATTTTGCAGGTTAATGCATCGCAAGTAATATGAAAATTTTCATATTTGCATATAAAAAAAGTAATTTAAGGTTTTTAGACAGTTTTTAGAAATTCGAAGAGAGTGGGAAAGCAAGAAATGGGAACAAGGGAGAAAAAGGATATGATATGAAAAGATCCAATGGGAAAAACAGTAAAATCCAATTGAGCTTTTACATCTGGTTTGGATTATTATATAAATATTTATATAATATTCATATTCATTTTGAGTTTACATTTTTCTATCTGTAAACCAAATATTATCCTTTCTGTTCTCACTTTCTCTCTCTCTCTCTCTCTCTCTCTATATATATATATATATATATATATATATATATATATATATATATATATATATATATATAAGTGAACGTGTCTGTGTATCTGTCTGTGTATCTGTCTGTGTATCTGTCTGTCTGTCTGTGTGTCTGTGTACATTTCCCTACGCAATAACTCTGTTAATTTTTAAATTTGTAAATTTGATATACAGAGTACTGAGATTTGGAAAAATCGATGTGATCGGTCTTCGGCCAGAAATTTGTCTGTTAAGAGTCAAAGTTCAGCGATTTGACCTTTGAGAACTCTACCAAACTCCTCCGACAATTTGGGGTCTAAACACTTGAAATTTTAGATATAGGTTCCTTGGACATGGATCTAACTTAATAACTTCCCTTGAGCCCAAAACAATAAATTTTAAGAGGTCATAATAGGGTTAAATTTTAAAAAAATTGACCGCTTTTTTTTTTTTTTTGCTCAACATACACCTCCAAATACCCGGGCAACGCCGGGCACTCATGCTAGTATATATATATATTAGTGTTGGGATGATTAATCTGAATCGGAAAAATCGGAAATTTTAGGGTATCGGAATAGTTATCGGAATCGGAAAAATCTGTGCCTATTTTCCGATTCCAAAAACGATTCTTTTAATTGGCATTTTTATTTGATTTCCTTTAAAAAAAATCTTCTACTGCTGATAGTAATAGAAAAATAATGAATAATTAGTAAAATAAAATCGATAGATCACCCATCACAAGTATATATTTATGGTTGAGAAAATATCTGCACATTTATCATGTGTTTTTACAGTAATCGTGGAAAATAACAATTTTAGAGTTAAATATTTAGATATTTATAAAGAATCGGACACGGGATCGGTAATTGTATCGGAATCGGGAATTTTATACGGAATCGGCAATTGTGTCGGAAAAATATTGGAATTGTCCCATCCCTGATATATATATATATATATATATATATATATATATATATATATATATATATATATATGTATGTATATTGATTATAAAGATTAATAATTATAAATCATGAATCAGTTTTAACAGGAGGAAATTTCCTCATGAATCTCAATAAGGACGATCCACCTAACTAACTACAAAATGTTAGTTTTATTTTGGTGTCTTAACCCCCCCCCTTGTGCTGATGAGGAGATGAATATTCGAATACAATTATTTTCAATGATTATTGTCGATTGTAAAATAAAATGAATATCGTTTCCGAAACGATCGTACACTCAAGTTGACTTTGTTTTTCCTGTTTAAACTGATTCATAATTTATAATTATTAAACTTTATAATCAATATTAATATAGCACTAGGAGAAATATATCTATTGAGCTTTTTTTTATATATATATCCACAGTATTGTGAGCAAGATCTTTTAAAAGTATTGACACATTAAAATAAACGTTGCTCTTTAGACTCCAGGTCTAATTCCCTCCATAAAATTTATATATATATATATATATATATATATATATATATATATATATATATATATATGTATGTATATGTGTGTGTGTGTATGTGTGTGTGTTATTTTGTCAGTGTGTGAGCGAAATGTCTATGGAAAACCTCCTCGCTTAATGTTTGGTCTACAGAGTTGAAACTTGATATATAAGGTATTTGGACCTGTAGCACACTTTCGATTTAGTTTTTAGCGAGCAAAAATTGCTGCTAAAGCGTGAAAATTGAAAACAAAACAGTTTAACCTAACAGAGTTAGTCAAATAAAACATTACTCCCGCTGTTATCTTTGCGCACGAGCAAAATTAAACATTCATAGCTCAAAGTTTCTTAATTTTTACCCTTTCACTAACACTTGTGGCGGTAGCTCAGACGGTTAAGACGCTGAAGAGATAAATACAAATGCTTAACGTTCCGTTTTCGATTCTAACGGATGGTATCTAAGGTATGTTTTTTTATAACTTTTGAAATCATTACTATATATTGATTAATAATCAAAAGAGAATTACTCTGTAGTAATAAATAAGAAATCTGCATTAATTAAAATATATTAAAATATAAAATTTATTTTTAAGATCTGGCCATGCCGGGTAACCTGCTAGTTTCTTATAAATTTACAAGCTATAAATGAGTGATGGGACGATTCAAATATTTTTCCCGATTCCGATACAATTACCGATTCCGTACTAAATTCCCGATTCCAATACAATTACTGATTCCGATTGGGATTCTTCATAAATCTCTAAATGATTAACTATAATAGTAGTATTTTTCTCTGATTACTGTAAAAACACACATGTAAAATGTGCAAATATTTTCCTAAACGTAAAAAATAGAATTGAGGGGGGGCACTCTATCGATTTTAGTTTAACTCGTGGTTAAAAATCAATAAATATCTATTATTTTATCATTATTACTGGCAATGGAATATTTAGCTTTAAACAAAATCAAATAAAAAAGACAATTAAAAGAATCGTTTTGGCATCGGAAAATCGGTACAAATTTTTCCGATTTCGATTAATCGTACCAAGACTACTATAAATACAATGGCGTTATAATAAATATATACTTATAAAAGTTACGCGAAGAATAAAAACTCAAAGTATGAATAAAATACAAAACAGAAGAATGAGATAATTTCAAAATAACAGATCGATAATCGCACTGATTACTACATCCTTTAAATTAGTGTAACAGGACGCGCATTCTCGTATGCAAATGCATATGAAATGTAAGGAAAAAGACTATAAAACAGAAGGGACGATCTCGCGAGAGACGTCATAGCTGTAACGAGAAGTCACACGTGGCGGTAGAATGAGGAAATAAATGTCGTTGTTACGAAAACAAAAAAATAGTTAGGCTATTACTTGTTCTGTGTTCCTTGCAACGTAGATTGCATACAACGTGTAGGTCCCGTGTGTAAAAGTGTACTACGTCACATTAAAACAGTACTACTTATAAGTGTAAATTTATTTAAATCTAAGACAGAAAATTTGACGTCTTACTGCTACTCCATGACGCGACCGGAAGTCTAAAGCGTTCAAATTTAACATAGTCAATCAACATCAAAAGATGACTTGTAGAAATGGCGTTGCTTTTAAACCTCCCAAGCAAATTAGACACAAGGTCGTTTTTAATGTGGGGGGAAACCAGCCCCCCCCCCCCCACACACACACTGGCAGTCTCCAAATAAATAGTAATTGTCTCAATATGAAAGGCTTCCCCCACATTAACCAAAGATCAATTACAAAACAGATACTACCCGGCACGAAGGCCAGGCGGTTTCCTTCCAATAATTTCACTTTATTTATAGGAAAAAGACAAACAAACACTGGAGACGATGGCACGGTGGGAATTTTGTTTAACTCGATCAAAACAAGATAGAGACAATGTCCGTTGTCGAATGCAAGATATTACGATCTGGGAAGTATGTAGGCTTCTCGTGTCGGTTATATTCCGCGAGAAGCCCGATGCAAAAAACCTTTCGTGGACATACACAAACGCTCGCGACCATTTTGCCTTTTATATAATAGATAAGTTTAAATCTTTTACACGTTTAAAAGTCTATTCATTAAAATCTCATATGCAACTGTTTGTTTAGCACAACGTCCTATAAATTACTTTTATGTAAAGCAATAAGAAATTGTTTTCTCTGTAAGAATAAATAGCAAAACGATTTTTTTAACCCATAGAGAATATGCTGAAAGACAGCTTGCTAATTTTCATAATATTCATATTAAATATATCTGTAGTAGTGTTTTTTTTTCTAATGTATACCAAAAGACGTAAAGTTAATCCTGTTAGGCAATCTTCTAGTAATGGTGTAACAAACAAAAACACCTGCTCCCAATTTTGTCATGAACCAACTCGGAAGTAGTAAGGTTTAGAAAATTGTCATAAGAATGCTCAAAGAGCTCTCAGTTGGTTTCAATAAAAAGTAGAGCAATGTTGGCAGCTGGTTTGGTTGCCTCATACCCAGCATTACAAATCTTCAATGAGAGAAAATGAAAAAAAAAAAAAAGTCTGATTGGAAATAATTAGACACTAGCAGGCCACCCGGCATTGACCGGTCGTAAAATACGCTTAAATATGATATTTTGATTACTGCAGATTTCGTATCTATTATATTATCTTGGACCCAATATATAGTAATGATTTAAAAAGTTTAAAAAAAAAAAAAAGTGATTCGTGCGCCACCACCTAGAATCGACGCCAACCCGTTTAGCTTACGACTTACTTTTCTTTTGACGTTAATGCCTGAGCTATGAAGACGTTTGCTGCAAGGCTAAAAATTTAAACATGAACCAATAGCTATAACGTAACGCGTGCATATTCGTAATGCCGTCGTTCGACATTCACCCGGCAACTTCCATTTTTTTTTTTTAAAATTTTCACACTTTTGCACCGATTTTCCCCGGCTAAAACCCAAATATAAAGTTTCGCATGGGTTCGAATACCCTATATATTAAGTTTCATGTCTGTAGACCGAAAACTGACAGAGTAGTTTGGTAGGTAAATTTTTTAAACAAATATATATATACGCATATATATATATATATATATATATATATATATATAATAGAATATATAGAATAGAATAGAATAGAAAGAGGTTTGTGTTTGCACAAATATTACGCAAGTATAAATCATGTAGAATATATGCAATATAATTACACGTAATAGTTAACTAAAGATAGTCATCCCATAAGAAAACCATAAAAAAAAACTAATAGGGAATTAATTAAAATGAATGTTTAAAAGAATATGCAAATTAGCTAGACCTTTTGCAGATTAATGCAATTCCGCGACTTATATAACAATGTTGTAATTTTTCTTTTTTGAATAAATAGAAGAAGGGGGGCGGGCTCGTGTGACATTTTGCTTTCGTCGGTAAGCAAATAAATACTAATGGAAGAGGCGGGGTGGGGTGGGGGGGTTTAATATGAATATCACTAAACACAAAAAAATTATAGGCGTAAAGATGAAGATATGCAGAAAAAAAGATTTTGAAAAACAAACGTTGCATAACTCAACTTTGTAGTAGTAGTAGTAGTAGTAATAGCAAATGATTATCCATTTTCCTTTATAATTCTTATGACTTAAACAATCAGTATTTTATGATGTGCTCCTTTCACAGCGTTTGATTGAAAAGGTTATCCAATAGTCACATTAGCTCGTACTTCTTAGGTCAAGATCGCGGGTTCAAGTCGCAGAGGGAGCGAAAAAAAAAATTGTAACATTTATCACCTATTCGTTTCCTGGGAGTTTTCAGCGTGACATGCGGGCGCCATTATTATCGCGGACAGACATAACACTTGCGTATAGACTATTGGATATAGAGAGATAAATAATTGTTTGTTTGTAAATGAATCTAGGCATTTTAAACAGACGTTTTATATACATCCGTATCAAATTATTATGAAGGTTGTTTCTTTTTCTTAATTTCCAAATAAATGCATTAAATTGCTTTTCTTGTCAGACTTTCTCCCAGACATACATATTGCAACAATCTGCACAGTTTAGTCCTTATCAACTATTTACGGTTTATTTAATGCCACATAAAGTTGTAAAATATCTCTACTTGTATATAAAAGGCACTTTGTCTATGTGTGTGTATGTGCGTGTGTGTGTGTGTGTGAGAGAGAGAGAGAGAAAGAGAGAGAGAGAGACAGAGAGAGTCCAGTATTGACTCGGAAACGGCTGAGCCGATTGTTTTTTTAATTTCACACAAATGTACTTAATGTGTCTGGCAGTGTTCTTAGATAGTTTTCTTTTCAATAAATATCGAAGATCGATAATCGAAAAATTCTGAGTAAAAAAGGAACAGCCCGATTTCGACCAAGGTTAACACTGTGATACAGCCTAACATTTACAAGTGCATTTGAGAATTTTCATCACCGCATAAGCAGAAGGGCCCAACGTATAAAATCAACAGTAGGTTTTTCGATAAGACAGGGACGCGTTCGAAATAAATGTCTCTGTTTAGAGCACAACTGAACTATGATACTTGACTTTTGCATTTTAAACTTTAATTTAAGCCAATATATAAAATAATTTTATAAAATCAACCGTTGGTTCTCTACAGTGCAATGTAGACTACAATGTAGACTAAGTCACTATTATACATGGTCGCTTCCCTGAATACATACAGCGCCTAATATTTGCAAATGGTTACTCATCTGAAACTGACCAGGATTAACTTGTGTTCTAACGAGAACCGATGTGTCAACAAGATTACGCCGTGTATAATAACCTGTTGCTTTGTATAATTCGAGGTAACCCTTGTGTAAGATGTAACACCTGTTAACCTCTCTCTCTCTCTCTCTCTCTCTCTCTCTCTCTCTCTGATATTCTGGAGGTATATACGAGTTAGATGGAGTTTCTCAGCCGTTGTGAAAGGAATACATCTAGGAAAAGAAGGGGCCGCTGTTGAAAATCCACACTGAATAATGGTAGCCAGTTGATCCTGTCCGGCAAACTTATAGTGATGGTGCTACAAACAAAAGCCCCAATTCCAATTTGTCTTGAGACAGCACGGAAGTAATAAGGCTCAGAAAACTGTCATGAGAATGTTCATGTCATTGCGCAATCTGGTCTGATCGGAGATAGCGAAACATAAACTCATTACCCGATAGCGAAAGCGTAGAGGCTAGGGTTAGCTGACAACCTCGTACGTCGAATCTATAGTTGGAGAAGCGACTGGCTTCAAATAATCACCGATGCCTTCACAAACAGTTGAGCGCTGCGATCAACGATATGCTGTAACCCATGAATGCCGGCTAAGCTTACTTCCTGCAAAAATCTACTCAACTACAGTAGAACCCCGGGATACGGCATTAAAAATTAGTCATAAAATACTGTACAGTATATAATACACATTATACATGTATATAATTAAATAACGTGTAAGGTGGGGTAAATACAGTAACTAGGGGCCGGAAATACATCGTATTCCACATCTAACATTAACCTGAAAAAAAAACGTATCCTAGGGCAACCGTATCCTGGGGTTCTACTGTAATAGGAATTTATTTATTAGAAACGAAGGAATTTATTTTTGGTACGAGGGAGGCGGTTGGTGGGTAGATATCTCAAGTATAGAGTGTTCGAGACAAAACTGATATATATATATATATATATAACTACTTAATTTACTCACATAAAATTAATATACGAAAGTATAGATTTATGCGTAAGCTTTAAGTATTTACTTCAAAAGTGCTCAATACGTAGGTAGAGCTAGTTAGTAAGTTATAAAATGTATATGGTGATTAAGCTACACTGAATATTCCGCGTTTCATCCACTTTAGGATTCTTCAGGCATAGTATTTAATAGCGTCAAACTTCAACGGATAGTTGTTTCTATATACTACTGAAATCGTTGAACACTGTAGATCATGGAGGACCGGAAGTAACCGGGATATTGGAAGAGTATGATCTGTATCATCATGAGTCGCCCCAGATTCAGAATTTCGGGAATTTGAACCGCAGCTCAATTATTCTTGAATAATTTGAACGTCTCATAATATGAAACAAAATAGTAAAAAATCTCGCGATATGACTTAATTTTATATTATTGGTTTAGTATACCCGCTTTCCCCTTCTCTTGTATATATTTTTTTCAGAAAGATGCCAAACAGCAATCATTCAAATGACAATCACATGTGCTTAATCTAATCGTTCCTTACTAATAGAAAAAGAAAGAATATGTCGGCTATTGCAACAAGATGAATGTATATCAATCCGGATATCAGTTGAGTCTTTATGTCTTAATATCCGGCCTGGCTGCAGATATGGAGAACTGTCAATAATTCGCGTTCGTGTATATTTACATACATACATACATATATATATATATATATATATATATATATATATATATATAATTTGAGGTTGCTATTTTTCAAATGTAGGGTAACCAGTGAAATATAACGAGGTTAATGCAAGAGTGCTCAATAACGAAGTTACATTTTCAATTTGTCTTTACATAACCAGTAATTTGTTGCTACACACCAGTAGCATGTTTCAACCTTCTAGTATTCAGTAACTAGAGAACTATTCTGGCAACAACGCTTATTTCCAAAAGAGGAATTCTTAACCTCTGATTAATCTTAAGCCCCGGTAAGAATTCCGCTTTTGGAAATAAGCGTTGTTGCCTGAAGAGGTCTCTAGTTACTGAATACTAGAAGACCGAAACATGCTCATGACTGTGTAGCAACAAATTACTGCTTATGTAAAAACAAATTGAATATATATATATATATATATATATATATATATATATATATATATATATATATATATATATATATATTTGTCCTCCACATACAGTACTGTTTTGCTGTTTAACGACTTATCATGGCGGTAAACTGGAACCTTTCCGTAGCCGGGGATTGAACCTACAATCATCGCCTTGATAGTCGCGTTGATATATATATTTGAGGTGTTTCCAAAAGTTTTTTTTTTTTTTCACTCCAAAAGTTGAACAGCTACGAAGATGGGAGTGATAACATTAATATGAGCGACATTTTGTGCCCCAGAATTTATTTTTCTACATAGTCAGCACCATTCTCAATGCACCATTTTTGTCAGGAGTTCAGTGACGCATATCTGCTTCTGACGCTCATCCATGACAGAGGTAGCTTTTCTTAGTCTCACATCGTCAATGTCTGATACAGAGAGATGAAATTTCAGGTCAAGAATGCATAAGTTCAGTCATTATAACAATGCAATTTGCAATCCCCTCTTATCCAATAATAAATTTATATAACTATTCACTTTTAGATTTTATGTCGATTCTCTAACGTTTTTTTTTTTTCTGTGGGGAACATACGAACATCGCACACATATACGTATACACAAACACTGATATATATATATACTTTCCTTTATTTTTGCATAAACATTTAGGTATCGCTACACATTCATGAGTATGATTCAGTCAACTAGTTATAAATAACTAGAGACATCATAATTACTACTAGTTGACTGAAACATACTCATGAATGTGTAGCGATACGTAAATATTTATGTCGAATTAAATAAAAAATATCTTGCTCTACTTTGGTATTGAGCACTCATCAGCCGATGTTGCTTTTAAAGGACTGGACTTTTGCAAAAGCAAGATCCCCTGATGATGTCTCTAGTTATTTACAACTAGTTGACTGAAACATGGATGTGTAACAAGACCGAATGTAAAAACAAATTAAAAAAATGTATATTTTGCTCTACTTTGGTATTAAGCACTCTTGTATAAACCTCGTAAAATCCATTGGATATTCTACCTCAGAATAATACTAACTATATATATATATATATATATATATATATATATATATATATATATATATATATATATATATATATATAGTCATCCACATGCAGAACTGTTTCGCTGTTTCAGTGCTCATCAGTGCGGATACACAGGCAACCGCCCCAAACCAGGATCAAATCTCGATCGCCCAAATGACAGTCATGGCTTCTCACCTGCTGTGTGGGTAATGAATTAACGGTGTTTTGACATCTTCCAAATGCCTCTGGTTGATTTGTTTACACAAAGAGCGTCGCTTAATGCGCTAATGGCAGTTTGTATATCACTTCCCAATATGCTCAACCCAAGATAGGGAGTATTATATATATGATGGAATCTCCCGTCGATTTCGCCGTATGAGGTTCCGACGACCATTTAATGAACCTTGGGTTTGAATCTAGAGTGACATTTAAGAACCGTTAATGAGATGGAACGAAATCCACAAACTGGGCAAGAGTGTAGACGAAGAGTGCATGTTGCTCTGACACCCTCTGAAGCTTTATTCCTTTCTCTTGTTTCTCGCAACTTGACCACGTTGGATGCAGATACATTTCTGATTCCAGTGTAAATTACATTCCTCCAAGCCTTAGGGTCTGAGGCAATATTCTCAAAATCAGTGTGCGCAATATTTCATTTTATCCTTAAACCTGAGCAATAGTCAGCCATCTTCAAGCTGACTGTACATGAGAATTTTTGGAATTCTATCATCTTGCATCCGAACAACATGACCAGCCCATCGTATCTGTGCCCTTGTGAAGAAGCTCTCAATTCCATCAATATTACACATCATTAGAAGATCAGCATTGGATCTTCTGTCCTCAAGGATTAATCCACAGATTGCTCGAAGACATCCCTTGTGAAAGACGTCCAGCTACTGAATCTGTCTATGATACAGGGTCCAGGACTCCGATCCACACATAAGAGTAGTGAGGACCACAATTGTGTACACTTGGATTTTAGTCTCAAAGCGAATACACCTGTCATTCCAAAGGTGGTGACGTAGTTTGTCAAATGCGCTAGACGCATTTGCAATTCTAATGATAGTTTCCTCACCCAAAAGTCCACTTGAATTAATTTTACTACCAAAGTAATTAAAATTCTTCACATACTTGAGGTCAGTTTTGTCAAGACGTATTAGGGAACCTGTGTGGAGGTGAGTTTTGTTTCACGCCTCGTACTTGTCAGGGTGTAGGTGTAGGCTGGTAAACAACCCCCGTTTTTGAGATGCTGATGGTCAGACTGAAAGCTTTGCAAGCAGCAGAGAACCTGTCCACCAGGCGCTTAGCTTCTTGAAAAGAAGCTGCCACCAGAGCTACATCGTCAGCAAACGTCAGATCGCGGATTACATTGGTCCTTGTTTGAGTTTTGGGTTTGAATCGTTGGTGGTTGAAAAGGCCTCCACTTGTTCCGAATTGGAGTTTAACGCCATCTTCCACCTCTGCAAATGCATGTTTCAACATGAAAGAAAAGTAGAAAACGAAAAGAACAGGGACCATAACACAACCTTTTTTGTGCCGTTAGTTACAGGAAAGGAATCTTATGTTTCACCATTCGACACTACCTCGGCCTTTATTCCTTCATGGAAAGAGACAATAACCGGTATTCTCAATTTCCTTAAAACCTTTCACAAAGCAGTGCGGTCCACTGTATAAAACGCCTTTGTGGGGTCCACAAACACCACATACAACTCCTGATTCTTCTCACGAACTTTCTCGGCAACCTGCCGCAAGGAGAAAATCGTATCAATGGTGCCGCAACCTACACGAAAGTCACACTGCGATTCAGGGTAGACGTCATCAACTACAATTAGTTTGGCCAAGATCTTTACAGCCATTGACAAAAGAGCAATTCTCCGCTGATTATCGCATATCTATTTTGTTGCCTTTATTTTTGAACAGATGGTGAATGGATGCATCTTTGAAGTCTTGTGTGACCACACTTGTCCCAAATCTCCATAAACAAGCGCAGAAGCTTCTTAGGTAGTATTGATCCTCCGTATATGAAAAATTCTCGTGGTATGGCATCTTTGCCCGGTGTTTTCCAGCTAAAATTTGCTCAATAGCCGTCAAAACCTCCTGAAATGTAGGATTTCAGGTCGCTGAGATATTGACGCTAGCACATCTTCATTGGTAGAGGCGGCATTATTCAAGACAGAATCAAAGTGTTCTTTCCATCTTTTCAGGATATCGTTCTTATCCGTCAAAAGATCACCTTCAATGGAGAAAATAGGAGAGGCACCATTTTTTTTTTTTTGAGGACTAAACACTCTCTTCATGCCGTCATAGAATGCCTTTAAATCCTTTCTATTAATATCTTCTTGGAGGAATGTAGCCCGTTTGGACCACCATGACTCTTTCATCGCTCCTAGGTCTTTCTGAACTTGAGATTTACAACTAATATATGCCTCCTTTTTCCTCTTTTATCTTCTATCCATGCTTTATGAAAATTATGCATCATTTGAATCGGCACCTGTACTTCATCATTCATCGAACGAGTCCTGGTGCCGACGAATAGTAGACTCAGTACGCCAAGAGATGTAACAAGCGTAGCCCCCCACAAAGCTTTCCAGGTTGGTTCAATGGTCAAAGTTAAGCCCATTGCAAATAAAATGCTGCATCCACACTTTCTGCGAGTCTTGACCGTTTTTCAACACATTTAAGGGGAATTGTGTTTATGCGCTTTGGCACTTGACAATTCTTTCGTCTGTGCGATAGATGCGGGGTCACTTTGCTTCGAAGTAACAGGTGGTGTGAAAAGGACCTTATCAGACTAAAGTAATTCACGTCCATGGTATGTAGATATGTATAATACCTCAGGGAGATGAACGCCTCTGGGAAAGGTTAGCCTCCCTTGGAGGTTTTGGAGGGTTACAATTCATATATATATATATATATATATATATATATATATATATATGTGTGTGTGTGTGTGTGTGTGTGTGTGTGTGTGGATACATATGGACACATATGCATATATATATATATATATATATATATATATATATATATATATATATATATAAGCATATATATATATATATATATATATATATATATATATATATATATATATGATATATATATATTCGCAAGGTAATATTCAGGTTAGTGTCTGGAGGCACGGTTAGACCACTGGGCGAAATGCAGCCCTCACCTTTTTTTTTTTTTTTTTTTTTACACAGTGATCACCACTTATCAAGGCCCGGAAGCCACTCAGGGATAAGGGTTATTGCAAGTACATTACGTTAGTGTGGAGATTTGATGAAGTGTTTACTTAAGGGGGGCGGTTCATTAGGAATTTGTTAACGTTGGACTTGAAGACATCCAAGTTGTAGTCCGGTGGGAAGCAGGCAGACGGAACAGAGTTCCACTGGCGTGCAGTTCTAATAAAGAAGCTTTGTTCATGGAATCCGCGTTTTTATTTAGGCACAGATATAGAGTGGGGGAAATTTTTCACAGTGGATTCAGCTAGACGGGTGTTGTTCGTGAAAGATTGGTGAGGGGGGACCAGAGATTGGAGTTCAGACGAGCACCTGCCATGGAAATAACGATAAAACAAGGATAGGCTCGCAACGTCTCTTCTGTGGGAGAGAGGTTGCAGGGTAGAGAAAAGGGCATCCCACACTAAGCCACGAAGTCTATTTTGTACTCTGTCAAGGCAGGATAGGCTGTTTTTAGCAGCTCCTGCCCAGATATGGCAACAGTATTCCATCCTTGGACGTACTTGGCTTTTATATAGATAGAGAATTGCATCAGTAGTGAGATATCTTCTGGAGCGGTAGAAGGATCCCACCATCTTTCCAGCGACCTTGGCAACAGACTTGATGTACGTGTTCCATTTCAGATCAGGAGTAAAGGTCAAACCCAGAAGCTTGTCAAAACACGGAGCCTCACCCAGACGAGAGCCATCCATCACAATTGATGCCACCTGGGGATCAGAGCGTTGATGATATACGGATAGGAGTTTGGTTTTGGATGCATTAAAGGTAACCAGCCACATCTTCCCCCACTGAACCACGCGCTCGAGATCAGAGGAGAGAGAATCAGAGAGAACTTTGTCATTTACAGCCTTTGATGTGTTGCCATAGATGGTCGTGTCATCAGCATAGATGTCAACGAATGATTTAAGTATGTGTTTAGGGAGGTCATTGATGTAGATCAGGAAGAGAGTTGGGCCCAGGGTTGACCCCTGAGGGACTCCAGCATTTATATTGCAGGCCTCCGATTTTTGTCCATCTACCACTAATCTTATGAGCCTATCGGCGAGAAATGATTTAATGATTGAGAAAACATTTCCAGTTATACCGTAGCTGGAAATCTTGTGAAGTAGAGCCTTATGCCATACCTTGTCGAAGGCCTTTGATATGCCGAGAGCAATTGCTCTAGAAAGGAAGCCTTTGTCAAGAGATTCACTAATCCTGTGGGATATAACCGTCAGCACATCTGCGGTAGATCTTTCAGAGCGGAAACCATATTGTGTGTCACTAAGAAGGTTGTTCCTGCTGAGGTGGTTGACTATTTCTCTATTTAATATGGATTCCAGCAACTTACTCATAACACACAGGAGACTTATTGGTCTGTACTGAGAGGGAGATGACTTATCACCTGAATTCTTAAATACAGAGCAAACTGATGAGGTCTTCCAGGGAGTCGGAAAGCATGTCTCCTTAAGGCAGCGCTTAAATAGTTTCGTAAGTATGGGAGCAAGTTCTGGTTGAAGCTTTTTAAACACTATAATTGGGATGCCATTAGGGCCAGTTGCTTTACTGGAATCTAGGTTCTTGATTAGCTTGGCGACCTCAAGCACGGATATTTGTATGTTACCTAGCTTGTTCTGTTTTATAGGAGGAAATATGGGGAGTTGATGGCCTTCGTCGCATAGGGTAGAATTAGCTGCAAAGTTCGTTGCAAATAGTTTGACCTTGTCTGACGCTGATGAGATGATTTCTGGTCCATTGATAATGGTTGGGATAGAACGCACACTTCTGTTCAGGCATGCATCTAAGAGAAGGAAAACTCTGATGTCTGTTGTTCGCGCTATCTGTGGCAAACTTTTGCACCGATTGCGTGCTACCAGCGTTTCTAAAAAGTGTGGATGGTTCTATACTAGCCTTCACCATTGAGAGCAAACCATGTGACAACTTGATAGCTTAGGTTTTTGCTTTTTGTCGAGTATCAGTGAGTCCATCCAAATAAGAACAAACAGTCTGCTGGCTATATATATATATATATATATATATATATATATATATATATATATATAATTTATACAATCAGAAAAAACAACACCTTTTTTTTTAGTAGTACACAATTTTTGTTTTTATTATTTTTTATGCCATGTTATTATATATTTTTTCTTAGTCTGACAGCTGTTTCGAAGGGTAAAAGGACAAACGGTTGTTTTAATTATAACATACCGAATTTTCATTATTTACCGTTCTCTTCGGAGACAATTAAAATCAATTAATTACAGTCAAAAAATTGTTTTTAAAACTCACATGGGGATGGAATTTTTTTATCGAGGTTGCCATCTTAAAAATTTTTAAAGATGGCAACCTCGATAAAAAAATTCCATCCCCATGTGAGTTTTAAAAACAATTTTTTGACTGTAATTAATTGATTTTAATTGTCTCCGAAGAGAACGGTAAATAATGAAAATTCGGTATGTTATAATTAAAACAACCGTTTGTCCTTTTACCCTTCGAAACAGCTGTCAGACTAAGAAAAAATATATAATAACATGTCATAAAAAAATAATAAAAACAAAAATTGTGTACTACTAAAAAAAGGTGTTGTTTTTTCTGATTGTATAAATTATATTGCTCTGAATTCTCATCAAGCTAAACCGAGGTTAATATTGGTACAATAATCAATATAATACCATTTAAAAGGTATTAAAATTGATTGTTAAAAAAATCCACACACATATATATATATATATATATATATGTGTATGCATATATATATGTGTGTGTGTGTGTGTGTGTGTGTGTGTGTGTGTGTGTGTGTGTGTGTGTGTGTGTGTGTGTGTGCGTGTGTGCGTGTGTGTGTTAAGTGATAAAGCGACGAGGGCAGGCAAAGGATATTGCTGGGAGTCTCCAGCTGGATACCTGCACAGTGGCAGATTCATTGGTGATGGCCGCTCAGCACAAAAAACTGTGAACAGTTGTGCAGTTTGTGTCCTCCTCCAGTAAAAAAGCAGGTCTTCTTAGGACCAACACTCCTTCTCCCAAGTTGGGGAGGAGGTGAGAAAAGATGCCCTAAACATTGTATGCTCACCATCAACCTTGGCAGCCCACTGCAGCTGGCTGGGTATCCAATATTGCGGTCAAAATAAAACAATGTACAACATTTTTTTTTTATCTTGGGTCTTGGAATGTACACACACTTCAAGCTAGTGACGCTGTGCTAGAGTGAAAAACAGCCCTCATTTGTCTTAAACTGAAAAAATAAAATATTGGAATGTCGGCTCTTAGCGAAACTTGACTTGATTTGTGTCACAAATGACTGAAGTGAAAAGTGGATACGATTTTTTTCTGGATTGGTAAAAAAGAAACTGAACCTCGCCAGTCAGGTGTGGTGTTTTGCCCTCAAATCTTCCCTTGTTTACAATCTTTCTTCACTACCAAGAGCTGTATCAGATATAATTATGACACTGACTTCGGAGTTGGAGCATAATACACGTGCAGTTCTTAGAGGTTGCGATGCTCCAACTTTGAACAGTCCTGAGCAAGGCAAGGATGACTTTTACAAGCAATTTCAAGATGTAATATCTGGCATTCGGCATAAAATCATCCTCATGGGTGATTTCGATGCTAGGGTTGGAAATGATCGTCAGTCATGGGGAAGTGTTTTCGGTCTCACAGTATCGGCTCTATGAATGCAAATTGACTCTGCCTCCTTTCTTTTTGTGAACAATATTGTTCATGTATAAAAAAACTTGGTTCCAGCAGAAAAATGCATCCGCGATCGAAGGATTGGCACTTGATACATTGTGATAACAAAATTATATATATATATATATATATATATATATATATATATATATATATATATATATATATATATATATAATTTTTAAAATATAATTATCCACTAACACGCGTTTCGTCGTCTACGGCTCATCAGAGTTGCTGAATTAAGCGAGAGTAAATAATTGAATTCATTCAAAACGTATCGCAAAAACAAAAACAAATAACATCTAAATAAATCGCGACATATCGTAACAGTCGGCGAGATGGACCAGCGGATAAAGAGATCAGGCTCATGACCGTGGGGTCCCGATTTCGAATCTCGCTAGATTCAGCCACTCTGAATAGTCGTAGACGACGACACGTTTCTGTAGATAATTATATTTTAAAAATAATATATATACCGCTTCCCATGTTGGGGTACCAAATTGGTTAAAGGGAAAATTATTCCCAACTCGCATTTAGGTAAAAAATGCAGTTTCGTAAATAATTGAATTCATTCAAAACGTATCACAAATAACATATATATATATATATATATATATATATATATATATATAGTGCTTGTAATCCCTGCATAACTTTCATTACGGACTAAACTTTTGTGTAAGCAATATCGTCCGAGGAGATCTCTAATTATTTGTAACTGGCTGACCGAAACATGCTCATGAATGTGCAGCGGCATATTAATGCTTATGTAAAACAAATCAAAAGTATATCTTTCCATACTTCGGTATAGAGCACTCTTGTATAAACCTCGTTAAAACTTTATTGGTTTCCTTATCTCTGGAAAATATAACCCTGGCATTATATATATATATATATATATATATATATATATATATATATATATATATATATATATAAGTCACTTTGTATTAAATTCATAATAATTAAAAAAATTATTATTGTAATAATTATGTCAGCCCCTTTTGAGAAACTCAGTTTATATTGTTGAGCATTTTAAAGTCGAAACAGAAAGTCGGTCACCTAAGCTCGCATGCATAGATCATGATGTTATAAACATCATAGGCGGATGTTACGACATTCAAAAAGCCATTTGTTAAAATTTCAACGCTATTCCTCGCCGTTGAGATTGACCGTGAGGTTTGTTCCTTGTTAATGGAGTCAGAGATGGCTTCGTGGCCGGGTTCGAATCTCCCGACCGTGTAATCGTGTCACGCTGCACTGATGAGTCCCCAAAGGATGAAACGCTAGTGTCTGTAGGCGCGTGAAATTTTTGTGGCAAGATTTGCGCAATCTCCAATCACACCTCTCCTGACTCGACACTGTTGAATACCAGTGGCAAGTGGAGGTTCAGAACGACTGGAAACAATGCCGAGATAAGCGGAAAGCACATAGAGCGCCTAGAATTCCCAAATTGTCCCCCATCTGGCACTAGCCAGGCTGAACATTGCTTATATTCGATGATCTGACGGGAATCGGTGTGTCAACGTGATTATGCCATATGTGTGTGTGTGTGTGTGTGTGTGTGTGTGTGTGCACGCGCACATACACACACACACACACACACACACGCTCGTATGCGTGCATGAACTATGCTGTTGCCTACCAAAATGCCATTCTTATTATCGACTCTTCGACTATAACGCTTAAAGTGTATTAACGCACGAGATTGGTTTTTCCTTCAAATTAAGTCCATCTCGATTCAATTGTCCGTTCGACATATCGAATGTGAAAAGCCAAAAACAAAAAAACAAAAAGCGGAAAGAAGGAGTTTTCAAGCTACCTTCCCCCATGAATAATAAATGTATCAGGTTAGGACAACCCCCTCCTCGTATTCCCCCCTCCCTCCCGCCCCAATCGAGAGAACGATCCATTTTGTAAATCACGGGGTTTGTAGGTGAATAATAGCCGGATCGTCGGACGGCTGAACGACGAACGCGATAACGGCATGTGGAGGGGTAGGCGTTGCGGCTGGGCTTGGAGGAACCAGACAGTGCGTGTACGTCGGGTGGGTGATAAAAAGGGGTGAACGAACGGGCCCGGGTGGAAAGGGTTTCTAGCCTATGTTCTCATTCAAGTCTCCTATTATTTGTATTTATTTATTTTTTTTTTTTTCTGGTATTCCTTGCTTCAACTTTCGCTGGGTCCCACCTCCTCCCACACACATCTTTTCTCTTTTTTTTTTTTTCTTTCTTTTTTTTAATATTTTCATTGAGTCTGGTCTCTTCTCATCCCGTAACCTCCGCTTCTTCATCCTTCTTCCTTTCCTCCATTTACTCACAATGCCCGCCTCTCACGTGTCGCGTGTGCGCCCAAGGTTCAGCCATTCCCTCTACCCCCCCCCCCCACACACACACAGACCCAGAAAAAAAAATTAAATAATGTGAAATAAATAAATAAATGACGAATAAATAAAATAATGATAAAATAAATGCAAATAAAATCTACCCCCATATTTATTGCCCTCTTTTCTCTCGCGCCGATTGACTGGGTTTCGATTCTAGCCTTATCTTCTGGATGAATTTGTATATTTTTTTTATTATTGTTTTTTTTTTTTTCTTTCTTTTAATTCAGATTTCTTTTTGTAATTATGTTGGCAGTTGTTTATTATATACTACTACTACTACTACTACTACTACTACTACTACACTTAATGTTATATTCATTCGCCCATTCATGCATGACTCTTTCTTTTTTTTTCACACTCCACTGACTGCGCTCATTGTTAGCTTTTACATTTCGATTTGAAAATTTGTTTTCTTCGTTTTTTTTTTCGCCCTTTTCTTTCTTTAATTTTTTTTCTATGTTATACTTTCCTTTTTCTTTTTATTTACTTCTTCTTTTTTTTTCTTTTGCTTCTTTCA
>NC_136483.1:140950221-140975221 GCF_053919585.1 Euprymna scolopes
TTTTTTTTTTTGTAACAACATTTAATTCCTCATTCTCCCGCTACACGTGACTTTTTGCGGCTGTGACGTCACCCGCGTCTCTAAGGTAATCTTGAATGTCATTCACATCTTTAATATGATCGTTTTCTTTAACGTGGTCTCTCTCGCTCTCTCTCTCTCTCTCTCTCTCTCTCTCTCTCTCTCTCTCTCTCTCTCTCTTCCTCTTTTTACCGCGCTCTCTGTTACAAAAGCAATGAAATTTCACTCGTTTTTTTTTTTTTTGCAAAAAACCGAAACGTGTGCTGATGAAATATAATGTTGTCTTCGCAACCAAGATACCGTTGTACCGACATTGAATAGGGAGTACTGTTAATCAAATTTTTCCTCATCCCAGCCGGCAGGCTTGTTGTCAATAACCCAGTTAGTTCAGTGCCCCAAACTGTTGAAAGATCAAATCCGCTGCGTGATAGTGATAACGACAGCAAAGAAGTGCGTATAAGCCGATGGATTAAATACCACGAGTTACTTTTGTTCTCTATTTTCTTTCTATCTTTTTTTTTTTTTTTCCCTGAACTTTTCTTTCTCTTTTGTGTCTGTCGTTGTAAAACCCGTCATATAGACAAGTCTCGTTTCACCAACGCGAATTTTGTGAATTTTGAAATGCAGTGATAAAATAAATACTATATATAATAGAAAATATCTTTACATTTTTATCCAGTGTTCGATTTCCAGCTGTTATTGTCTCGTTTACCAAATGTGATATTATCAAAGTTCCCCTCCTCTTTCCCTCAAAATGCTAGGAAGTAAAATAAAAGTAAAAAACTATATAAAAAAAGAGGAAATAAGTTTATCAGCTGAACAAAGGTATCAGAAAAATGTTAGTAAAAAGACAATGGGGAAGAAGTAATTCACCAAGGCATGCCAAGGCCGCTTGAAATAATGGTCAATAAAAGACCGGGCATAAAGGTCATTATATTTAGAGGTAGTTTACGGACAGTTTTAAGAGGAGCAATGAATTTTGTTACTTTTTATGAAAGTTAGGAAAAAATTACGGGCAGTCTTGAGTTTGTGACAATTGATGACTGTTTCCAGTTGAGGAGATTTGGCCGCAAATTGTGTCTCGGAGCAAATTGAGATAAACTGACGTCAACTGACAAACATGGCCTCGACAAACGACTAAGGTTTGGACCTTAGCGTTCACAAGCTTGTTTCCTGCAATAGTGTCACACATGTATCCAGAGCCCAACCAATAAATAAAGTTTTGGGTGTTTTGTTTCTCATCAGTTCGTGATTTGAGTTGTTTTATTTTTATATATTTGTGAACGCGTGCTCGTCTCTTTGGCAAGCGCCAATGTGAAAGACGACGAAACGGCCAGAATTAGGAAAAGAGAAGATGAAAGAGAAGGAGACCAGGGAAACATCGTTGGGTATGGCGATTATTGTTGAGCGGAGGGGCACGTAGTAGCACACGAAGTTTAGATAATGAATTCTTTGCAGCAAATGAATAAATACGATTGATAATTGGCCGTCCGGTCCAGCACCAACCACACACACTTTTAGAGATGTGATACGCGATTCGGTAAGATAAAACACGCATGTTCTAATTCGAGTAGAAATGCATCGAGCGATTAGAACGCGCGTGCGCGCATTTACGTATTTCTACCCAAAACGTTTGGCACTCTAATATAAAAAGTTCCAGTCTAGATGCCAACGAGACAAGACGTTAAATTTCTTTTTTCACCTCTCGCCATGACTTAGAAAATTTGAGGAGTTTGAAATTACCTCTAAGTTTTTACTGCTTCCAGGTCTACTCTGTCCCAAAGTGAGAGTACCTATCACGGTTCGAGTCTACATCTATACCTACATCTATTACTGCATCATATAAAAATATGAAGTATATCTAAATCTATTACCGTATCAAATAAGATGAAATATGAAGTATACCTACATCTACTCGTATTACTGCATCAAATAAGATAAAATATGAAGTATACCCACATCTATTACTGCATCATATAAGATAAAATATGAATTATATTCACATAGAAATCATCTTGCCATATACCGATTGAAAAGTAATAAAATAAATTATAACAGAAGTTTATAAAATACTAACGGTATTTTTCCGGCATTACCCGGGTGGAGATATAAAAGAAATATTAAACAGATGAAATAGTAAGTTAAATAAAATATAAATTTAATTTTATCTTCAATCAGACAGCGGCCAGTCTATGGAAACGGCACTAACTCAATGGAGGAAGTTCCATGGGAATATGAAATTCACAAGCAGTTCCCAGTCGTATGTATATCCCCGTTAGGAGAGATGATGACGTTAGGTTTTTGCAGCTCTTGTTGGGAGATGTCGATGTCTTCTTGCATACAGCGCCTGGAATTCTAAAATTGGTCACCCATCTAGTACTGACCAGGCTTAACATTGCTTAACTTCAAAACACAAAATATGGAGTGGAGTACGGAAGGAAATCCAAACAAACTTAAATGTTCAAAATTGTAATATCATCCAGCGAAGACTTATCTACATATATTGATGATGTTTTTTTTATTGGTCCCCGACAAAAGGAGGGTGGACCTGTAAGTTCATGCTTATCCGTTCGTCCGTTCGTCAGTTCGTAAGTTCGTCTGTCCGCACTCTTCTCAATAACTACGCCTTCGAATTTTTTGAAATTTTGCACAAACATTAAACATGATGTGTGTAAAAAAGTAACAGAACGTATTTTCCGGTAAAACATCGGTTGCCCCCACCCCCAAGGGTTCCTTTCAAGTTAAAATGGCTAAAATTGACACTTTTGTGCTTATTAAAAAAAAAAATTATACCTTGGATTTTTATAAAACTTTCTAAAAAGTTGTGATTTGTACATAATTTTGTTTGTCTATACTTCGCAAAAACTCTTGGGTGTGCCCCAGGGGATCATTTAGGGCTAATAAAAACGCTCCATTTTTGGAACTATTTTACCATATTTGTCCAAAATTATTTGTGTATGTCTATTTAGCAGTTTTGCATGATGCTGAACTCAAATTCAAATATGTTAAGGCCTTGAGGACTTTAGGGGCTAAATGTGGCGGGAGGATTAAATAATGGACTAAGTCATTTGTTTATTTATTTATTATTTTATTTATTTATTTATGTTTTTTTTTTTTTTTGGCATGGTACAGAACTCAATGTTACATATGGTAAGGCCTAAAACTGCACGGTTTGTTCCTTTTCATCAGGATTTGACGTCCCCTGGGGATTTTTGGGACTAAATGGGGGAGGGCAAATGCTTACTATAGTCATTGTTTTTATGTCCTCGTTCAGTGTGCACTCATGGGGGACCATGCATTCTTCACTTTTTTTTTTTTTTGTTAATTGTTTGTTTGGATTTTCACTGATGATGATGATGATGATGATGATGATGATGATGATGATGATGATGATGATGATGATGATGATGATGAATCGAAGGAACTTATTATTTATTGAAGGAAGAAACGCGTCGTAGAAGTTATGTTTTGTTTTGCTTTTTCACTAAGGAACCTCTTTAACAATAACCATGTCTGATGGATAACTCGAGGGGACTGGCGCTTGTTCTATGCGTATATGTGTCTCTTTCTGATACTAACTGATAGCCAGAACTTTGTAGTAAAAATGTTACAAATATTCTAATGTATTTTATTAAACTCTTTTCGACATTTTAATGGTCGACAGTAAACTTTATGATACCATAACGTAAGAATAAACAACTTATAAGGGTGTTGGGACAATTAATCGGAATCAGAACCGGGAATCGAAAAAAATCGGGATTTTTTTTTGGGGGGGGGGGTATCGGAATCAGAAAATTTGGGCCTATTTGCTGATGCCAAAAACGATTCTTTTAATTGTTTTTTTTATTTGATTTTCTTTAAGGAAAATGTTCTCCCGCTGATAATAATACTAAAATAATGAATATATATTGATTTTAAAATTTAGATAAAACTAAAATCGATAGGTTATTCCTCACAAGTGTATCCTTACGTTTGATAAAATATCTGCACATTTAACACATGTTTTTACGGTAATCTTGAAAAATAACAACTTTATACTTAAATATTTTGATATTTATAACGAATCGGAGTCGGTAATTGTATCGGAATCGGGAATTTAATACGGAATCGGTAATTGTGTCGGAATCGGAAAAATATTGGAATCGTCCCATCCCTAGAGCTTATTCAGATTGGCACTCATGGCGGCATAAATAAGTGCCATATGGCGGCATACAGAAATGTCTTCATGATGTCACGGGACGAAAATGAAAAAGATTAAAAAAAATCACTTCATTTGATCAAGTAGTTTTCTTTTTATTCAAGAAAAACAAATTTTACTCTGTTTTAATGAGAGTGAAAAAAAATGAGCAGACAACCCTTGCGCATGTGAAAACTGTCAAAATAACCATTGATTACCTCCCCTTATTATATTTTCTACGGAAACATGGTCTCATCCGTCAATTATCAGTAAAAACAGCAAATTTGTAAATAAAACAAAAAAAAAACTATTTGATCAATTTTTGTGATTTTTGGAATATACGATTTTCATTCCGTGATAAGTAGGTACAATATAAAAGTTTTTCTTCATTTTTGTTTATTGCAAACTGAATAAACACCGTTAAAAGTATTTGTTGTTTTTTTCTTGTGCTGATATATTATACAAGGATAAAAATGTATAATTAATTAAACGGATTCTCGTAAATGTATAATTAATTAAACGGATTCTCGTAAATAAAAGTGTAAATTGATTATATTTCAACAATATATATATATATATATATATATATATTAGTGGCCTGGTAAGGTCACAGATAACACAACAGAAGCAGTAAAAGTGAAGCTGGCCAGCTAGGACATTATATATACAAATGTAGGCAAATTTGGGCATATTTTATTGGTTTGAAAATATAAGTTCTTTTTTTAGCAAGTGTTATAAAATTTTAACCATGCATTTCAATATTCAATTTGGCTACGAGTATATATATATATATATATATATATATATATATATATATATATATATATATATATATATATATAAAGAGTGTAGCCATCAACAATTGTAGGTTTTTCAGACTTTTATCAGTTTTTAATATTTTAAAATCTTTTTATAACGCGTTTCTAGCCTTGTTCAGCTCTCTTCAGATATTTTTATATAAAGTTTTTTAAGATAATGTCTTTTTGGAAAGCATTTTTCTCTGGTAACACTGATTGTTTTTTTTCCGAGAAATGTTAATCTCAGACTTTTTGTCACCAATAGTCGGTGAGCTGGTCAAAAGTTCAATCAGTTAGAGTTAAATTCATTTGGTGGATGGAGGGGGGTTTGAGTTTATTTGGGACATGTTTTTATGGGATTTTATGATTTTGTCAGTGTGTCAGTGTGTGCTTATGTATTAAGGAGAGGGTTGTGTGTTATGCGTGCGTGAATGCGTGTGGGTTAAGATCTGTTTTCATATGTGTGTGTCTGTGTGTGTGAGTGCGTGTGCCCGCGTGTGCGCGCCCATGCCTGTGCGTGTAAGATGGATAAAGAAGTAAGATATCCAGATAGGTATAGGGTCGATTTCCAATCCAAATACACATACATACATGTACTCAGTCACCCAAACACAAACACACGCACACACACAAACAAAATTGAAAAAGATGTGTATACACACATATATATATATATACACACACATACATACATATATACACACACACATATATATATACACATATATACAGAAATATAAATGCAGAAGTACTCATACACACATCCACACATACATACACACACGCACTCACCCACAGACTCAAACACACACAACACACACTTATACACACACACACGTGCCCGTGAATGTGTTTGCGTGCTTTATTGTGCTTGTTTTGATTCGTGTGTGTGGATGTACATTTGCATAAGCATGCATGCGCTAAGTGTATTTTGTGTTTTGTCTATTTATGTGTATTGTTATTGGGATATGTTTAAAGCGGGGTTGAATTTTGTTATGAAGTTTTTTTTTCTTGTGTTAGTAAGTAGAAGTAGTTGTCAGTTTGGAAAATGGGCATTATCTCGAATTTTCCTCCACTGCATGTGTGTATGTGCTGTGACACATGCTAGTGTCTATTTTCCGAGGTTTTGATTTTAGATCGATGTAAGTCTACTCTATTACTAAGGTTTTTAGTGGCGCCTATGTAGGATTTATCGCATGCTGCACATTTTATTACATAGACCACATTTTTTGAGGTGCAGTCTAAGTCTTTTTTTAATTTTGAATGTTTGTGTGGGGTTCATGAATGTGTACGTGTTTCCCTCTAATATTATGCTGCAGACTCCACATAGTTGTTTGTTGCATTTTGTGACTCTTTTTGTTGTGTCTTGATTGAGTTTGGGTGACGTATGAATGCGTTTTAGGTTTTTAGGTTGGCGTTTCCTTTTTATTATTTTTGCTGTTTTAAGGAAGTTGTTTAATTTTCCGCTATCTCTGTGAAAAGTTCTTGGTTATTTGTGTTGTGTGTGGAGACGTATGTAGTAGAAGATTTGAGAACCCCTAAAAAACGAAACAAAGAACAAATTCTAACATACGTCTCCACACACAAGTTGGGGCCTCACCACAGGATATAGTTTAAGGTCATATCCAAGACCTATATATATATATATATATATATATATATATATATATATATATATATATATATATATATACGTTTGTGTGTGTGAGTTATTAAATTGTAGAATTGAAACATTTTTTGTATTCATTTCTATCTTCTTTGTGATTTGACTAAAATAAAACAGGAATTTTTTCTTTGAATAATGTTGTGCAATATGTATTGTTTAATCATTAAATAACGTATAAGGGGTTGGTATGCCGGAAAAATGACGAACCTGCGTAAGCCCCCGCTTGGCATTGTCAAGAATGAATCAGCTAAGAGACGCGAGGAGTCTTTCGATATGGATTGTAATAAAGAAGTTCGCGCCATCTTAGATCTCTCGGAAAGTAAAAATGTTTAGAAGTCTTTCTTCAAAAGAGGGTTTACTTTCAGTTTTAATTGCTGGCGGGTCGAATAATCTACTAGGAAAGATCTTGAGAGATTTAAAGGATTTAAAAGAAGGTAGAAGTGGGAGGAACCGGAAGGAACGGAAAATCAAACAAGGAAAAATGTTTGTGAAAGAAGACGCGGTAAACGAAAAGAAAAATGAATTGAAAGCAATATATATATATATATATATATATATATATATATATATATATATATATATATATATATATAAGTAAAACGAAGGAATGAACAATACGAATAAATACAAAGAAAAGTTAGAAACATAAAACAAAAAATAAATGAGAAAAGAAGTAAGAAAATATAAAAAGCCTAGAACAATAAATAAATAAAAAAGAAATTAAATACAAAACGATGATGATGATGATGATCATCATCATCATCATAATCATCATGAAAGAGAAATGTTTGCAATCTATAATATAAAGCTGAACGTCTGTGTGTCTGGTCACGAATAGGCTCCTATATGGTTGACTGTTATAAAAAACTGATTACATATAATAGAAGATGTATCGAGACACAGGAATGGGTATGTTTGATCTGGCATAATGATGACCTATTAAACTTGTGGGGTCTGTGTACGCGCCTGGTCCACAAAGTATGGAAAAAAAATTTTAATTTAAGAAAAAAAAAAGTTTACAAATGCTTTTGATATAGATGTACATGATAATACTTTGATAAGTATGTTTTAACTTAAATAGGGATGGTATAATAGAATTGTTGGGTCTGCGTTCGTGCCTGGCCTCCATAGAATGGATATAGGCACAAACTTTAATAAAGACTTTTCATATCTACCTGCGTGAGTATACTGTGATAATTATGTTTTAGTTTGAAGAAATATGGTATAATAAAATCATGGGGTGTTCGTTTGTGCCTGACCTCCATAGAATGGAAATATGTCACAAAGTTTACCAAGGTTTTTTAATATAGATCCACAGAATATTGTGATGTGTCTCAGTGTGAACAGGTACGGTATAATAAATTATGGGGTTTATCTATTTTATTTTTACTTTCATCATGTTTTGCTTTGGTTTTGATACCCCCAAATTCAAAGCTATCTCTTTACAACCCTTCCTTTTCATAACCTATGATACTTTCATAAATCAGAGTCCATTTTCTGTAGGCTGTTTTTGAACCCAGTCAACGACGGGTACTTTTGCTAGCAATATAAAAATGTGTTTAAGGAGGAAGAATAATTCGAAAAGGGAAAATACAGAAAAACAAACATGTAAATAGTAGCAGTACTAGCAGCAGCAGTAGTAGTAGTAGTAGTAGTAGTAGTAGTAGTAGTAGTAGTAGTAGTAGTAGTTTAAGAAAAATTAGCATAAGAAAATAAAATTAAAAAAAAATGAAGAAATAGAAAAAGAAATTACAAAAGATAGAAACGAAGAATTAATAGTAGTAGAAGAATTATATAAATATGTAGAAAAGACGTACAGGAGGAAGAAGAAAATGAAGGAAAAAGTTTATAATCGTAGTAAAAAGTGATAAGAACATTAAAATTAAAACGATGAAAAAATAAATAACAGAAGGAAAAATAAGTGGTGGTAATAGTAATAGTATTAGAAGAAGAAGAAGAAGAAGAAGAAGAAGAAGAAGAAGAAGAAGAAGAAGAAGAAGAAGAAGAAGAAGAAGAAATAACAGTAGAAGTATATAAAAGATTTCATGAAAAATTAAAAAGAGAATTGGAGGAATTAGAAAAAAACAAACAAGAATGAGAAAAAAAGCAAGTCGAAGATTTTAAAGGCGAAGAAAATGAAGCAGTAGTAGTAAAATTCGTAGAAGAAGAAGAAGGAGGAGAAGAAGAAGAAGAAGGAGGAGAAGAAGAAAAAGAAGAAACAGGAAACGTGAAAATAAAGACGAAAAGAAAAAAGATGGAAATAAAAAAGGAAACGATTAAAAATGGAAGAAAAATACAAGAAATGGAGTTAGTTAAAGAATAGGAAAAAACAGAGAAAACACAAAAGACATGAATAAAAAAAACAAAAAAAAACAACGAAGAACATCCAGGAAAAGAAAACTAAAACAAAGTATAAAAGAATAAAAAAGGACGATAAAAATAAAGAGAGCAAGAAAAAATGTTATACAAATAAAAAATAAAAAAATCAGAAAAAAAAACGGTAAAAAGACGTGGAAAAAAAAGGGGAGTAATCACCCTCCAATTTATTGAATGGATAATGTTAGCTTTTTAAAAAATACATATTGATATTTTAGTGTTGCAATCACCCGTTCATTTTGGCCAATTCCAAGCTCTACGGACGTCCATTTTTCTATTTTAAAGATCCATATTTAACTCTCCTTTGAAAGCCACCATTTGCTATCTTGGAATTCCATATTTTATTTACTCATTTATCATGAAAATATTTTATTTTCTGCCCAGGAAATACATGCTTAGCTACCCACGAGATTCATATTGTTGAAAATCAATATTACATTATCCTGGTAATCCATATAATATACGTCTACTTTTTTTCTTTTCGTTGAATTCATATTTTTTTATCCTTAAATTCACATCCCAACCTTAGCAATCTGTATTCGACAACTCTGGTAAACTGTATTTAGCCGCCCTAGAAATCTGATTTGGAGATCTTGGAAATTCGTATGTGACTAACCAGGGGATCCGTATTTAGCCACCGAGAAATCGATTTTTTACCTAGGCATCGCCACTTATCAAGGCCCAGCGACAACTCGAGGACAAAGGTTAAGAGTGTACAGTAGTCAATTAGACAATATAGTAATCGTTAGTAGTGGAAATTCGGTAAATTTGTTAACTTAAGTGGAACAGCTCATCAAGAAGTTGTTTACGTTGGACTTGAAGACAATCAGATTGTTGTTAGCTGAAAAACAGGAAAACGGACGACAGGCGTACACTTCAAAGAAAGAAACTTTGTTCATGAAATCTATGTTTAGGTTTAGGCACAGATAAAGAGTGGAGAGAATTATTGATAGTGTTTTCAGCTAGACGAGTGTTTCTTGTGAAAGTTTGGCGAGGGGGACCACAGATTGAAGCTCAGTCGAGCACTTGTCATGAAAATAACGATAAAACAGAGACAAACTCTCAACATCTCTTCTGTGAGATAGAGGTTGGAGGGAAGAGAAAACGACGCCTCCTACGAGGCTACGAAGTCTATTTTGAACTCTATCAAGGCAGGTTAAGTCCTTTCTAGCAGCTCCTGCCCAGATGCGGCAACAGTATTCCATCCTGGGACGTACCTGACTCTTATATAGATAGAGAATTGCATTAGCAGTGAGATATCTACTGGATCGATAGAAGGATCCCATCATTTTTCCAGGGGCCTTGGCAACAGATTTGATGTGTTCCATTTCAGATCAGGAGTAAAGGTCAAGCCCAGAAGCTTGTCAAAACATGAGGTCTTCCCAAGACGAGAGCCATTCATTTCAATTGATGCCAGATGGAGATCAGAACGTTGATGATGTAAAGATAAAAACTTGGTTTTAGATGCATTTAAAGTAACCAGCCACTTATTTCCCCATTGTACCACGTACTCAAGATCAGAGGAGAGAGAATTGGAGAGAACTTAGTCGCTTACGGTCTTTGATGTGCTACCATAGATAGTAGTTTCATCAGCATAAATGTCTATGAATGATGTAAGGATGTGATTTGGAAGATCATTAATGTAGATCAGGAAGAGAGTTGGGCCCAGGATGGACCCCTGAGGGACTCCAACATTAATACCATGAGCTTCTGATTTTTGCCCATCAACCACTACTTTTATGAACCTATCAGAGAGAAATGATTTAATAATTGAAAAAACATTTCCAGCTATAGTATAGCTGGAGATCTTGTGAAGTAAACCTTTATGCCATACCCTATCAAAGGCCTTTGATATGTCAAGAGCAATTGCCCTAGAAAGGTTGCTTCCGTCGAGAGATTCTCTACTCCTATGAGATATAACTGTAAGCACATCTGCTGTAGATCTATTAGAACGGAAACCATATTGCGTGTCACTAAGAAGATTATTTTTGCTGAGATGGTTGGTTACTTCCTTGTTTAATTTGAGACCGTGGACATCCCTATTCGACAATCCTGTAAAGTCATAATTGGCAATTCTGGACATTCGTATTTTGCTAGCCTAGAAATCCATATTCGACGACCGTCGAAAATCGTATTTAGATACCCTAGAAACGTTTTGGAGGACCCTTGACATCTGAATTTGGCTATTCTACAAATAGATATTTGTTAACTCTCAGAAATTCATATTGTATATGAAAGTCATATTTCTTCCACCAAAATAACCGTCGTTTATGAATTCAGCTAATTTCCTTTTGAAAAACGTCTTCGAATCTTTCTAACATTTCTATATTGTCTCTATTCCTTTTATTTCGAATCTTACAATTATTTTCCGACTAGACGTTATCTATTTTTCCAGTACAATAAAGCCATACCTTGGCGTTTATTCTTTCGTGGGGATTTATTTTCTTTCTTTTTATCTTCTTCCTTCTTCTTCTTTTTTTTTTTAAATAACCAATTTTATTGGCATATTTTCGAATCCACTCCTTCATTCAATCCAACGATCGCTGTGTTTATTTCCGATAGAAGAACAAATGAATCGGCCATATTTGTTTTTGTTTGTTTGGTTTTTTTTCTTACGCGTTTCAAAGCCGATTTTGAGCGAAGACTAAATTCTATTGTTTTGCCAAACAAAGAACAAATGCATTTATGTTTACGTATTTTTATTCTTTTTATTTTGGCAGCGTTTTAATTTAATTTATCTATTTGGCTTCACAGGTATTTTATATAAGATGCTATTTAAGTCGATGACGTCAGCGATGTCGATCGAACAGAATGCAGTTCTCACCAGAAAATAATGAATAATACTGATTAGATGCCAAAAAAAAACACCTTAAAAGATGAGAACGCCATTAAAAGGATTGTAATGATATTTTGTTCCAATATTACCGGGAAAATGCTGGAGGTCATTCTACACCTCCAGAAAGTACTCACTCCCAACGCAATCGTCTACTTGTACAAGAGCCAAATAGATCTTAAGATAAAGTACTAGTCCCACATCTGGAAAAGAGCCGTCTTCAAAATCTAGAGGGCGAGGATGTTTCGTCTGTAAAGCTTTTGCAACAAATAACCGTTACCAATTTTCTTCGTCTGTAAAACTTTCGCAACAATTTCTCCTTGGCCTTCGGGTCAAGATCAAAGTGTAGTATCTGTTCCGGCAGATACTGCAAGCAAAGACCAGATGTGGGGGCAACCCCACATACCTGACCTTTAACCAGCTCCCATTTCCTACCTCTCGGGAGCTGGTCCCCTTTTTCCCTTTCCCCTCCCTTCACTCCTCACATTAAAAATTGGCCTTGTGCCTAATTTGCTCGGTGGGGGAGCAAATAAATACCATCTGTTCTTCAGATGCTGCATTTAAATTTCTTGTTCTCTGTCAGTGGAAGAGAAATCCTTCACGACTGAGATAATTTTTATTTTTGTTCCTTTTCTCCACGTTAAAAAACGACCCTGGTGTCTAACTCTGCCCCGTGGGGAGGCATTGTAAATAGGAACAAATAATCGTCTAGCTATAACAACCGTTAACAATTTCCTTCACTAGCTGTACCTAAAATTAATCTAAACTTCCATGAACAGAGCTCCTTTCTTAGAATTTCTGTTGTTCTTTCTTTGTTTTATCTTCTGTTGCCACTCGGACTTACGGTTACCGTTAGAATACAAAGAAAAACAGCGCATGCAGCAAATCTGAAGTATAAAGGCTAATACAATTTTGTAGTCGAAGAATCTACTCACAAGCAGCAGCACACCTGTTTGACCGATCAGGTGACGGGACCGAGGAAGGAAAAAGGAGAACAGAAAAACTTAAGTCTGCAAATTCATTCTTTATATAGATGCCATTAATTTTTTTTATTATTATTTTTTTTTTTATTTTTTTTTTTTATTACATTTTCACCCCAAACAAGGCAAATTGCCACTTTGGTGTAGGGGGCTACTATCAGGGGCAACAACTACTGGGGTACTATGTAGGGATTTGGGCAGCAAGATGTCGGTTCACGTTACACTTGAACTTCTGCACGTCAGTACTGTTGGGGAAGCAGGGACCTGGAATGGAATTCCAGAGTCTAGCGGTTCTGGAGAAGAAAATATTGGAGTAAAAAGATCTTTTACATCTAGGGATCTCTACAGTGTGTGGGTGGGATTTAGCAGCCTGTCGGGTTTGTCGAGGGTGCTCACGTCGTAGGGGCACAAGTGATTGCAGTTCGTCAGAGCATTCACCACTAAAATACTTGTAGAAAAGGCAGAGGGATGCAACATTTCGTCAATGGGACAGAGGCTGAAGCTTAGATGCCAGTTCAGGGCCTATCAGGTTTGCGACTCTCTTTTGAACCTTGTCAAGGAGCGAGAGACTAGTAGCAGATGCACCAGCCCAGATGTGGCAGCAATACTCCATTCATGGGCGAATGGTTGCCTTATAGAGGTACAGGATACTTTCGGGTGTTAGTAGTTTTCTAGCACGGTAGAGAGAGCCCACCTTTCTTGCAGCGGCCCTGACAATGCCTTCAATGTAATTGTTCCAACTCATGTTTCCTGTGAACGTTAGGCCAAGGAGTTTGAAAGATGTACTCTCAGATAAAGAGTCGTTGGCCATTGCTATAGGTGGTAGAGAGGGTTTCTTGTAATTATTAAATGAAACTAGTTTAGTCTTGGCAGCATTGAACGCGACCAACCACTTTTCTCCCCATTCCACCACAGATTGGAGGTCTTCCTCTAGTGTTTCTGCCATTTCTTTAGAAATGTGTTCATTCGTCTTCCTGTCGTGCCTGCCATAGAGTGTAGTGTCATCAGCATATATACCCACCTCAGAGGCAATTTTGTCGGGGAGGTCATTTATGAATATCAGGAACAATAGAGGTCCAAGGATAGAACCCTGGGGCACCCCCGCATTTATATCATATTGTTTAGATGTACGACCGTCGAGGATAACCTGGATTTTTCTCTTATCTAAGAAGGATTTAATTATGTTAAGTATTCTACCAGTGATACCGTATGATCTAATTTTCCTGAGGAGACCCTCATGCCATACCCTGTCAAAAGCCTTAGATATATCTAGAACTACCGCTCTGCCCTCCCCCGCTTTGTCCAGTGAAGGTATATACGTTCAGAGATCACAGTTAGGATGTCTGCTGTAGAACAGGCTTGTCTAAATCCATTTTGTTTGTCAGTCAGAAGTTTAGCATCTGTAAGATGATGGACTAGAGCATGGTTAATTAAGGTCTCAAATATTTTGGCAAAAAGTGGGAGGAGGCTAATGGGGCGATAATTTGATGGGTCAGTTCTTTCGCCAGAATTCTTGAATACTGGTACAACAGAAGCAGTTTTCCAACAGCCCGGAAAGCAATTGATTTGCATATGAGGAGAATACCTGAAGGATGAATTATGGTCGGTAAGAACCCATAGCTCAGAGTAGACATGTGTCCGTCCGGCGGTTTGAGTCTATGTTTTTCGAAATATGAAAGCTTTTCAAAATGTTAGATTGTAATCGAAAATGAAATGCTATTTTCTTAATCGTTATTAATTAATAATTAATGCCAATTTGTCCCGGGATTTGGTAGAAGTATGTCTAGGAATTACCATGCTAATAAGGAAATATTCACATACCTACCTAGATTTAAATTGCATGAAAATACAGTAAGCACGGTGTGCTATAAAAATTAGGTATCGTCAAAGTAAAACACAAAAGGCTAAACAAGTAAATTCAATTTAAATAATGAAAAGTTAACGCCCATCTAGGAGATTGAATTGTGCAGAAACATCCGAAAATCCCGTTATAAAAAAAAAAAAAAAAAACAAGTCTCGTAGCAATCACGTCGCCGACAAATGGATAAATATATTGCGAGACCAAAATAAACTAAAAAGGGAAGCTCAAATTAGCATAATGAAGTTTTAATAAGACAAAGACGAAATTGAATAGAAAATTGAAGAACAGTTAAATAAATGAAAATAACCTCGCAGCGAGACTAGAAGTCAATGTAACACGGAAAACGGTGCAAGTTGAATTTTTCTCTGATAAAAAAGGTACTGCTACGAAACATAACATGGATAACAATATAAGAAAACGAAGTGAAAATAAAGAAGGAAATAGTGGTCGTACTGGGACTGTTAAAAGTCAATTTAAAGTCTAAGGAACCGATTAAAGTGAATTTCATTAATATATACTGATATTCATCTCCACGCTTTCTGCTGTTACAATTGTAAATTTGTAGGATTCTTGACAAAACTGCATGTTACCATTTTAAGCTGTAATCAGGGATATCTAAAGTTATCAACCCTGTTAAGACAGGTTTGTAATGTATTTAATCATTCCGTGTATTGCTTAACGTTTAGTCAAATCTGTTCCCTAGGTTAAAAACTGATTATCGGTTAATGTTTTGATAATCTTTAAACCTGTCTTTAAAAAAATTATTTTAATTAGTGACTTTTAAGTTTGAAATTAATTCATTGAACGATCTCTTCCAGAACTTCTAATAACGACTTACTATCAATTATAGATGATGCAGTAAATGTAATGTCGCACATAAAACCATCGATGGGTGATTGCCTTACTTTCGGTTTTTATTAATGGGGTTTGTTTTCTTTTTTCGATCGTGCTTTGAGATCGCCTGACGATCGCTAAGAGCGTGCAACCATTAGTAATGACATACATACTAAAAATCTGTAATTTATTAAAGTACTATAAAGCTCTGTTTCAGAAAACATTTGGAACCGGTTTTCAAATATAATACACACCTCTATTAGTAAAAACATATACGGTTATATATATATATATATATATATATATATATATATATATATATATATATATATATATATATATGTATATATACAGGGTGACACAAAAAAAAAACAGAGGACATTCAATTGTTTTTCTGAGCATTTTACAGTCAACAGAGAGAAAAAGGCCAAAGGCCCTAGTGTTTTGATGTGATGTTTTGAATATAATAAACTAGTTATGACCAAAGTTTCATTTCATTCGGACAAAACACTAAGAAACGAGGCCTAATTAGAGTTGGGGCCCGATTTTTTTTTTGGGGGGGGGTCACCCTGTATATATATATATATATATATATATATATATATATATATATATAACACCTTTCCTATTAGCTGAAATGGTTTTGCTATTTCGTATCTCCGCATTGCTTTTTTTTTTTAACTCTTTTTTTAAAAACTTGAATTTTATTTCTCCGTAACCGGTAGATATTCCGGAACCATGAACTTACCCTTGACAGTTTCTGTTCTTATGGATTATCAATGTAATTTATTATATTTAACCTGTCCTCCCTGGATGTTACCTCCTTATTCAATTGATTTTTAATATATTATTATATCCTTTTATACTTCATCCTTTTCCCTTGTTTCTACTTTTAAAATCATTATGAAACTCCATAAACCTTCACAAACTGTTCAACAATTTTTCATGCAAAATTATATATATATATATATATATATATATATATATATTAAAAAGTTTTTAACCCATGACCCGGTAACCTACATCAAAAATTTCAAGTGTTTAGACCCAAAATTGGCAGAGGAGTTTGGTAGAGTCTGCAAGATAAACTCTTTCAACTTTTACCTCTTGGCAGCCAAGTGTTCGCCGAAACACTTATTAAAAAGCTTGCTGTATGTCTGAATAACCTTTATGTAAAATTTCAAATGTTTAAACCCAAAATTGGCCAAATAGTTTGCTAGAGACCGCAAAGGTCAAATCTTTTGAACTTTGCCCCCCCCCCCTGCATATGAGATAACTTATGACTCTTAAGCTGGTACTAATGCCTTTTCTGATCATCTGTAATACATACATATATATCTAGGTGTGCGTGTGTATGGGTATATGTGTATGTGCATATATATATATATATATATATATATATATATATATATATATATATATATATATATATATATATATATATATACTAGCTGTACCCGGCCACGCGTTGCTGTGGCTCAGTTTGTTAAAATGGAACACATGTGAAAGTAGAGAAAAGTTTGATTTTTTTTTCAAGAGAATGTACAAATTATTTTTTTTTAACAGATGTTAAGAAAATAAACAGAAAAATACTTCCATCATTAATTATGCAAAAAAATAAATAAAATGTTGATTTAGTGTTTCAATATGCTTATAAATTACGATAAAACTTGCTGAGTATGCACTGTTTTACGGTTGTTGTAAAAATGGAACGGAAACTTAAATTTCGCTTCATCTTAATCTTTCTTAATTTTTTAATTGTGCCCCCCCAAACGAATATAATCAAAACAGTAACATTCAACAATTGTACTTTATGTATATAAAACACAAAATGGGTGTTTGTATTACTGTACACATAGATTCGAAAAAGTTGTCAAAAAACAAATATATAACAAATAAATGTTATCAAAGGCAAGATAAGTTACTTTTCTGCCAAACTGGATATATTTTTTGTGTTTTTATTCAATGTAACATATTTATTCAGCTCGAAAACCATACAGTGTTTACCGATGTATTCGAAAATTCAAGATGGCGTCTCACACCCTCTTTAACACCGTAAGTATGGAAAAAGGTGTTATAAATAAAAAAACTATACAAAATACTATTAAAAACCCGCCGAATATATGTCAACCTATGTCACGGTAACATATATTGAGCGAGTTTTTAACAGTATTTTATCCGTTTTTTATTAATAACATCTTTTCCCACACTTACCGTGTTAAAGAGAGAATCAGACGCCATCTTGAATGTTCCAATACATCGGTACACACTGTATGGTTTTCAATCTGAATAAACATGTTACATTGAATAAAAACACGCAAAAATATATCCAGTTTGGTAGAAAAGTAACTTATCTTGCCTTTGATAACATTTATTTGTTATATATTTCTTTTTGGACAGCTTTTTCGAATCTATGTGTACAGTAATACAAACCCCACAAAATATTTATTAAAAAAAATTTTTTTTTTTTAAAAGTTAATAACGAAAGGAAAATAATTCCATTTTTAAACGAAAAAGTCAGTTTACCTAACTTACTGTATTAATGCTATTTTTTTTAAGCAAGAAAAAAAAGAAGGTAAATATCCAGATACGCTACTACAGAACACCGACCACTCTAATTTGTTTTTTTACAGGTAATTGAGGTCGCTGACAACGAATCTGATAGTCAAACTTGGGGCAAATTTACCGTTTGCATGGTATTTACCCCTGAACCCACAAACTTCTTTCCACAATTTTGTAGCATCCGTTTATGCTACGCGCAGCATAAACGACGGCTTCACCAAGCAAACTATGTTGGGGGGAGGGGATTTTTTTTTTCCAGGACATAGAATTTTCTAATTTTCAAAAATACATTATAGCGCTTTTTGGGTGGAAAATTTAAAATTAGCTGAAAAAGAAATAAAATAAGAAAAGGAAAGCACACCAAGTTGGAGTAGGGGGGTAATTTATCTGTTTTTTTTTTTTTACCTAGAACATCGAATTTTCAAATTTTCCGTAAGTAACGCACCGACATTTACCAATTAGAACACCATTTAACATTTTCCGAAGATTTTACTTTGTACATTGGGGGCGCGAGCAGGGGGGGGGGGGAGCGGATGTGATGTTGGTGCGTGCGCGCCCCAACATCACATCCCCCCCCCCAAACAAATTAGAGTGGTCGGTGTTCTGTAGTAGCGTATCTGGATATTTACCAAAAAAAAAAATATTTAAACTCTTCACCCTAAATAATTTAGGTGACTGAAATAGGAATCTAATTGAATCTTTAATTTCCTGAATAGTATCCGATAATTCATTTTTCTTCGAGTTATATCGAATACATTAATACGGACTTTAGGGGCTTTTTTCGTAATGTTACTGTAAAAATTATTTTTTATTGTTACAAATTACGATGCTTTAAAAAAAGCAAAAATAAATTCTTGCGTTTTTTTATTTACTACTGAAAACCATAACTTTAGTAAAGGTATTTTTTGTTTAAACAAATTAAAGCATTTTCACCAAGAGTTAAGTAAACTTAATATTGAACACCATTTAACATTTTCTTAATTAGAACACCATTTAACATTTTCCGAAGATTTTACTTTGTACATTGGGGGCGCGAGCGGGGGGGGGGCGGATGTGATGTTGGCGCGTGCGCGCCCCAACATCACATCCCCCCAAACAAATTAGAGTGGTCGGTGTTCTGTAGTAGCGTATCTGGATATTTACCTTACTGTAAAAATTATTTTTTATTGTTACAAATTACGATGCTTTAAAAAAAGCAAAAATAAATTCTTGCGTTTTTTATTTACTACTGAAAACCATAACTTTAGTAAAGGTATTTTTTGTTTAAACAAAATAAAACATTTTCACCAAGAGTTAAGTAAAAATAATTAGTTCATTATATTCTGCGATCATTATTTGAAAAATACTGCAATTTTCATTAAAATTCGTTAATTTCCTGATTTTTGGTGAATTTTTAAGTAAAGGGAGGAATCAAAATGTGTATACACTTTAAGCGTCGGCATTCATTTTGCGACCAGGTGTGGTTAATTTAAATTAAAGTTCAATCACATGGTTACATTATCAATAAACCCACTGAAAATTTACCGATATTGTAAACACATTCTGTTTACATTAAGCCTGTGGTGTTCTTTTAGTGATGCAATGTTGTCAACTGAGATTTTAAAAAAACCCGCGAGATCAGGAGAAAGAAATGTCCAGAAAATCGCTAGCCAGTTTGGCAGAAAAGTAACTTATCTTGCCTTTGATAACATTTATTTATTATATATTTGTTTTTTGACAACTTTTTCGAATCTATGTGTACAGTAATACAAACCCGTATACAGTAATACAAACCCCTTTGGGGAGATTGGAATGCCCCCCCACCTAAAATGTACTTGGAAAAATCGATTTTATAGTGAGATTTAAGAATGGTTAGTCGAAAAAAAGGTGAAAAACAAAACAAATAATCAATAAATAATTGTTACCAAAGGCAATAAATGCTACGTTTTTTTTTTACTTACATGAATGAGTTTATTTTATGTTTTAAAGTATTTTCAAGCAATCTAATGCGAGTGTACTGTCTGGGTGCCAAATACCTCCAGATTTTCAAGAATTTCCCGCTAGATTGTAAACGAAATCTCCAGATCTAGCAGGAAAACCGCTAAATTGTAACACTGGTCACGTGACAGGAAGCGGTAATAAATAATTGTCCCTAAATAAAAAAAATGGTCTCTCGGTACAAAGACATCCAGCTATTTATCATAGAAAAATTAAGTATAAAGTTATAATTAAAAAGGAATATATAAAAACACACATGGATATAGTAAACATATCATACCAAAACGTGGAAGCCATCCGTCCAGTGGTTTTTTAGACAATTAACTCCGAACGAACCAACATTTACATTTTTATATATATAGATGTATATATAAATACATATATATATATATATATATATATATATATATATATATATATATATATATATATATATATATATATATATATATATATACGCGGTTTGCTTGAGCTGTGTTGATTAATGGAAATTCTTGTGTGCAGGACGTTTGCTCAGTTGGTAGAGTGCTTGCCTTGCATGCAAGAGGCTCGGTTTTCGAATCCTGAGTTCGGATGTCTAACTGATGAGTCCAAATGAGGGCGAACCTCGAGTCTTGGACTTCCGGTCCTTTGACTGTCATGGCTCTTGTAGGGTGCGACGTTGTTTGGCTGTAGAATAAATTATATGTGTGTACTTTACAGATACATATGTAACATTCTGAAACATATGTAGCCAAACAGATAAAACGGTAATAAGAAAATAAAACACATATTTGCTCTGCAATAGTATTGATCACTCTCTTCAAGTTTTTACTAATTACCAGTTTCCAGAAATATATATATATATATATATATATATATATATATATATATATATATATATATATAAGAAATTTATTACTGTGAGTCCAGAATGAGTTTACATATTGTTTCAACTAGAGGAAGATTCCCAAAGAGAGGAAATATCCAACTAGCATCGTCAGAATTCATTGATGGACTAAGTTATAAAATCAAATAAGAATGGAAAAATCGTAGATGAAGGGGAGTTAGAAAAGAAGGGGGTGGAGGGGAGAGGACGTTGGAATATATATATGTTGCTTTGAAGGGCAGGGACAATTTCTGTCTGTTTCTCTTGCAGTCCATTTTTTCTGTTTATATTTCATAGCAGGGAAACCAACAGAATTGCAACAACAAAAAAGAAAAACAAGAAAAATTAATTGCAAGAGAAGCAAACAGAAATTGTCTCTGCATATCCATATGACATGCATTATAGAAAAAATGCTACCCAAGTATATTTATATATATATATATATATATATATATATATATATATATATATATATATATATATATATATATACAGAGGGAGAGAATATGAAGCTATAGGAAAACGACTACATAAAAATATATACTAATGCATATATATTTATTCGTTTATTCAATAAGGATGAATAATCCATTAGGGGTGTCGGATAAGTAAAATTCTTTACACCTTGGTATTTAGACGTATCATGCTTCGGACCAGAAGAGCAGAGAAGATGCTAGATAACATATTGTAGGTCTCGATAAGTTTCCTCTTAAAGAATCGATCTTTCTTTTAACTCATATATATATATATATATATATATATATATATATATATATATATATATATATATATATATATATATATATATATATACAAGCAAAAGTACCCGTGGTTGAATGGGTTCAAAAACAGCCTACAGAAAATGGACTCTGATTTATGAAAGTATGATAGGTTATGTAAAGGAAGGGTTGTAAATTTCGGTTGAATTTGGGGGTATCCAAACCAAAGCAAAATATGATGAAACTAAAAATAAAATAGATACGCCCCATAATTTATTATGCCATACCTGTTCACACTGAAACACTTATCACAATATTCTGTGGATCTATATTAAAAAAAAACCTTGGTAAACTTTGTGACATATTTCAATTGTATGGAGGTCAGGCGCAAACGAACACCCCCATGATTTTATTATACCATATTTCTTCAAACAGAAGCATAATTATCAAAGTATACTTACACAGATAGATATGAAAAGTCTTTATTAAAGTTTGTGCCTATTTCCATTCTATAGAGGCCAGGCGTGAACGCAGACGCCATAATTTTATTATACCATCCCTATTTAAGTTAAAACATGCTTATCAAAGTATTCTTATGTACATCTATATCAAAAACACTTGTAAACGCTTTTTTTTAATGTTTAATTTTTTTATTTCCATACTTTGTGGACCAGGCGCGAACGCAGACCCCACAATTTTAATGAACTACTGTTCTGCCAGATCAAACATACCCATTCCTGTGTCTCGATACATATTCTATCATTATATGTAATCAGTTTTTTAAAATAGTCAACCATATAGGAGCCTATTCGTGACCAGAAACACACACACACATACACACATACATAGGCATTCAGCTTGATATATATATATATATATATATATATATATATATATATATATATATATATATGGAGTAGGTTAAAACAATAAGATCAAGTTTACAATGTCCACCCACTGGACACGCTATTAATTCGGACAGATGATCAGTATAAACCACAAGTCCTCGTTAGACGACTTTAAAAAAATGGTTGTATTTCATAGTAGAAACCCGTCGTCAAAAATGGCTTTTGAAGACTGGTTGTTTCTGTGAAAAGCAACCACTGTTTAAGTCGTCTGGCTAAGACTTGTAGTTTTAATCGGCTGTCAGTCCGAAATATTAGCATGTCTAATATATATATATATATATATATATATATATATATATATATATATATATATATATACCTGTTCACATACAGTTTTCACGATAAAGCTAGAACGCAAAATTAGATAGAATCGAGCAATTGCATCGACAACGAACAACGGCAGACCCAAAGTGGGTTTCGATGTACTGCATCTCATCAGTGACGTGCTCCGACATAGGCGCGAACCCAGGTCGTCACACTCATGAAGTGTGCAATACTGATGACCTAACCATACGGGCCACGGCACAATCTATTGGCTGTGCCTCGATTTTTAAATTCTTATATATTTTTATCCAGTTCTACATTCTACGATGTGACAAGCAACGCGTCCTATACAACTAAGATAGTTACTGCTGGTAACATGATGTCCCTCAACAAACAGGTTGTTCCGAAATCGTGTCTGGGGAGTCGGCTAATTTCAGTTAATGTTTGTAGATGTGATATCTTCCGCCTGCATACCAGCAGTAACTATCTTAGTTGTATAGGACGTGTTGCTTGTCACATCGTAGAATGTAGAACTGGATAAAAATATAAGAATTTAAGAATCGAGGCATAGCCAATAGATTGTGTCGTGGACCATATGGTTAGGTCGTCAGTATTGCACACTGCATGCGTGTGACGACATGGGTTCGCGACTATGTCGGAGCACGTCACTGATGAGATGCAGCACATCGAAGCCCACTTTGGGTCTGGCTTTCTCTGTTGTCGATGCAACTGCTCGATTCTATCTAATTCTTGGTTCTAGCTTTATCGTGAAAAGTGTATGTGAACGGATATTTATATATCTATCTATAATCTCCTCTTAATGTCTAATATATATATATATATTTGCGGTCTCTAGCAAACTATTCAGCCAATTTGGGGTCTAAACATTTGAAATTTTCCGTAAAGAGTATCAGACATGTAGAAAGCTTTTTAATCAGTTTTCGGGCGAAAATTTGGCTTCCAAGAAGTATATGTTGAAAGAGTTTAACTTTGCAGACTCTACCAAACTCCTCCGCCAATTTTGGGTCCAAACACTTGAAAATGTAGGTTACCTGGATATGAGTCAAACTTTTTAATATATATATATATATATATATATATATATATATATATATATATATATATATATATAAGAACAAGTAGTTAATAAAACATGTTAAAAAACACTTTGGAAATGAGTTAAAAACATATTTAATTTTTAAAAGGAAACGCTAAATAAATGAATAGTCCTTAATCCGCAGAGTTACGAAGAAATACTTTCCTTCTCATCAGAGGTAGGATTTAGCAAAATGCGGGATCGGATTTTGCTTGCTTTAATTTTTTTTTTTAACTTTTTGTTTATTTATTTATTTATCCATCTATTTACTTATATGTATGTATGTGTGTGCGTATGTGGGTGTGTTTGTTGTGTATATAAATATATATATATGCATATATATGTGTGTGTGTGTGTGTGTGTGTGTGTGTGTAATTGTATGTATTCATATATATGTATGTATGTATGTATGTATTTACATGTGTACGTATTTATTTTATATTTCTTCTTATTTCATTTGGTTGTCATTCAAAAACTCCTGCTGATAATTCAATTCTTAAATAATAACTTGTAAATTTCAGTTGAGCTCTTTTTTGCTTAAACTTTTTGGCGTTATCTTGTCTGGGTCATTGTGACATTGGTTTTTCTAGTTTAAAATTATTCCAATCACCATTCAACTTTTTTCCCCTGCTTCCTTCTTTTTCTCTCTTCTTCGCCCATTTTCTTTAATTCAATCTTGCCTCGACAGTCGAGCTGTATATTTTTTTCCATTTCTTTTTTACGCATATTTTACCTTTCTTTTAAGAATATATTGGAATTCTTTCCCATTTCCTTGTACCTATTTGTGAATTATTCCACGGATTTCTGCCTTTTGGATTACTTTGGATCATCTTCCAATTACGCGGTTCCCTTGGATTTTACTTGTACGAATAGAATTTTCTTGGATTCTGTATCTTTAGATTTTACCGTCATTGGAAATTTTACCCTTCACCAGATTATCCATTCACGTGAAATCAATTTTTAATTCATCCTATTCCCTCTGCTTCACTTTTTGTTATCAAGTAAGATCTATGACTTTTAGTTTCATTTAATACTTTTGCAAGCAAAATCCGATCCCGCATTTT
>NC_136483.1:140977721-141087721 GCF_053919585.1 Euprymna scolopes
TATTTATGGTATGGTTGTTCTTGTCGGGGGGTTGGTTTGTTATTATTATTATTATTATTATTATTATTATTATTATTATTATTATTATTATTATTTCTGCTAGTGTTGGTTTTATTTCTGTTCTGGTGTTGTTTATTTTGTTGTTGTTTACATTGTTTTCATTTAGTATTTTGTCATTATGTGCTTTAATTATCATCTCTAAATTTTCGCAACAACTGTAAGATAACTTCAAGGTATCTTTATTGAAGATTTTGTGTAAGGGGTTGGTTGCGGGAAAGTGTTTTTCAATAAGATCTAGAAATTTCTTGCCAAGTTTTGTTTTTAACATTTGATTGTATGGGGCCGTATACCAAATTATAGTTCTTTTTGTTCTATTTTTAATTTTATTATAATTGTTGGTGTTTTGTTGCTATAATAAAATTAAAAATAGAAGAAAAAGAACTATAATTTGGTATACGGCCCCATACAATCAAATGTTAAAAACAAAACTTGGCAAGAAATTTCTAGATCTTATTGAAAAACACTTTCCCGCAATGAACCCCTTACACAAAATCTTCAATAAAGATACCTTGAAGTTATCTTACAGTTGTTGCGAAAATTTAGAGATGATAATTAAAGCACATAATGACAAAATACTAAATGAAAACAATGTAAACAACAACAAAATAAACAATAAAAAAGTAGACACCAGAACAGAAATAAAACCAACACTAGCAGAAATAATAATAATAATAATAATAATAATAATAATAATAATAATAATAATAATAATAATAATAATAATAATAATAATAAAACAACCCCGGACAAGAACAACCATACCATAAATAAAAATACTAATAACGAACAAGATAAATACAATTCTAGACACCGCACACATTGCCCAGTCCAAAATAAATGCCTAACAAAAAGCGTAGTTTATCAAGCAACTATATTTGCGAAAGAAAACCCGAATAACAAGAAATATTACATTCGCATGACTTCCTTAGATTTCAAAACCCGATACTATGACCACAAAAGTACATTCAAAAAAAAAAAAACACCGTATAAAAACAACACTAGCGAATAAATACTGGGAACTCAAAGAAAGCGGACATTCGCCGGTAGTCGAATGGAAAATAATGAGACAAGCTACCACGTGCAGACATTTAGACGACCCATGTAAATTATGCCTGCATGAAAATTTTGCTATCCTGTACTTTAAAGAACCTCAAAATCTATTAAACTGTAGACGAGAAATAGCAAACAACTGTGTTCACAAATAAAACTTACTGTAGGATAGCGATACAAAATAGCTTTAAAACTAACAATAACAATAGAAAACAAACAAATAAATAAATTAAATAAACATGAATATACATAAACAATCACACATATATGTATATATATATATGTGTATATATATGTGCATGTGTGTGTGTACACATAGGTATATTTATATATATATATATATATATATATATATATATAAATAAAAAAGGAAGGAAAACGTATACCTTAAACCACTAACCTAGTTCTAAAACAGATCCTTTGTTCGATAAAATGCATGCCCATTAGCTGATAGGAAGGGGCGCGGTGGATACTAGAAAGCTGATTGGCTAACTAGAAATCCTCAACATATATAAAAACAAGAAGCAACCACAGAATTCGCGCATAAGCCTGACGAATCCTATAGTGGATGAAACGCAGAATATTCAGTGTAGCTTAATCGCAATATATATTTTATGAATTACTAACTAGCTCTACCTACGTATTGAGCACTTTTGAAGTAAATACTTAAAGTTTACGCATAAATCTATACTTTCGTATATAAGGTTTATGTGAGTAAATGAAGTAGTTATATATATATATATATATATATATATATATATATATATATATATATATATATATATATATGATCATCGAAAGAAAGGCAAAAGAAACATCAGAAGAAAACCAGAAAAAAAGAGAAAAAAGTGAAATGGAAAGAAAATATTATCAAAGAAAGAAAGGAAGCAGAAAGGATACGGAAAGATTAAAAGGACAAAAAAAAAAATGGAGGGGGGGGGGAATTAAATACAAAGAGAAATTTTATCCAAGGCAAAAAGTGCAAGGAAATAATGGAGAAAGAAGTCAGTCCTACTTCAAGGTCAGTTTTTATCCATTTCCCGGTGTCTCTTGTCACTGGGAAGCAAACAACACTCGCTACACCTCCCTCTTCTCCGCTCGTCTCCTACCGGCGCCATTACCACCTCTGTCCTGACCATATCGCTGTCCTGATGTCGCCACTCCACTCCTCATATGTAGAGAGCTTCTTCTTCTTCTTCTTCTTCTTCTTCTTCTTCTTCTTCTTCTTCTTCTTCTTCTTCTTCTTATTATTATTATTATTATTATTATTATTATTTTTATTATTATTATTATTATTATTATTATTATTATTTACGCATCTTGACCGTTACATGTATGTCAAGTGCATGCTGGGCGCAAAGAGCATTCGACAGACGAAGCGTCCATTTTGAAATAGCAAACAAATAGACAAGAAGCGATGTTGTTTTTTAGTGTTTGCACTCATGTAGGATGCAACACTAGTTCGGTTAGATATGGCCTGGATAAACACTTTCTGGTGGTCAGGATCAATTACGTAAAATTTACTCGTCTTTTTAATAGCCTTATTTCTTTGTAGCTATGCTTTGGTATAGTTATCAAGAAAATAAAAGCCGAAAAGAACAAATTGACACTAAATAGCTTATATCAAATTTAAGAAAATCTAATATATTATCGACCTGCATAGTTTTTTTTTTAACACAATTTTATCAAATTTTATGATGCAGCCTAGAAGGCTTTTGAAATAGCAAATTCAAAATGGCGTCTTTTCTATAATTCATGTACAAGTTCGCTGTCATATGTTTACTAATTGAAAAATCGAGAATAATTTGTCGAGAATCAAATATTTGATTGATTTCACTTTTCTTTTTTACTGATGTTCTGCTCAAACAAGGCATATAACCACTTGAATTAACGGGCTACTATGTTGGGCCATGTTTAGGGGAGTTGAGCAAGATATCGGTTTACATTACATTTAAACTATTAAATGTTAGTACAGTAAAGGAAGCAGGTAATAGGGAGGGAATTCCAAAATCTAGCAGTCAGAGGGAAGAAACTATTAGAGTAGCAAGCTTTCCAGCATCTAGAGACCTCTACAGTGAAGGGGTGTTATTTTGTTACTAAATGAGTTTGTTAGGGATGTGTTCATCGAGGGTAATAAGTGTGATTGGTTCATCAGAGCTCGTTCCATTTAAATACTTGTAATACAGGCACAGGGATGCAACGTTATGGTGGTGACAGGAAAGTTGAAGCTTAGTTTACAGTGCGGGACTTATTAGATTCGACACTCTTATTTAGACCCTGTCCAAGTGAGTGAGAGAGAGAGAGAGAGAGAGAGAGAGAGAGAGAGAGAGAGAGAGAGAGAAACTAGTAGTAGATGCACCAGCCCAAATATGGCAGCACTTCTCCATGCATGTGCAAATGATGGCTTTGTTTTCTTCAGGTGTGAGAAATCTTCTAGCACAATACAGGGAACTTGCCTTTCTTGCAGCAGTTTTGACAATATCCTCAATGTATCTGTTCAAGTTCATGTTTCCTGTGAATGTTAAGCCGAGAAGTTTGAAGGAAGAACTCTGAGTTAGAGCCATGACTAAGGCTATGACAAGAGAATATTCTTATTATTGTTTTGACTCTCGAGTATATATCCGACACTGTTAGACTCAGTTAATCAATTGGGAACCACATCACTTTATCTAAAAACATATAAGATATTAACTGATATTTACTCGAGAGTCAAAATAATGAAAAGTATATTGTCTTGTCATAGCCCTAGTCATGACTATCGGTGGTTGAGAACACTTCTTGTAAATGTTAAAGGAAAGCAGCATAGTCTTTAGCAATAGTTACCCTCCGTTTACGGCCCTATTCCACTACGGACTGGAGGTCGTTTAATAAGGATCCTTGCCATTGCTTTAGGTATGTGTACATCCGTTTTTCCTTCGTGCCCATTATAGAGCATTGTATCATTGGGAAATGTACTAATCTCAGACACAATGTTATCAATGTTTATAAACATCAGGAATAGTAGAGGTCCAAGGATTAACCCCTGGGGCACCCCACGTTAATATTATGCTATCTGGATGAACGTCCATCAAAGAGAACCTGGATTATCCTTTAGTCTAAGAAAGATCTAATTATATTTAATATTCGTCCAGTAATACCGTATTATTTAATTTTCATTAGTCGCCTTACATGCAAGACTTTGTCAAAGGCTTTGGATATAATAAGGGCTACAACCATGGCTTCCCCTGCCTTATCCAGTGCACGGGATATGCGTTCAGAGGTAACTGTTAAAATATCTGCATTAGAACGGTATTGCCTGAATCTATACTGTTGGCCAGAGAAGTAATTAGCTTTTGCGAGGTGGTGGACTAGTGCGTTATTGATTAATGACTCAAAGATTTTAGCGAATCAGGGAGAAGACTGATAGGTTGATAATTAATTAATGGGGCGATAATTAAATGAGTCTGTTCTGTCACCAGAATTCCTGTACACTGATACCACAGAGGCTATTTTACAGCTATTTGAGAAGTAAGATTCAGCAAGGCATTTCTTGTAGAGTTTGGAAAATATGGGGGCTAGCTCAGCTGAGCATTTCTTAATTAGTATAGCAGGGATGAGATCAGGCCAACCCGGCACATTTTTTTATATCGCGAACATGAGAAGAGATGATTTTCAGATCATTAAGTGTGGCTTCAGTCCGCATAGGGAAATTTGGAAGGGAGTTGTTTGTTAGGTTTAAGGTGGAGTTGGAGGCAGATCGCCGGGAAACAGATCAGCTTTCTCAGTTGCCGTGGATACGACTTTCTAGTTGTTGGATAGTGAAAGAATTACTGATTGTTTTTTATTCAGTACACTATTATACATTTTCCCCAAATCACGAATTCCTACCTTTTGTGACTCTACGCGTTTTCTGATTATTTCAGCATATCTTTATTGGCTGTGACTATTTCACTCTCACAATGAGTTGTAGCATCTATCATATATATATTTTTTTGCCTATTTGCACTTGACTTATGATTAGGGCTATGACAAGAGAATATTATTTTCATTGTTTTGACTCTCGAGTGTGTATCCATTGATATCTTATATATTTTTTTTATATAGAGTCATGTGGTTCTCGGTTGATCAACTGTGTCTGTGTCGGATATATACTCGAGAGTCAAAGCAATGAAAATAATATTCTGTTGGCTTAGCCCTACTTATGACATACGAACCAGTGGAATGCATGCTGCCTTTGTGCAATGGCAGCTGCACAATTTGAAATGAACCACTGGAGGAGAGTGGGGCTTGCTATAAGACTTCCGTGTGGGAACATGTGCTTCGATGCCTACTTTGCACCATTCGGTTGCCTCATTGGTACACTGCTCAGAAAAAGAGAGAATATATTGGCCCATGAGGCATCTCTGGTTTGTTTATTTGTTACGTAATCTTCGGATACTGTGGTTAGAAATAGGTTTAGAAGTGAAGCTTGCTGGTTCACACGATGTAGGAGACATGGCAGAACATGACTATCTGTGAAAGGAAATAAGCTATAGAGAAACTATGAGTAGAGCGTCCTGCATCCGTGTAAATTGAGGCGCCAATCCAGTTGCTATGGTGAACATTAAAGTCACCAAGCGTATGTACTAATTTTTACTGTCTTTAAGCTTGAAATTTGCGACCATTTCCAGGAAAAAATAGCACCCATAACAGAAACCACCCTGGATTGTCAAAGGAAAAATTACGCTAAAACAAATTAGGGGAAAAAAAAAAAATTTAAGTTATAAAAGTAAAAAAGCTACGCAGATCGATAGAATATTACATTTTCTTGCGTTTGGTAAAAGTTATTTATTGTATTTTTTAAACACTTATTTTTTTTTTATTGACTACTTTATACCATCACCTTCTTTGTTATGCTTTTTTAAATTTCCAGATATTGATTTTTTAAAAAAATTTTTTCATGAAAAATCGTCCTTACTTTAATTTGAAACCGTGGTATTGAATTCTTTTGAAAACTTCATGTACTTTATTTTTTTGTATTATTTGGACTATTATTCTCATCTGGGTTGTTTTTATTCACAACGTTTCGGCCGATGTAACCTCCAGCCATCTTCAGGTGCATTCACACTGGATGTTATAGGTGAATAGTGAAAAAATATTAAAAAAAAAAAGATGTGTCGCTATTTGCGTTTTAAATTTCTAACGGCTGCGTTCGTGGGGAAAAGCAAATAAACGAAACATATTTTTCACTAACATCCAGTGTGAACGCACCTAAAGATGACCGGAGGTTACATCGGCTGAAACGTTGTGAAAAAAAAGCTACCAAGATGAGAATAATAGTTCAAATAATACAAAAATAATTATAAATCCTTATCTCAAAAATATATATTTTTCATGTAATTTATGACGTTTTGTAGTTTTACTAGTTATTCGAATATCATTCAGATAAGTTGTTACAAACTCTAAATAGTTGAATTTATCTAATTTAATTTTAAAGTGTCTTCCATTTTTGTTGTTCTTAATCTGTCTGACAACTTGTTCCCAAAATATATTACACTATTTAAAAAATCAATTAGGTAATTGATCTAGTTTTTTAAAAGCTTTTTTTTTTTACACTAATTTTTAGATCGATGAAGAAATATTTAAAAAAACAAACAATAAAAACATTTTGAGAGGAATTAAATGAAATTAAATTCTCGTCTGAGCCCCAATCTATAGTCCCCCATCGTCAAACTTTCACGAGAAACACTCGTCTATCTGAAAACCTTATCAATAAATTCCCCTACTCTTTATCAATGCCTAAACCTAAACATAGATTCCATGAACAGAGTTTCTTTTTTAGAACGGCACACCTGTGGAACTGTCTTCTGTTTGGCTGCTTTCCAACTGACTATATCTGGTCGTCTTCAAGTCCAATGCAAACAAGTTTTTGATGAGCCGTTCCACTTAAGTTAACAAATTTACCGAATTTCCACTACTAACGATTACTATGATTTTGATACTGTACACTCTGTAACCCTTATCCTCGAGTGGCCTCTGGGCCTTGATTACCGATGACTCCTATGTAAAAAAAATACGGGCAAATATAATGCATTTTGCTCGTTTTATACTAATTAATCATCACAAGCCAAGGCTAAAAGCTACTCGAGTATACAGATTAATCGCATTGACTTTTGGATGATGAACAACACTATGGAAGGATTCGATGGGTGGAAAACGTAGAATCTGATCAGTTAAAAGTACAACTACACAAGTTTTTCTTGACATTGAACTTAAAAACAGCCACGTTGTAGTTAACAGAGAAGCAGTTCCTAGGTATTGTGTTCCACACATAGGAAGTTCTTGGAAACAAATTCTGTTCGCGAAAGTTCTGTTTGGTATTAGTTACACAATGAAAGAAAGGAAATGGGGATCCGTAGGGGATGTGATACTACAAGGTGGAACGATGAATTTGTCACCATAGAGAAAACAACACTACAGGTTTATTTTTAAAAAAAATTATTGAAAAAAAAAAAAATTCAGGTAACTTGGATATGTAGTCGTGTTGACATCTATTCAATGTAGCCGCTTTCAGCCTCAATCATCGCCTCGATGTGGGTCCGGAACTGTGAGCATGCCTTTTCCACAAGCACCGACGGGAGCTCGGCGAATACTCGGCGGATGGCGGCGATCAGGCTAGCTTTGATATTGTGAAAGATAATGTTGATGTTCTCGGCGCATGACTCACAAAGAGACCCAGGTTTGGCTTCAGAAGGAGTGCTACGACTTTGTATCCTTTCTCTCACTGCCCTCCTTTTTCCCCGACCTGAACCTGGATTACTTCATTTGGGCATACGTCGAGAACACTGAAAAATATTTTCACCAGCCCCAAAAGAAGCTTGAATTGATTTTTTTCAATAAAAGTTTAAAAATTATGCGGTAGGATTGTTTTCTTTAGATCGACACTTTTATCGTTCCACCCTGTAATCACATTCCATTATCTATCTCGATCAATTCGAGTTTTTCTTTTTATCTGTTTACATATCCCACTCGTTTGCTATCTATCTATCTATCTATCTATCTATCTATCTATCTATCGATTTCTACCTGAAAGACTTCTCTCTAAATATATTTTATCCCTGGGGATTTAACCAAAAATCCAGTCTTTCGTCATTTCCTTATTCTTTCGATTTCCTTTGAACCCTTAAAAATTACCTCCGCCAACGAACTCCCACCCTCGCGACGTTTCACCCGACCGCACCCTTCAAGCACCCTCACACATCCGGTATTTTTAAAGAGGGAGCAGGCTGACCCAGCAGACAACTCTGACCTCACAACATTCGAACGGGTTTACTCAACCTGTTTTCCTCATCTGAAGTTATCGGTAAACATGACGCGGCGGCAAACTGCACTCCAGAAGCCTAGGCAAACAAGCAATGCCGACATTAGTGTTTCTGTGTGTGCATATATGTGTGTGTGTGTGTGTGTGTGTGTGTGTGTGTGTGTGTGTGTGTGTGTGTGTATGTGTGTGTATGCGTGTGTGTGCGTGCGTGCGTGCGCGCGCGCACGCGCGTGCATGTGTGTATGTGCCATCGCGCGTGTGAGTAGGTTAGAGCAAAAATATCTCAGAAGAAAGAAAATAACAGAATGGCAAACCCCAAACGACTACATCACTTCACACACACACACACACACACACACACACACACACACACACACACACACACACACACACACACACACACAAAAGGGACTGAACAAACAACATCCAGATCGTATACGAGCCATGTTATACAAGAATCCTTCCAAAGGTAAAGCCTCCTATTTTTGAACTCAAAAACTAAAACGTTTAAAAGCTACGAAGACAGGAGTGGTACAATTAAAACGAGCGACTTTTTTGTTTTTTTACTCCAGAAATTATTTTTCTACATAGTCACCACGATTCGCAATGCACTTTTTCCAGCCTCTTTTGATGTCTCGGTCGTAATAGTCCAGAGCGTGCTGGTTCACTCACATCTTTGTCGCTACTTTGAAATCGACAAACACATGTCGTAGCTGTGCTGACATCAATTGCACCGGCTTTGTAAACGCTCAACAGGGGCTGCTGAATGTTGATTTGTTCATTTTTGTCTTTATAGGGGAATTCAATCACGTACCTCTGCTTCGGACACACGTCAATAATAGAGGTGGCTTTCTAAGAGTCTCATACCATCGATATCTGCAACAAAGAGATGAAACTTTCGGGTCATGAATGTACATACTTGTTCATTCATTATAACAATGCAATTTGTTACCCCCTCTGATCCATTCTGGTGGAATATAAAATAAAAAAGTATTACTTTTGGTGGAACGTCCTTCATATATATATATATATATATATATATATGATTAAGGTTAAAAATATCTCAAAGTAAAGACCATCCAATTTCAACGAGGTTGTTGCTCGTAAAAAAAATAATACCATTAATCGCGACAATAAATCTACTGTTTCAGTCTAAAAAGAATTCACCAATTATAAAATCAGCCTATGATCTTAATTGAGGCATGTATATATATATATATATATATATATATATATATATATATATATATATATATATACATGCCTCAATTAATATCAATTAAGATATATATATATATGCACTCATATATATATATATATATGCAATCTCATCGAAGTAAACGCCCTCGCCCCCAGTCTATCAATCTGAACAGAAATAAGTATTATTATTAGAAATTATCTTTGGAACATGATGCGGAAATTATTTTTAGAACATGATATGGAAATTATTTTTAGAGCATAATATGGAAATTATTTTTCGAACATGGTACGGAAATTATTTTTAGATCATAATGCGGGAATTATTTTTGGAACATGACACGGAAATTATTTTTTGGAACGTAATAGAGAAATTATTTTTAGAATATGATATGGAAATTATTTTGAAACATAATACGGAAATTATTTTTCGAACATAAGACGAAAATTATTTTTGGAACATGATACGGAAATTATTTTTCGAACATGATACGGAAATTATTTTTGCAACATGATACGGAAATTATTTTTCCAACATAAGACGAAAATTATTTTTCGAACATAATACGGAAATTATTTTTCGAGCATGATACGAAAATTATTTTTCGAACATAAGACGGAAATTATTTTTCGAACATAATACGGAAATTATTTATTAGAACATAATAGAGAAATTATTTTTGGAACATTATACGGAAATAATATTTTGAACATAATACGGGAATTATATTTTGCACATGATACGGAAATTATTTTTCGAACCTAATACGGTGTCGTGATCATCATTTCAACATCTCATCTCACAAAATAATTTAATTTCCCTTTACGATTGCAATCAGTGGTAAACCCTATGTCAGGTGCGTTTCTTTACCATCATTTTATTCTTGCAGCTTCTTATAATGATCGTTGTGGTTCATGTAATGTATATTAATGTGCTTGTATGATTATTCGAATTGTGGTTGTTGAAAGTAATATTTCTTATGGCGACCAAGTCATTTAATTAATAAATATTATTTAACTAATAAAAATAGAGTTGATAACTAATTAATTAATGTATGCGACAAATATAATTTTTATTGCTTTACTAAATGCAAGTAATTTAAAAAAAATAGTCAAGAGGTAAATAAAAAAATCTATATAAATAAAACAGTATGTATGCATGTGTGTTTCTGTGTAAAATCTTTGTTTCGATGGATGAATAACGCGTAAAGAAATATGCCGGCAAGTTGAAATGCAAAATATTCATTTCAACTTGCCGATATATTTGTCTTACTTTTGCGCATACGCAAATTCATTCGTAGACTGAAGTGGTTTAATTTAAAACATTTCTTACCTATCTGTCGATCTGTAGAGAACGCGGCTGAAGCGCTAAATGTTTTGGTTTCGATTCCAGCTAATGCCACCTAGTCATTATTATTATTATTTTTTTTAAACTTTTGAAATCAGTAATATATATTAGGTACAATATGATATTAAATAAAGAATTAATTCAGTAATAATAAATAATAAATCTAAATAAATTAAGGTATATCTAAGCGTATTTTACGACCGCGCAGGGTCGCCCATCCCCCAATTTAAAACAAAACCGGATTAGATAGCTTCATACAAGTATAAAAACATGTACAAAAAAAATTTAAATAAATAAACAAACAAATAAACGCAAAACCCATAGATACTTCAACTTTAACCATGCATATAATGTAAAGAAAGGAATCATCTGTTGCCTACAATACTGAGCAAAAGCAAAACGTAGAACAGCGAAACATTTCATGAAAGAATGGACAGTTTAAGATAAACGTTCGACCGGAATAACTATCCAGAGAGCATGACATCAGCTCCAAGAAATCAGGACTAAACACCAAAGGACACCACCGGAAAACTCACTACAGTTTGTATGCCATACATGAAAAGCTTGTTGGAAAACATCAAAGAATATGTAATCCATATGACATCAGGCCAGTTTTCAGGAGCGACTCAACTCTCCGGAAGCATCTTGTGCGAGTCAAGCCCCCTACGGAAAAGATCATTACAACTGCGTGTGTGTGATTCCGCGACACAAAGGTGAGACGTGTCCTGCGCTAAAAGTATGGTTAGTAGAACATCGAATAACACGGCGGAACGCGTGGAGAGCTTGCAAAGTCGGCGAGGCTTAGCACATATGGAGGAAAAGAGAAACTATCAACCTTTAATAGACGAAATGAAAATTATAGACAGAAAAAAACGGAGGAGATTAAGACTACTCCAGAAGCAGTGTTGGGCTACGATCGACTACTAAGAAAAGTTAGTATAGAAGTTAACACAATTAGGGAACTATATATATATATATATATATATATATATATATATATATATATATATATATATATATGTGTGTGTGTGTGTGTGTGTGTGTGTGTGTGTGTGTGTGTGTGTGTGTGTGTGTTGCCTTTAAAATATAATTATCCACTGACACGTGATTCGTCATCAGAGTGGCTGAATCTAGCGAGATTCAACCACTCTGATGAGTCGCAGACGATGAAACGCGTCTCAGTGGATAATTATATTTTAAAAAACAATATATATGCCGCTTCCCATATGGGGGTACCAAAATTGGTTAAAGGGAAAATTATTCCCAACTCGCATTTACGTAAAAATGCACTTTCGTAAATAATTGAATTCATTCAAAACGTCTCACGAAAACAAAAACAAATAACATCTCTCTCTCTCTCTCTCTCTCTCTCTCTCTCTCTCTCTTTCTCACACACACATATATATATATACATATAATTTTAACTTAAAATTGTTCTTATCTATCTGTCAATAGCTCAAACAGTAAGGAACGCAGCTGGTACGCTAACTGTTTGGTTTCGATTCCAGCTGATTGGTGGCACCCAAGTTAATTTTTATAATCTTTTGAAATCAGTACTATATATTAGATACAATATAATATTCAATAGAAAAATGCCTCTATAAGAAGATATACGAAATTTGCATGAATTATAATATATTTAAGCGCATTTTACGATTTGGCAAGGCCGGGTTCGCCCTGCTAATCATATAATAAAATGTTTTATTAAATTTATTTGGTTTTCTAAAGTTTTTAAATTAAGTTTACGAAATAATGTTTTTGGGGATTTGACTGAACTTCTTCTATAAAAAAAAAAAAAAGAAAAAGTTTAGCTAAAAAGTAAATCGTTAAACAAATAGATTTTTTTCCTTAGTCGTTTATTGGTTAAAAAGCACATGCCACTGGTTTTATTTTCTTTAACTCCTCTCTAGGTGGTTAGATCCAAGGTCAAGTGTGGGTTTGACGAAAGTATTTCCGTGAAACAAACTAGATTCGACCTTGGCCCACTCAGGTTTCCAGTTCGTGTCGTTAACCACACAGTCAATGTCACGTCTCTGATGCTGTAGTCGGGATGACTGAGAAATATTACCGTAAAGATTTTATGTATCAGCAGATCTAGTCTTTCTCGATTGACTTTTTCTCTACTTGCCTCGTGGTTTTATCAAAATGCCTTTCCTTTGGAATGACGCATGAGGGAAGTGGATTATCGCTTTTGATATCCTATTTCTTCGGTATCGCTTTAACGTTTTTGAAGATTACTTGTTTAAGTTTTTTTCCACAATACGCGGCCGCCATTTTGTGTGTTGTGTTCTCTTGAGGACAGACGTAAAGTGTGAGAATAAAACGACAATGGGATCGGCGTTGTATATCATTCAAACACGGTATGATATGGCTAAGTGTCAGTTTTAGTCATTTAGAAATGCAAATAAAATGAAAATTCAAAAGAAAAAGAATATAAGATGTATTGAATGAGCAAAAGAAATAATTAATGCAGAACTCACAATATGTATATTTGAATTGAATAGTTTTAATTAAATCTTAGAACTTTTAGAGTTTTCAATGTTATATTATATTTATGTGTTAATTCATATGATTATGAGTCTATATACATACGGCTTTTGGTCCCCCCCCCACAAAAGAAGGGTGGACCTATAAATTCACCCTTGTCCGTTCGGCGGTTAGTCTGTCCGCGCTTTTCTCAATAATTACGCCCTGGAAGTTTTGAAATTTTGCACAAACGTTTAACACTGTATGTGTAAAAAAGTAACAGAACGGATTTTCCGGGAAAACTCCAGTTGCCCCTCTAGGAGTGCCTTTCGGGTCAAAATGGATAAAATTGACACTTTTGTGCTTATTAAAAAAATTGATGCCTTGGATTTTAGAAAACTTTCTGAAAAGTTGTAACTGATTTCTATATAATTTTGCTTGTCTATACTTTGCGATAACTCTTGGGTGTGCCACAGGGGCTCTTTTAGAAAATTGACTCTGTAAGAAAATAAAAACACTACATTTTTGGGACTATTTTACCATATTTGTCCAAAATTTTCTGTATATGTCTATGTAGCAGTTTTGCATGGTGCTGAACTGAAATTTAAATATGTTAAGGCATTGGGGACTTTGGGGGCTAAATGGTGGGGTATGGAGCAAAGTATGGCCTTAGTCATACATGGTGCAGAACTCAAATTTACATACGTTAAGGCCTAAAACTGCACCGTTTGTTCATTTTCACCAGGATTTGACGTCCCCTAGGGACTTTTTGGACTAAATGCGGGGCGACAGAGACTGAACTTAGTCATTCTTTTATGCCTCGTTCATTGTGCACTCACGGGGGACCATGAGTGCTTTACTTGTTTTAATTATGATTACGGTGTGGTTAAGGCCACTAGGAATCTCATGTCTTTGCAATAATAATCTTTCGTGCTTGTTAGCTCCTTACACCAAGTGACTTAATCCCTTGTATCGAGCGATTTCCATAAAAAATATTATCACGGGGTTGTTGTTGTATTTTGAGGTGCGTATTTGTCTCATTTAATTTCGCAGTAGGCAGACTCGAACGTGTAACGCAAGGAGGAAAAGGAGGGTCAAAAAAATAAGGAAACGCTTTAGTCGAGAGAACTTATGGCGTCACTACCCTCGAAATAGCGCCTTTAAAGAATTGCTATTTAGTTGTACAAATATCCTCGAACCATGTAATCCCTAAAAGGGACTCGTTCGCTCGACACTGGTAACGCTTAATGTAAACAGAAGTTTATCTACTGTAAAATAAAACCATTTTATTTTATTGTTTAATGTTTTTAAATTTAAATTAGATGTTATGTGCGTCTGCACGATCTTTGTAATTGTTGTGAGAGTAATATCTTTATTGCGATCAGATTGTTTATAGTATATATTAGTTGATGTGTAAAGCATAGAGGTTTAATGAATTTATGATTAAATGAAATAAATGCATTAATATACTATAGTAAGTAGGTAATTAATTATTATATTATAGATAGAAAAATTCTGTCCAATTCCTGTTGGAGGTTTAAATACTGAAATGTCTGCTATTTTGTCATATTATCTTAGTTTGTGTGTGTTTGTGTGGTAATTATACGAGAGTGTAATAATTTCTGTTGTTATATGCGTTTACATCTGTTGCTAGTATAAATATATTCGCTTGCAAAGTGTGTATACCTGTGTGTTTTAGAGAACCGACGTTACGAGAAGCATAGAGATTAATAGATCTCCGGAAATGTTTGATGAGAAAGAAAGACCAAGAAGTTTTAAAGTCGATTTCTCCTCAAAAATAGAGCCACCCATGAGAATCCCTAAAAGAAAAGACACATACCTACGATCGAAACACATGAGTTTAGTCTTAACAGGATTAAACAAAATGAGCTATTTCGCATCTCAATCTAAAACCGGACCTAGGTCAACTTCTAGACCAGCTGCATATTTCAACTGATCCGAGCGAGAAGCAACACCAGAATAGAGAGTGGTGTCATCAACATTGATGCTAATCTTCTGAATAATATCCTCGGCAAAATCATTGATGCAATGAACGGTGTTGGGCTTAGACCACCGGGTCCATCAGCATTGAAAAATGAATGGGGATAAGGATGAGGATAAAGAAAGTTAAGTAGACTTCGCAGCCTCGTAGAAGATGTCCTTTTCTCTTCCCTGCAACCTCTTTCTCACAGAAGAGATGTTGCGAGTTTGTCTCTGCTTTATCGCTATTTTCATGGCAAGTGCTCGGCTGAGCTCCAATCTATGCCCCCCTCGCCAAACTTTCACAAGAAACACTCGTCTAGCAGAAAATACTATCAATAATCCCCCACTCTTAATCTGTGCCTAAATCTACACGTAGATTCCATGAACAAAGATTATTTCTTAGAACTGCACGCCTATGGAATTGTCTTCCGTTTTCCTGCTTTCCGGCTGGATACAATATGGTTGTCTTCAAGTCTAACGTAAATAAGTTTTTGAGGTGCCGTTCCACTTAAGTTAACCAATTTACCGAGTTTCCATTACTAATGATTACTATATTGTCCAATTGTCTACTGTACACTCTTTAACCCTTATCCTCGAGTGGCTTCTTTACCTTAATAAGCGGTTATGCATATGTAAAAAAAAATGTAGTTATGGGGCTTAAAGATGCATATATCAATCACTACTTAGCAAACCTAGTATAGCAGTTAACACAATTTTGGATATATATATATATATATATATATATATATATATATATATATATATATATATATATATATATATATATATATATACCGAAGATAGCCGACCTGTAACAAGATGGGGATGGAATCTCTTTTCCCCAAACGAACGCACCAGGTTTATCATGTACAAAATTAACTTTTTGTTGGAAATCACATCGGACGAGTTGATGAGAAAGAAATTTTTTATGAAAACATAAAACATAAAATTGTCATCTCATTAACGAAACGGCTGTAATGAAGAGATCTGAGATGAAATAAACAAGAGTTATATAAAAGAAAAAATGTAAGTCTTTGAATTTCAACAAAATTTTGTACTATATATATATATATATATATATATATATATATATATATATAGGATTGTGTGTAAGGATCTGTGGCGTGGTGGATAAAGTGCTTGGTAAAATTCAGTTATAAGTTATGAAAAGTTCAGAGTACGGTTATGTAGGTCATATGCAGCGTGGCATAGTGTATAGGTGTTGGGTTACATTGTTCTTTTTAGTCCCTGTATAGGTGTGGGTAGCAATTCGTTTCCGTTCGCCTGACTCTTACTAGTCTTTAATAATGTGTGTGCGAGATTAAAACAAAAGCTTCTATGTAAGTCGTTGAAGATTGGCTTTCTCTTTACCTCTCCCGAAAAAGACACGGAGGGTGTTTGAGCATACATTCTTGGGTCCCGTCGGAGGTGAACCCGACCTGCGAAATCTGAAGAACTATGATTTTCATTGACCAGGTCACTATTTTTATAGACTTGGTTAAATTGACACAGAAGTGTTACTCTTTGACTTTAAAACGATTTCCCTTGGTTGAATTAACATGTTCCTGTGAAAACTAACTCGCTTTTGGAAGTGAAGAGGAGAGCGAATCCCAACGAAACGGAGAAAGAAAGAAGGTAGCTATCAGAGGCATCTGCCTTTCAACGTTCGTTCGTATCGCACGCATCTCAATTCAAGCACTAAAAGGAAACACCAAATAGTAACTCGCAAGCTCCGAACAAAAAGAAATTCCCGGGAAACGATAAGTATCCCTGCTATTAAATAAATAAATGTATCGTTATTATCAACCTCTCTATCAAAAGATAGTAATTAGTTTTTCGTACTTTCATACATTTCCATTTTAGCTTGTCTCTTCCTGTTTGAAGAGAGCGTCATTTTTGTTTCTTGCTTCGTTCCTCCCTTCTCTCCTGTTCCACCCTCAAAAATCGACAGCAGACATTAATATTCTCACTTCAAGTAGCGGCTTCTCAAACTGAAACCGTCGCGCGGTCGGCACGCGCGTTCAACGTTATTGGCGGACGTTCAACTGGGCACAATTTTGAAATGACTTGCTAATTTCTTGTGGAAAATGAAACCCACCCCTCGCTTCATCCCTCCCACTACTGCAACAAATCTCTAAAGAAAAAATCTGGAAATCAAGACTGTTCGCAAATCTAAGTGTATTATTACACGTGTTAGGCACTTAAAAAATATGAGTTAACTAAAAAGACACGTGAATAAGCAAAGGGATTAAAAAAATAAAAACAGTATTTAATACGATACTCAACTGTAAGAATAATAAAATCAAGTGTAGTAGATCACCTAGAGGGATGGATAACAATCGGTATAATTTATATTCAGAGATTGCTTGAAGAAATAGTTTAGCTCTGGAGTTCTTTTTAGTTTTATGCTTCCCCCCCCCTTTCTTATAATGTTCCTAATTACTTGCCTCCCCATGAGGGCAGGGTTGGAAACAAGGTCGGTTTTTAATGTGGGGAAAATCCAGCTCTCCAAAATGGGGCATTCTGGATAGGAACAAAAATTAAAATTCTCTCAGTCATGAAGGATTTCTCCTCCACTGACCGAGGACAGAAAAAGTGAAGTGTAGCATCAGAACAGGTACTACTCTGTGATCTTATAAGGTTGTCGGAAAATATATACAGACACTTTTAATAAATTATAACAAACAGATAATTGTAGTCATGATAATAATAATTCCTTGGTTGAAAATATTTTGAATTAAAACGTTTCTGTGAAAACTAACTTGTGCTTGACAGTAATGTCTTTATTGTGATCAGATTGTTCATATTAGTTACTGAGTGAAATAGATAGGTTTAATGAATATTTTATCAAGTGAAATAATAACAATGATAACAATAATAACAACAACAACCTCAACAACAACAACAACAATAACAACATAACAACACGCTAAGGCATTTCATGTTCATGCGTATGTTATTGCTTTTCACTGCCACTTATGTTAATGAAATCGTCCGATTGACAACCTGCTGCTACCAGATGAGACTGTCTGAAGATAACAGCTTCTTAACCAAAAATGAACCATTGATGTTATTGTTTTTCTTTTCCCTTTGCAAAACTCAATCACGTTCTGCAAACCCCAAAATAAAAACAATTTCCTTCTACAAAACAACCATAATAAAAAAAATTATTTCTTATCTATCTGTCGATAGCTCAAATGATAGGAAACGTGGCTGGAGCGCTAAATGTTTTGGTTTAGATTCTAGCTGACAGCAACCAAGTAATTTTTTAAAAATCTTTTGAAATCAATGCTACATATTAGGTACAATATAACATTCAATAGAGAATTGGTTCTGTAATAATAAATATGAAATCTTCATGAATTAAAATAAATTTTCAAGTAAATTTATTGTTCAATAGAATATTCCAAAAAGAATTTTCAAAAATTCTTATTCCGCAGAGTTTCAAAGAAAGAAAGAAATTAGCAAATTATTATTATAGCCGAGCTAAAATTTGCTAATGGCATAAAATGAAACAGCAGTTTACGATAGTTAGTCATAAATTGCAACAAAAATGTCTTGGTGTCAGTTAAAAACATGTGAAAATAGGGAGAAAATGGAGAACAAACAAACCGGAAGTAAAATTTCTAGAGCGCATGCAGACTCACTAGATGGTAAATCCAAAAAGCGAAGGAATAAAAAAAATTTAAAAAAATAGTCAGAAGTTCAAAGTCAGTGGAACGCACAAAAAAAAAAAAAAAAAATTCGATTGCAACAGTGAGAAATCATCCGATTGGAAAATATATTCAATGTAGTTTAAAGAAATATAAAATTCCTCTTGCAGTTGGCGAAAATACCCCAAAATTGCAAGACTGATATTCAGTCACTTAAATATAACCAAGCGAACAGCTCCCATCGTTGGTCCAGCGTCAAAATGGTAAGAGTAAACTTCATATTTGAAAATTAAGCCAATTTAAATTAGAATTGCAAATGTGTAAGCGTAAACCCGGGTAGTGGAAGTTGCCGGGGGAGCAGAAGAGGCATGATACGATGCGTGCTAAAAAACGTTACAAGGTCATACAATGCTAACATTCATAACTGTTGTGGGAGTACAAATCACCCCTATTTGAGTACTAAGTGGAATCAACCAATCCTATGAATAACACTGACTTCAGAGACAAAACGGAAACCTTCATACCGTGTTTAACCGCATGCTATGATCTGACACTTTTCTGATTTGGCAACATCTCTGAAAAGATCCTGGTGACCACCCACTTGACCACTTCTTGTGTGTCACTTAAGGATTTTTCTTGTTTGGCTGTAGGGACCGACCCCTTCTTTGGGTGAGTGGTCCCTTAAGCATTATTTTTGTTATATTGTTGTTTTTACTAATTGTTACATTTTTAGATCTTTTTCAGGTAGTCCAGTGTCTGACTTAGACTTAAGCAGCCGGCAGATCTAGAGAAAACTGGCATGCCTTTTTAGGCAAAGGTCCCTCTAGTTCTGAATCGGCGGGTTGAGGTCGGGTACTGGGCCATCACTTAAAAGGAGCAGGCCCCTGCTCCTTGGCACCATGGGGGACACCCCTGGTGTAGGGATCGGTTTGAGGGCACCACACCTGGTGGTACCCCAACGATCGGTTCGAGGGGCACCACACCCGGTGGTGATCCAGTGTTCATGGCGGAGGGTATCACACCCGGTGGTACCCCAGTGATCGTGTCGAAGGGTACCACACCTGGTAGTACTTCATTTCCAAAAACCACGCCGGAGTCTGAATTAGGAGGGGCAGAAATAGAGGTGGATGATGACCCGCTTGAATCATCCAGCAACATGTCGGAAGGGTAACTAAGATGAAAGAAACCCTGCAAAGCTGGCTCGAGGAATCCCCTGGAGGAATATGGATTCTGCCAGAAAGGCTTAGAAGCAGCAGCTCTCATCCGTTAGCCGAAAGGAGGAGATGGAAGTTAGAGACGCGGTCAGCGGGGTATAGCACACAAAAGGAGAGAGATTTATCCACGCCGTCTCTAGATTTTTCTACACCGTCACTGTGAGTAGAAGCAGAGATGACAGCAGCAGAGAGGGATGATGGAAAAAATACGACACAACGGGCACCGGAGGAAGAGATGCAATCGAGCCATGGGCAAGAAAACAGCCCAAGCAAAAACTCCATGGGGCCGAAATAGCAAAAAACTCCGGAGCAGTATAGAGAGCTGTTTCGTGTAAAGTATAAAGTGCTCAAAGAAGGAAACACAATAAAACCAGAGCCTGGAACTATGGAAGACTTACGATGTTAAAAAGAAGGAGCTCGTAGGGGTTCCAAAAGTGAATTTCATGAAGATACTAGTCGAGCAAAATATCTTGGCCACATATTTCATCAGGCGTAGCTTTGTCATGTAGAACGTGTTGGTGACTATTAAAAAGGAGGCGGAGAAAATAGCGAAAAGCGACCTGGTCTAGGAAGGGGTCAAGTTTAAGACGGAGTACCTAGAGAAAAGAAGAGCCCTAGTATCCATAAGAATGCAGCTGAAACAGTTGACGAATCTGCTATATGTTGACGGGAAGAGGATTCAAGATCCCAGAAACATCCCGGAGGTGCCAATGTACATTACGTTTGTGAGAAAAGACAAAGGTGCAAGAGTAAAGGGGCTCTGGCGAATGCTCCGGGAGGCCAAAGAAGCAGTACCAGGCCTCAAGCTAATCGAGGAAGAACATCCCTCATTGAACCAAATCCATGCCAAATGTGAAGGGAGGGTCTCTGTATATGTTCACCCCTCCCTATACAGAGCAGTGTAATTAACCTTCCCCTTGGACGTAAGGGGGTGTGGCTCGAAATTGTAAGCCTGCAGGGGAGCTGTTGACTGGCAGTCTCAGTCAGACCTTCTCGGTCCTAACCCCCGAAGATTTTAGACCCATACTAGATGGATATTACTAGTTAGGGAATAATGGCAACCTTAAACCTAGCTAGATCCAGAAGAAAGGCTGCTCGCATGCTGAGAGATCTTGTGGCCCTTGAGGTAGATATAGCTGCAATACAGGAGACCCACTTTGTTGGGCCCGGGGATTATGATGTGCTGGTGAACGACTTTGACGTTTACTCAGCATATGGCAATTTCCGTAGTCATGGGGTTTCCGTGCTAGTGAGTCGCACCCTATCTGCGACGATTACTGTAGTCCACGCGTCGGCGGGGGATAGAGGGTCGGAGAGGTGTGAAATTAGACTGTCTGACCTGATGGCCTCGTGCGATCTTGTCGACAGATTCCGTCTAGATCATCCGGGGGAGGGGGGAGATGTGGATGTGGCGAAATCATATGGCCTCCCATCCAAATATCTACTTGAGTAGGATGTTAGTTAGAAGAGGCGACATCGATTTCTTATCTTGCCCCATATTCTACTGGCTAGGGCATTCAGACCATAAATTAGTAATGGCCCATTTGAGAGTAGATAATAGGCCTAGGTTGGCTGGGTACTGGAAGTTGAACGCCTCCTTGCTGGAGACGGCCGACTTCCGGGAACAGCTGACAACACTAATTCAGCGGGAGTTAGTGGGGGCGGTTACCGGGAGTAGCTGGTGGATTAAAACTTAAGGCCACTATTAGGCGTTTTTGTGTCCAATATAGCCAAAGCCTCACTTTAAATAGGGTGTGGACGAAAATGCACTTAGATGATAAGCTGACCCGGGCAGTGGCTGGTGGGGATATCCTAGGGATAGCATTAGTTAATGGTGACCTCCAATGCTTGGCTAGCGAGCGTTATGAAGGTCAAGTAGTTAGAGCTAGGTTAAAAAGAGTCTCTAACGAATCCATGAACATTGAGGCTGTTGAGTGTGGGGCTGCCTTAAGATGCGGCTCGGATGGGTACATTCGGAAGGGGAAAAATCTGGAAGGACATACCCTCGTGTTGACTCGGGAAATTTGCAATGGGTTTCGGCAACATTTGGAGGAGCGCTTTACCCAATTACCCAGACTCCGTGGTCAGGAGTTTGGCAGCTATTTAGCCGGCTTGCCCCGCCTTACTGCGGTCCAGGCAGCTAGCTGTGATGGGATCGTTACGGAGTGTGAGGTCATTACTGCGTTGAGGCATGTTGGCCATAACAAATCTCCAGGGCTCGATGGTCTGCCCTACAAACTGCATTTTGTGGCTTCTGACGGGTGTGTTTAACCACAGGTTTGTTCAGGGATCCATCCCTGGGCAGGTAACGAAAGCAGTGGTCACGCTACTGAAGAAAAGAGAGCGGCATGGTGGAAGGACTTAGATGATTATAGGCCCATCACTCTGCTAAACACAGAGTTAAAGATTTTGTCCCGCGTTCTTGCAAACCGACTGTAAGTTGTTATCGGAGACTTGGTCAAACCAAATTAGACTTGCTCTGTGAAGGGGAGATCAATTCAAAACAACTTGCACTTGGTGCACACGATCATATGGGGGTTAGAAGACGACACAAGGGCCGCGCTGATCAATTTAGATCAGTCCAAATCGTTCGATAGAGTCGACCATGGTTTCTTGGAATCTGTTATGGAGACCACCGGTTTTGGTTTGGACTTCCGCAAGTGGATCTTTGTTCTGTATCGTAATCCTGCGGTAGTGGTACAAGTAAACGGTAGGTTGTCGGAGTCCTTTGGGGTCTCTTGGTTGGTACGCCAGGGTTGTCCGCTGTCGCCTCTATTGTATGTCCTGGCATTGGAGCCATTCCTTCGCAAGCTAAGGGACATGGCAGCAAATTTGCCAGGGCGTCCGCGTACGCTGATGATGTCACCGTGTTTGTTACACGACGTAGCGATATTAAAATGGTGATGGAGGCAGTCGCTGAGTATGAAGAAGTCACAAGGGTCGTAGTCAATCGCAGCAAGTCCGTTGGCCTGCGATTGGGCACCTGGACCGAGGTAAAGTCGCTTCCAGATGAATTCCGCTGGACGGATGGCCTGGTTAAGATTCTCGGTGTGTAATTCGGACCTGGACTCCAGCTGGACAAAAATTGGTCAGAAGTACAGACGAAGGTCGAGTCGTCAGTAAGGACTTGGATTCGCAGGGGATTGTCCCTGAAGGGTCGTGCTGAGGTGTGCGCAACTTGCGTCTTTCCGCTGATCTTTTACTGCTTGTCAGTACTTCCCCTGCCCGCGGACTGCTGTAAGGCTTTAGAGCAACTCCTTTTCAAACTTCTTTGGAAAGGGGTAGAGCCGTATGTCCGTAGACAGAAACTTAGTGAGGGAGGCTTGGAAATGCCTGACTTATTAAGGCATAAGTATGCAGAAAGATTGGCGTTCCTGAGTCAGACACTGCTTGAGGAATTGCACTGGGTACCAGTTGTGGAGCAAGCTTTTCCACAACTGATATCCGTCCTTGCCACTGAAGGTCGCAGAAGACCGGTGGGGGAACAGCAGTTCCTCTCCAAATGCCAAGCCGCCCTTAGGGCATTGCCGGGGTCCAGTGACCTTGCACGGCCTAGGAGGAGGCTATATCGTATATCAGGATTTAGTGGGGGGGCGCTAAGGATCCGCTGGTTGAGCGGCTGCACATGTCGAGGGAGGAGGTCCTCTCTCAGTGGAATTGGGCGCCAGCCAGAAGTTACATAAATAATTTCGAATTTTCATTGACGTGGAGACTTGTCCGGAATACGCTGCCACTTTTCGGCGTGCTTGCCAGGGACTGCAGACGATATGAATACATTCCCTTTTGCCCCCGCTGCGAGGAGGATGAGGATGAAACAAGGGATAATACCTTTTTTTTTGCAGCGGAGTTCGGAGGCTCTGGGAGTACGTCGGACCTAAATAGTAACCAGGGAACACCTTTCATTTAATAATAAAAAAAAAAAACTTGGATCTAAGAATATCCTTTTCTCAATTAATTATTATATAATTTTCTTTTATTACTTTAACCATTATAACCATATATGTAGTTTCAGTGTTCTTGGTTCCATGTAACGCTTGTTCATGTTTTGCTTCTGTGGCAGTTTGCCTGGCCGGCGCATGTGGTTCATGTGTATTAGTCTCAACATTCAAGGGCTTTCCTTAATATTTCAGCTGTTTTCATTATTGTTGTTCATTGTATCTTTCCAGTCATCCCTCTGATTCCAATTTCTCCTATTCTTTTTTCAAAGTTTTTCGGAATTGTTCCTAGTGTTCCTACTATTATAGGTATTATCTTGATTTTCTTTATCACCCATATCCCTTTCAGCTCTTTGGCTAGCTTTGTGTATTTGCTCCGTTTCTACTTTTCTTTGATACTCACCCTGTGTTCAGCTGGAACAGGAAAGTCTACGATTTGACAGGACTTTTCTCTCTTGTTAATTATTACGACATCCGGTCTTCTTGCTTCTATCTGTTTGTATATCCATATCACATGTGATTTTGTGATTCTTGTTTTCAAGTACTGTTGCCGGCTTCTGTTTGTACCATTTGTTTGTGCGTTCGAGATGCAGTTGTTTCCCATTTGGTCGTGTCTGTTATTGTATTCTTTTAGGGTCAGTTTGCTGCATTCGCTTACAATATAGTTTATCGTTTCATCTCTTTGTCCCCAGAGTCTGCATTTACTGTTTTCTTGTGTTTTATCGATGTTTGCTTTTATGTGGTTGATTCTTATCGAGTAATCTTATGCTGCTGTTTTTAGGGATACAGTTTCTCAGTTTACGTGTTCTTTTCGCATCCATGTTTAAATGTTTTCAATGTTGTTCACATCTTTTGTCATTGTTATGAATATTCCATGTAGTTGTTTCTCCTCCCACCAAAACCCTTACCGCTCACATTCACAAAATATAATCCATCTTTCTTTCAAAGCGTAAACCACACCCGAATATCTTATAAAACGAGTATAATCTTGACTCACTTTTCACTATTGCTGCTTTTTAGGGGGGTCTGATGAAGTGGTCTTCTTGAATTAGGATTCTACTGAAACATGTATGCACATATGTAACAATAATGTTTGTATAATAAACATAATTGCTCTAACAGACTATATATATATATATATATATATATATATATATATATATATATATATATATATATATATATATATACTGTTTTAACAAAAACCAAGACTTCAAAGAATGGGTTGATAGCAACAATTAGTGTATTTTATTGTTAGTTACAATTGTTTCAAGACTATTCGGACAAATCCAAACATTATGTCGTTTGAATATTTTCACAAGAACAACCCTTCCTCAGCTTTATTGAATAAAAAGCACTTTAACAATAAAACATTATGGAAAGTCTGAGGAAAGGCTGTTCTTGTGAAAATGTTCAAACGACATAATGATTGGATTCGGCCGAATAGTCTTGAAACAATTGTAACTAACAATGAACGGGTCCAGATCAAAGTGTAGTATCTGTTCTTTGGATCTACACTTCAATTTCTTGTTCTCTGTCAGTGGAGGAGAAATCCTTCACGACTGAGACAATTTTTATTTTTGTTCCTTTTCTCCACATTAAAAAACGACCCTGGTGTCTAACTCTGTCCCGTGGGGAGGCATTGTAAATAGGAACAATGAAATATACTAATTGTTGCTATCAACCCATTCTTTGAAATCTTTGTTTTGGTTAAAACAGTATATGAATGCTCAATTATGAAATATGATAATTTTGTAGCTTACAGTTTAAGTCATCTCTTTTTGGCTTAAAATTTATTGGCATATAAACGATTACTGAATCATATAAACCCAGTAAAATTTGGAATACTATAAATAAGACTATATATATATATATATATATATATATATATATATATATATATATATATATATATATATATATATACAGGGTGTTTCAAAAGTCTTGGGAACATAAAGATTTTTAATAACTCAAAAACTATTAGGAGTTAAAAAATGAAATTGGTACCGTTGGAAAGGTTAAAGTTTCAAGTTTTGTGGGGAATCTTCAAACTTGCTCAATATGAGCACCATTCGTCACACGGCAGACATCTAGTCGATAGTCCATTTCCTGCCAAACGCGTTCCAGCATCTTGACGTCAATGGTTCCCACAACTGCCGTTATTCGAGCCTTTAGTTCGTCAATATCTCTTGGAAGGGGCGGCACATAGACTTGTTGCTTGACAAAGCCCCAAAGGAAAAAGTCACACTCAGTACCCCATATGCGAGTGCTATGCTTGTTAACTTTGCCATTCAGATAGAAGGTCGCCCCATCGCTAAAAACAAGCCGGTCATCAAAGCCGTTATCTTCCAACTTCTCTTGCATTGCAATGCAAAAGTCACGGCGAAGTGGCTTATCAGTGTCCTTCAACTTTTGGACCAACTTGAGCTTGTAAGGTACCATTCGTTTCCTTAAGACACGCCAGACAGTTGCTGGAGCAAGCTGAAGTTCCCTGCTGGCTCTTCTCACTGATTTACGGGGGCTCTGCTGAAAGGCTTCCAGACTTGCTCAACTGCATCTTCTGAAGTTGAAGGGCGACCTGTTCGCTTACTTGGGCACAAACACCCATCTTTCACAAATTTAGCATGCCATCTGACAATGGGTTTCCTTTCAGGGACTTCTTTTTTAAATTTCCTGCGAAATGCACGCTGAACACATGTCCACGATTCAGTCTTTGCAAATTGGAGGACGCAAAACGCCTTGTCTTGTTTAGAGAACGCCATTACTGCACATGGAAAGATAAGACGAAAATCATTAGTATGACCAAAAACTTGATTAAGCAAGCTTTAAAATGACACCAGTTTCATTTTTCTACCTGGAATAGTTCATGAGATATACGCATTTGTAATGTTCCCAAGACTTTTGAAACACCCTGTATATATATATATATATATATATATATATATATATATATATATATATATATATATATATATATATATATATAAATTACAATAAGTTTACCAAGGTAATCAAAATGGTAAACTTAAAATATATTATAAATATTAAAGAGTTAATATTTACAAGTAAAATAAACTCAGCCAGATGTAAAAGCTCAATAAAACCGAAAAGGAAATAGAGCTTATAAGCTTATAATATGAACAAATGATTAATAAAACATGTTAAAAGACATCTTGAAAAAGAGTTAAAAACATATTTAATTTTAAAAAAGGAAGCACAAGATAAGTGGATAGTCCGTTTTTTTCCAAGGAACTCTGCCTTTTGGATTATTTTGGACCATTTGGAATTTACCCATTGGATTGAAATTTTAAATTCGACCGTTTTGGATTTTACCATTTTTGGATTTTTACCTTTCACCGGACTATCCATACATGTGAAATCTTTTTATCATTTTTCTTTTGCCTCCTGTTCCCCTTACCTCACCCTTTTTTTAAGATCCGTGACTTACTTGTAGTTTCATTAAATCTTTTTATATGCAAAATCCGATCCTGCGTTTTGCTAATTCCTGCCCTCTGATGAGAAGGAGAGTATTTTGTCGAAACTCCGCGGATTAAGGACTATCCACTTATCTTGTGCTTCCTTTTTTAAAATTAAATATGTTTTTAACTCTTTTTCAAGACGTCTTTTAACATGTCTTATTAATCATTTGTTCATATATATATATATATATATATATATATATATATATATATATATATATATATATATATATATTCTTCATAAGTTTTGTTTTCGGTTTCGATTAAAGCTGATGTATCCAACCCGTATGGATATATATATATATATATATATATATATATATATATATATATATATATATATATATATATATATAAATTGAAATCACAACTCTATAATATATAAGAATCGATAGAAAAGAGCTACAATAATATCAGAACGTCTCCATGTACGCTGAACATCCATAGAATGCCAACATCAATATATTACATATGAAAGAGTCCGCTGTGGAATTTCCACAGGTCCCGCCAGTATATAATTTTTCTATTACTATAATTATTTTTTAATACCTACAGACAGTAGTGGTTCATTATTTCGCGAATCATCAGTTCAGGGAGTCACGATTACCGCCGGTCGAGGGATTCGAACTCGGCCATGAAGACATTTGACTCCATTAGCAAGGAACATACTCCTCAGCTGGCGAGAATTTAGTTCGAATTAACATTTATCAAACGTAAATGCCATACAAGTAGGGCTAATGTAATAATAACGGGTTTCAGCAGTTTGTGTTTCATACTTTAATATATAATTATGTGTGTTCGCAGCGCACCTAGCTATATACTACACTCGATTGTTAAGGTTAATATATATATATATATATATATATATATATATATATATATATGTGTGTGTGTGTGTGTGTGTGTGTGTGTGTGTGTGTGTGTTATAGCTGATGGAAGTTTAATTGGCCGCGGTCACGTGGGATTAGATTCGTAATCCCCGCTAGATTTTTTTTTTTTTTTAATCTCCACGGGTAATTTGGAAGCAACGTACATTTTCTGTCTAATTCATTCTTTTATGATAGACACGTTTGCCTGTTTATCAGACAGGGAGGGGGGTGTTAAGTGAGGCCACGTACAGAATTTGAAGAGGTCGGTTTTTGGGGTATGAGCTCACATTTAAAAATCCCCGACAAACGCTCATTGTAAATTAAGTTTCCATCCCTAGAATTCAGTAATGGCTTCTTCATACATAGCAAATGCATGAGAAATGCTTAATGTAAGTATATAGATTTACCTTAATGTACTAAGATTGTGCTGATAGCGTAACGAACTGGATGTGTGTCTGTTGTCAAAAATAACGGGTTTTTCTATCACAGTTATATTACACACTTGCTTATCAGCGAAATTGAACAGCTGGTATACAATGTGAAACGATAAAATTGTCTCCCTAGAAACAACAACATGATTCCATTTCCGTTTGATGAAAACCGGTTTTCCTTTTTTACGTTGCATATCAGCTCCTAGTTGGCCAGTTGTGTACAAATCCCAAGAGCGATAGGAGCCTTCTATCATGTATGCAAGTGACATACTGTTCAACGAGAGAGATCGGAGATGCGCCACTTAACAACACATGCTCTCTGCCGATCCAAGTTATGACAATAGGATTATTGTCAGCACTCTCAAAGTGCAAATCCGAATGGTTCAATGATTGAGGGCACAGCTGAGCAAAGTTTCCGGCAACAGTTATGGTTTTTGACGTGGTTTCAAGTGAGGGTCACATCATACCACCTCACATCTTCGAAGTTAGCTTGAAAGTCAACACCAAAGTGTACTCGGGTGTGCTGAAGAGTGTGGTGATCCCCTGGTGCAATCAGGTGGCCGCTGGCCGACTCTGGGTGCTTGGCTTCAGAAGAAATGCTACGACTTTGTTTTCTTCCCGACCTGAACCTGCTGGACTACTTCGTTTGTCATATGTCAAGAACATCACCAACATGACCTCCAACAACACCAAAACCTGATTGCCACCATCTGCCGAGTATTCGTCAAGCTCCCACCGGCGCTTGTGGAAAGGCATGCTCCCAGTTCTAGACCGGTATCGAGGCGGTGATTGAGGTTGAAGGCGACTACATTGAATATATGTCATCTCTACTACATAATTATTTGCCTGGATTGATTTTTTCAATAAAAGTTTTAAAATAAAGTTGTATTGTTGTTTTCTTTAGGGCTTTATTTTAAAACTTTTATTGAAAAAATCAATCCAGGCAAATATATATAAAGTGACCGTGTCTATCTGTATAAGAAACGGTCTCTGCCAAATGTATCGGTCAATTTTTAGTCTACAAACTTCAAACTTGATATATAGGGGATTTGAACCCGTGAACCAAATTCGATTTTGTTTTTAGTCGGTAAAATTAGCTGCTAAGGTATCATAATTAAAGAAATTGGAACTTGCAGGCGAAAATCGACTAAGCATGTTATTTGTATGCATGCGCGAATATATATTTACATCTTTAAGAACGTTATATTTTTCAAGTTTTGTTTTAGGTTAGGCGATTACGATTAAGGCTAAAGATGTATAGGTTTTGGTTTGATTCTAGCTTATAGCACACAAGACATATAAATATAATTTTTTTTTTTAGATTTCAAGTTTCTATAACTTGGTTGAAGGATTTCAATATGGGTTTTTCATTCTTATATTTCTCATCGATAGGTTCATGGGTGTTTTTGCTGTTAAATGACTTTCGTCGGTGTTCGATCCGTAGGAAAATCATGTTTAATTTTCGATTTTTGAGCGATTATTCGGAAAATAGGTAAGTTTACATGAATACGGAGGATTTTTTTTTCATGTTTGAGTGATCCGTCGGAATGCCATTAACCCGGAATAATCAACACAACCATAAAACGTATTGTTTTACTGTGTACGTTTTCAGCATCCCAATTGTTCTTTTGGTGTTTTTTTTTCGTGTTTAAATTATCCAAATAAACAATTGTTAATATAATACTGTCTGCTTTTTTTACATCGTTCATTTCTGTATTACGTTTAAGTTATTTTAACACATTTTTTTTTTACAAATAATCTACTTTAACCCGTTAAAATAAGTTATGTTCTCGTTGTAAAAAAAAGATATATCAAAATTTTAATTTAAATATAATAAGTATTATGGTATCTGTTCAGTGCACATTTACTTATAAGTATGGCCAACCATTATAATTCAGTAACTGTAATTTTTTTTTAAATAATCAATTATAATAAACAGAATGACTCACAGAAATCTATCTATATTCTTTTTTCATTTTAATATAATTTCATAGAAATGTTTCTGTTATGTCAAAAAAACCCAACTATTTTCTTTACGTCACAAGTGTCACGCTCATACATGAATCCCATAGCTAATATAACATACTGATCCAACGGGTCACGGGTAGTCTATTATATATATATATATATATATATATATATATATATATATATATATATATATATATATATATATATATATATATATAAGCATATTTTACGACTGAGACACGCCGGGCTGCCATGCTAGTACACACACACACACAGTCATACAGAGAAACACACACACACACACACACACACACACACACACATATATATATATATATATATATATATATATATATATATATATATATATATATATATATATATATATATATTAACCTTAACAATCGAGTGTAGTATATAGCTAGGTGCGCTGCGAACACACATAATTATATATTAAAGTATGAAACACAAACTGCTAAAACACACACACACACACACATAACTTGACATAACTTGGTACATATATACACACACAATATATATATATATATATATATATATATATATATATATATATATATATATATATCCCACAGGAAATTTTTAAGAACGTGTTTTCACCAATTAATGAGCGAATAAACCCTCATCAGTGATCTACCCTTAATAGCTAATAATATATTCTATTCGGTCATTATACAGTCACTTTTTGCTAGCTTAGATGGTAATATGTATGTTTTTAGGTCTGAGTCCAAAAGTGCATATTCTGCTTGTGTATGTTCTCACTCATTAAAAGAAATAAAAATGAGAGTCATTTTCAATTCTTGAACTGACATCTTTACAAAATGTTTCTCATTTTGTTTTATTGCGATTGCCTGCCTCTGCAAGGTCTGAATTTTGTAAGAAAAGCGATTAAGTTCATCCTCAAAACTGTTCTCAAAATGCGCTTTCTTGAGAGAGAGTTTGTGTTTACTTTCTGGAGAATTCTACAAGGCGTTTCCATAAAAGCTTAATATTGTGAGGAATTATTGCTGAACAAGGTCGTCCATTGTACCCTTTGCGGGCATCTGTCACTCTTCCTATTTCACAAGATTTGCCTTCCCCACACACACACACACACACACACACACACACACACACACACACACACACACACATATATATATATATATATATATTATCATTAGCGTAGGAAGCGATGCTCTTTGTGCAAAACAAATTGAGCTGAGGTATTATGACAATGTCAAAACATTGTTAATTCACTGCCCATTAGAAGCTCCGGCTGCCGTGTTGGCGATCGGGTTTTGATCCTGGCTTGAGGTAGTTGAGGTATATTATAAAATGTCTACTGCTAAAAATCACTGTTTATATGGAATGCAAAATTCCAAATCTAACGGTTAGAAGACTAAAAAAAAGGGCGGACTTTCTCAATAAATAAACATATTTATCTATTAAAATTAAATTCGATATTTTAATTCATAACAAAATCACCATCAAGAAACACGTTTGTTTTCCTTCTTACGTATCGCTAGACCGGACAGTTATAACATTCTCCTCTTGTGAGTATTTGATATCATTTTTCCCATTCAGACTCGCCGACTTATAATAACCTTTTTCTTGTCAACACTAATGCACTCGATATAACATTTTACGAATAAAAATTCAAAGATTTTCGAAATCACCTTTCTCCGTTAAAACACCTGTATTTTCCTTATTGAACGATGGCCAATAACAACAAAAAAAAATGTTAGAATCAGACTTAGTCATTGAATTTGTTCTTTGACTAAATGTCCTATCTTCACCACACACACACGCGCGCGCGTGCACATACACACACACACACACACACACACACATATATATATATATATATATATATATATATATATATATATATAGTAAGTTATAAAATATACATGGCGATTAAGCTACACTGAATATTCCGCGTTTCATCCACTCTAGGACTCTTCAGGCTTATGCGCGAATTTTGTGGTTGTTTGTCGTTTTTATATATCAGACAATGAGCATGCACTTATCGGACAAAGGCATATTTGACTTCTGGTTGACCTGTTCCTTTGTGTGTGCTCTATCTATCCTTGATAACTAGTTTCTTGATCTGTTTTAAATCTAGGTTAGGGTATTTTCTAATTTTTTTATTTGCTTATATATAAATATATATATATATATATGTACATACATATATCCACATATATATATACATATATATATATGTGATCGTTTATGTATATTCATATTTATTTTATTTATTTATTTGTTTATTTTCTATTGTTTTTTTAGTTTTAAAACTATTTTATATCGCTATCCTAGAGTAAATTTTATTTTGCGAACACAGTTGTTTGCTATTTCTATTCTACAGTTTAATAGATGTTGGGGGTCTTTAAAGTACAGGATAGCAAATTTTTCATGAAGGCATAATCTACATGAGTCGTCTAGATCCCTACATGTGGTAGCTTGTCTTATTATTTTCCATTCGACTACGGGCGAATGTCCGCTTTCCTGGAGTTCCCAGTATTTATTCGCTAGTGTTGTTTTCATGCGGTGTTTTTTATTGTTGAATGCACTTTTGTGGTCATAATATCGAGTTTTGAAATCTAAGGAAGTCATACCTACGTAATATTTCTTGTTGTTCGGGTTGTCTTTCGCAAATATTGTGACCTAGTAAACTACGCTTTTGGTTAGACATTTATTTTGAAGTGGGCAAAGTGTGCAGTGTCTAGAGTTGTATTTATCTTGTTCGTTATTAGTATTTTTATTTCTAGTATGGTTGTTCTTGTCCAGGGAACGCGGAATATTCAGTGTAGCTTAATCGCTATATATATTTTATAACTTACTAACTAGCTCTACCTACGTATTGAGCACTTTTGAAGTAAATACTTAAAGTTTACGCATAAATTTATACTTTCGTATATTAATTTTATGTGAGTAAATTAAGTAGTTATATATATATATATATATATATATATATATATATATATATATATATATATATATATATATATATACACATAGGTGACTTATGATAAGCAGAGATGTGTCTCTTGACCTGCTGGCAATGAATAATAGAAGGTAACAAAAGTAAAAAAATAAATAAATAAAAACAAGTACGAATCAAGAAATAAATAATAAATGAACACCAGTTATGACTCCAAATCATAAAAGGCCGATGTGGCTTTGTCTCATTTCGAGCTTAAATGGTGGCAAGCCACGTTCGATAAACGTCCAAATACGACTTAACCTACTAATTAACTGTCTGTAATCCGTCGTTTGAACCGGGAAAACACCTGCCTGATGGAGACATTCGTCCTGTGAATAAACGCGTTGCACTGATAGCTTTAAATAATAAATAGAAACTTTCACTTCCAAACGTTTCTATTGAATTCAAGCCCCCTTCTCTCTCTCTCTCTCTCTCTCTCTCTCTCTCTCTCTCTCTCTCTCTCTCTCTCTCTCACACACACACACACACACACTCCTTCTCCTCTCTCTCTCTCTCTCTCGCTCTCTCGCTCTCTCTCTCTCTCTCTCTATATATATATATATATATATATATATATATATATAAGCGGTGAGGGAGTGTTTATTTAAAACAGACATTTGTTGAGGCCATTTGCGAGCACCGATCCCATGGGCTGATGGATAGAACCACCACCACCACCGAGAGAGTAGGCCAGTGAACATGACAGCCTAACGTCACTTCCTGATCAACTTGTAGGTATAGATAGTTTCCGGTATTCAACCACGTGGTCACGCTAATAGGCACAAAAAATATGGCTGTGTTAACGATTGTCCATGTATGCTTTATAGAGAAAGAACAATTCTCCATTTGTATAATAATTATTATAATTGCACATTGGGATAAATTTAATCTAACAAAATATAGTAAGTGAACTCGTTTTTGAATTTTAATTTCTATCGGAGAAAGTCGAATATTACATTTTATTTATTTTTTTACTGCAAAACAAACACTTTTTACATAATATTTTTCAGTCCGTTCTTTTAATAACAAATAAAACTTTTCATTGAGTATTTCCAAATATTTTAAAGTTAGCATTTTAAATATATTTAAAATTTCACGTTTTTTAATAACATTTTAACTGTAAAAATTTACTTTTAGAAACTCGCTCAATATATGTTACCGTGACATAGGCGGACATATATTCGGTGGGTTTCAAACAGTATTTTGTATAATTTGTTTGTTTGAACTCATTTTCCCAAACTTACCGAGTTCAATAGTGAGTATGCCGACATTTTTCTTTTTAAAATATGTCGATAAACATTTATGATTTTTTAAGCGATTACGCGTTTTAAAGTGAGTAAAACACCAAAAAACCTTTCCAGATAGTTAGAAGAGTAACTTTTATTTGTTATATATTTGATTTTTAACAACTTTTTCGAATCTATGTGAACAGTAATACAAACCCCAAATTTAATTTAACTTGGAAATACTATTCAAAATACACGTGCGTACACTGAACAAGCACCATTATTATTATTATTATTATTATTATTATTATTATTATTATTATTATAAACTGGTGTAGATGACATCGACTGGCGCCACACCAACTAGTTGTGAAGGGTCAGGAAGGACCGAGGTGGGAGAGTACTCACCAAATCTCCACTGGAAGTGTGCAGTTCAAATCTGGTACCTTTGGGGGGCATTTTGTCAACCAAACTCCAGGAAACACCAATGGCCGATGCCAACGAAAAATCAGTGACAACGGCTGTTGCGATAACATGCAATCATCTGCACTAGTGGTCAAGAGGTGGAGAACACTGGAAATCTGGGGAGACTTGTTATCACTTTGTCTTCAGGGAGCACCACAGGTTACTGCTAGTGAGCGATTATTGATGATGGCCTGTGAAACAAGTAATACGCTACACATTTTGATGAAAAACATGGGGAAAAATGGACATAGAAGAACAAAAAACAAAACTTTAATTATAATTTCTGTATTTAAAGTAATAGTTATTTAAATATTTCAACATATAATATTGTGGGCAAAATCCAGCTTCCCAATAAGGGGCACTCTGGATAGGAAAAATATATTCTCAGTCATGAAAGATTTCTCCTCTACTGACCGAGGACAGAAAAGGTAAAGTGTAGCATCAAAACAGATACTACACTGTGATCTTGTTCCGAAGGCCAAAAATATCTGTGTTTAATGTTTCTTTAATTGTTTGTTCCCTAACTTCATAATTCAGTTTTATCAGTATTAAATTGTATATTGCTTTAAAATTACTTATTTTTACATAGATAATATTTATATTTTATATTGAATAAAGTTCAGTTTCAGTATTAATCGAATTGGGTTGCTTTGTCTTTTTAAAAATGTTTTATTGCTCTTTTTCAACTGGCCCTCATATACTACTGACAGTCTGACAAATCTTACCTACATTGCCTGCAGAAATTTTTAAGTTAACAGGCCTTCTTCTTACTCTCGATGGCCTTGGTAGAACTGCCGACTAACAACGCGATGGTTGTAGGTTAAATCTTCGGCTTAGGGAAGGTGCTAGTCTAGCCGCACTGATAAGTTGTAATACAACGAAACAGTACTGTATGTGGATGACTATATATATATATATATATATATATATATATATATATATATATATATATATATATATATGTAATTCTTGGTTTGTTCGTTATTAATAGACGGATGGCTTCCACATTTTGGTGTAATATACTGTACCCATGCGTGTTTTTATATATCTCCTTTTAATTATAACATTATACTAATTTTTATGTAATAAATAGGTGGTTTTCTTTATACCGATGGGCCATTCTTTTATTTGGGGACATATCACCGCCTGCCGTCACGTGACATCACTAAGAGGATCTTTTGGTCTCACCACTACAGGGCGTGGTGATCTCGCTTAATGTAAACAGAATGTGTTTATCTTTGCTTTTTTTATAAATAAAGCATCGTAATTTGTAACAATAAAAAAAAAAAATTTTTTACAGGAACATTACGAAAATAACCCTGTAAAGTAATGAATACGATATAAAAGCAAAATGAATTTCTCGCACTACCGATGCTATTTTTAGCACAAACAAGGTGTTTTCTTTTTTATTTAATTCAATATCTTAGGACTTTACTTTGCCAATTATCTTTGAAATAGACCCAGAAAACTAATATTTCTCTCTAAAAGGATTTTTACAATGACTTTATTTAACTTCAAAATTTAGCTGAATTGGTAAGCTCGCCGTGAAAACATTTTTCATAACTTTTTTTTTTCCACGTGTACAAATATTTTTTTCCTTTGGGAAATTAAGTTTAGTCCTTAATCTTTCAAATACAATCAAAAAGTTGCCGGAAACCTACAACAAAATTCGTTTATTTTTGCCCGTACCTAAACAATGGATATTAGCAGCAAATCGACCATTTTGAATCATCTTTTCACGATTCAGGAAATTAAAGATTCAATTAGATTTCTATTTTAGTCACCTAAATTATTTAGTGTGAAAGGAGTTTAGGAATTTATATCCAAACCTAAATATTATTTTTACTTAAATAAAAATAACATTAATACACTAAGTTAGGTAAAATTTGCATAGAATGATCTGCTTTACGGTTGTTGTAAAAATGGAACGGAAATTTAAATTTCGTTCCCTTTTAAATTCGGTACATTTTTACATTACGACCAATTCATCGTTCACATTCGACATGTCAACTTTTATAGGTTTTCGGGTTTGCTGACAAGGTTAGGGGTGTCTATTCCGAAAGCCGTTCTTAACATGGGGAGATTTGGGTTGTCTATTCCGAGAGTCGTTCTTAACATGGGTAGATTGGAGTGTTTATTCGTTGTAAACGTACTCGACATTTCCAATGTGAATGGTAAGTTGGATTTATGTAAAAAATAATTAAAAGATATGCCAAACTGACTTTTTTCGCTTAAAAATGGAATTATGTCCCCTTCGTTAATAACTTTTTTCTTTTTTTTTTTAAATATTTTGTGTTTTATATATATAAAGTACAATTGGTGAGTGTTATTCTTTTGATTATATTCGTTTTTTTTTTGGGGGGGGGTACAATTATTAAAAAAAAGATCAAAACGGAGCGAAATTTAAGTTTCCGTTCTATTTTTACAACAACCGTACCAATAAGGGGGATTTATTTACTAGGATTTGTATTAGAAGCTCAGCACTTATTAAAATTATTTAATTGTTGAATTTTTTGGATTTTGGTTAAATTTGTTAGTTTGCAATCGCTGATAGCCCACTCAAAAAAATTGAACACAAGACGAAATTAAAAAGAATGGTACTTATGCAGAATTTGACCCGCTCCCCTCTGATTCCAATTATCGTTAGGGTTCGACCGGCAATCACCGGATTCAACCGAGCGTTGTTCAAATGTTGAAACACTGAATCAACATTTTATTTATTTATTTTGCATAATTAATTAATTAATTAATTAATTAATGGTGGGAGTATTTTTCTATTTATTTTCTTAACATCTGTTGACAAAAAATAATTTGTACATTCTCTTGAAAAAAGATCAAACTTTTTTCTACTTTCACCTAACTATTTACAGTGTTCATATAAAGCAGTCATCTTTTCTTTTTATAATAAAAATTCCGTTTTCAAAAAAAAAAACATTTACTGCCAAATTTCTTTTTTTTTTAAAGTGCAAGTTTTCCTGAAAAAAAAACCTTTCCCCTAACATTTTAGGGTAAAAAATGAATATTTTTAAAGGAAAACCCCCCAACTTTTATTGATAAAAAAAAATGCAAAAAAATAATAAAAGTAAATAAACAATACAAAGTGCAATTTTTGTTGCGGAATGTGTTCCATTTTAACAAATTGAGCCACAGAAAAGCGTGGCCGGGTACAGCTAGTATATATATATATACATATATATATATATATATATATATATATATATATATATATATATATATTCCCCAAAACCTATGGCGTGAGAATTTAGTCATCGATGTGGCCTTAGAATCATCCTCCCCGCCGCCCTTAAAATATAATTCGTAAAGAAAACGTAATTTTAATTATAGGAATCAAAAAATAATAATACAAACTAACTTTTAGATTTCAAGCTAAAAAAAGGGGAAATAATTCATTTGCAACTCTTTTCTTTTGAAGTAGGCCTTATCCGCTTAAATGTCTTATGGATTACCTGTCCCAAAACTAAAGTGAAAAGTGACCAACAATCGATAAGTCTGTCACAGAGACGCGAATACGCATCTCACAAAGAGGTCGAGATATTATTTAAAAAAATAAACTTTTTTTTTCTTTCTACAAAGGGGTTAACAGTGGCCACTTGCACAAGTAGGGCATTAGGTTGAAATAAGCGGATTACTTTTTACGAATCAAGGGTCAGATCTCCGGATAAAATCCTGAATAAAGATAATTGCCAATAAAATCTCACTAACAATAAAGTGCTTTAAATCTCGGTGAACATGTTTGCTGAATAAGCCATATACTTAATCTTAGTGAAATACTCGTTCTAATGTTTGCGTGCGTATCTGCTGGATCGGTTCGATGGTCGCGACACCAGATATGAACCAGTGTCTGTGTGCTGTCACTGCAGAGGTTGTGGTCGTCCACTTGTTGTCTTCGTCTGTATTCGGTGCTCAAATTCGACACCGGTCAAAGTATCACTCACGTAATCTCTGTGGCTGTTGTAATAAATAAATAAATAACCTCCAAATTAAACTTCAATTCAAGTTTAAAACAATTAGCGGTTTTCATTTTCAAAAGTAAAAAAAATAATACTTCAACACTAGGTGTATCAGAATTTTGAGGGAATTTTTGACACTCCTCACACAAAACTGCGAATAAAATATAAAAAAAAACTCGTAATTTCTCCTTTTAAAGTGGGTTTTTTATTTTCTTTATGGAATATGCTTCATAAATAAAATATTAAAGTTGTTTAAAAAATAATAGCAATATTATTTTTTTAATAAAAAAAAAAAAGAGTGTTTACAAACTGCCGGCGCGCTTTCATGCGTCATTTTTTTTACGTAATGAAATTTAATTGAATTTTACGAGTTAAATATTTTTCAATTTTTAAACTTTAAAAATCTATCCAAATTTTTCTATCGGTCCAATTTTTACGATATTTTCAGGGTCAATGTGAAATTCTATGTTCTTTCCAATAAATCAAATATAATATTTTGGACAAACGTTTTTTAAAAATTCACCCACCCCCTATTTTGAAATGTCTATTAAAATTTTAATAATTAATTTATGTACCAAAGTTTTATATATCACAAATTGAAGATAAAAGATCAATAAATAAAAAAATTCTAATTTAAAATGAAAAAAGAATAGTTTTTTTGAAATTTACCCGTAAAGTCCAAAGTATAAAACCTTTTTTTTTAAACCACGTTGGATTTTTTAAAGTGGAAGCTTATGTTATGCTTAGTAAATATCGGATGCTTACAACATTTTTTTCTATTTCATTCAACGTTTTCTATTTTTAGATATAAAAGAACAAAAAATTCAGTCGATAAAGAAGTATTAAAATATATCAATCAAAAACTCATGTATTTCATAAGGAGAATAAAAAAAAATTTTGACAATAAAAACTTGTGAAAAAAAGTGAATATGTTCAGTTTTTAAGTACGGAGGACCGAAATACTAAATTTGGTTTACAGCACGCATTAAAAAGACATAAATTATGTCCCTTCAAGGCGCTAGAATATAAAGGCGAATAAAATCAGAGTGGTCTCCCTTTATTTAAACAGTTAAAAAAATATGAGTTCGCGTTTGTTTTTAATCCTTGTTTAAAAAAGTATTTTATTTAAAAAGGACATGGAATATAAGTATAAATATCGATAAATTCTTAACAATGAACAATTGAACTACTGATCGAATGCTAGTTTTATAGGTAAGTAATTGTTTGGAATTTATATATATATTTTTATAGTCGAATGAAGTAAAATTTCGTTGTTTTTATAAATCTTTTTTTAAGGAAAACCGATTTAAAAAAAACAAATATTGCATAATTTGCTACTAAACCTGTTATTTTTTTTTAAATTTTGTTCTTTGCTCCTTTAATTAAAAAAATTAGGGTTGAATTACATTTTTCAAAAAGTTATAAGCTTCCAAAGGCAGTAAGTCTAAATATTCCAGTGTTTACCGCGAATTTTTAATGACGATTTCTGACACTGCTACTTCAACACTGAACGACAGACTTGCTGTCAGAACTCTGAAATCAACTGAATCAAAACATAAGGTAAGTGATAAGCATTGCCAAACGCTGAAAGCTCAATTTATTTACACAAAGAGCGCTGTATTGTACACTCATGAGCAAAAAAAAAAAAAAAAGGGCCAAGAGTGAAAGAAATCGATTTTTCAATATTTTTCCATGAATTTTTGTTAATTGTAACTGAATATTTCTATTTTTCAAATCATTATTATTATAGCATATAATAATAAGTGGAAAAATGAATCCTAAAAATGGTAAAACCGCATCTTGGCGAAAATATGAAAACATAATTGCAGGATTAAGGCAGTACAAAATGACTTACAAGCAGATTTTTGATATTTTAAGAAAAGAAAATGTGAAATCTCTGTCTGCAGTGAAGCGAATTGGTCACAGGTTCGAAGTCCAACGCTCGGTAAAAAGGAAATCTAGATCTTGTCGCCCTAGAGCATCAACTTTGAAGGACGACCACTGGCTTAAATTTACTGTTTTGAAGGATTGAAAGAAAACTTATGTTGACCATAGCAAAGAATTCAAAACAGGGGCTGGAAATTCTCTTTCTAGATATACAATATCTAGACGAATGAAAGAAATGGGATTTTCTTCTAAAAGGTGTAAAAAGAAGCCATTGTTATCTAAGAAGAACATCAATGATAGAAAAAGATTTTTCTCGCGTTATGGCAAGAAAGGTACATACTGGTTCAGGAATGTTTTTCTGGTCAGATTAATCAAGATTTTGTCTTGTTAGTGATGCTCCCGAACGGCGCATTCGAAGGACTGGAGAAAGATTTTCGCCAAGTTGCATAAATATATAAATGGAGGGATAATGGTATGGGGAACTTTTACTGCAGCAGGAGTTGGGGAACTTATTAGATGTGAGAAATCAATCAATGCACAGGAATACATTCGATTATTATTTTTGTTACCAGATATCCAGAAGCTGGGAATATCCCAGAACATTATTTTTCAACATGATAATGCCCCTACACGCCTGTTGAACTGTCTTCCGTTTACCTGCTTTTCAGCTGACTACAATATGGTTGTCTTCAAGTCCAACGTAACAAGTTCTTGATGAGCCGTTCCACTTAAGTTAACAAATTTACCGAATTTCCATTACTATCGATTATTATATTGTCCAATCCTTTATTTAACCCTTAATCCTTTATAAGTGGTGATTCCTATGTAAAAAATAATCAGAAGGGCGAAAATAAAAAGTAAGTTCCGAACGCGGAGGTACCGATCTGTTTTTTGCAATGGAAGTTGTATTTGGTTATAATCGGTAGCACAAAATAAGAAATTGGAACAATGAAGAAGTTAGTTATAGTAATGTCGCCAATAAAGTGAAATTTCTGGTGCCTAATCGGAGAGTGATAGAAGATTTTTTATAGTGAGTGAAAGCTACGGTCATTTACTCTATGTATAATTGCTTGAGGAGATAAGAACTAATGGAGGAAATAACGAAATTGAATGAAAGCTACTTTCAATTTCTAAAAACCATTACACCAGCGTGACATGATCTGTAAAAAGTGTTTTCAGATTACTTAGTTTTAACATAAGTAATCTGTAATATAAATATACCCAATATATGCGCACCCGTGAAACAGTTAGAAAACATGAAAATCCAATGACTCTCGCGTATCATTGTCTTTAAATTTTGACCTCTTAGCAGCCTTTTGAGTCTGGATGAAAGTGGGTTAAAACGTTTCCACTCCGAACTGGATAAGATCAGGGACATTTTCATTAGCAACGGTTATCCTGAATTCCTTGTTAATGATTGTATTAACAAAAAAGGTTGCAGATTTAAAGCCCCTTAAAATATTTGGGCCTTAAAATGTTTATTTAGAATTGCAATAGATAGGGGCAATGGTACAAAAATAACTGAACAGATTATTAGAAGTATTAAGTGCTTCTACTCTGCTTCCTATAAAGCATGGTATATACTACTATACCTGCTTTTCCTTCTTTTTGCAAGGATATTTTGCCTTACATCCAAAATAGTAACATTCTTTATCAATTTAAATGCCAGTGTGATGCTGGTTATGTGGGGTGAACTTCTTTGCATTTAGAGACTCGTATAAACCAGCGTGTTCCGTCCAAGATTAGACAGAATGTCTCCCTTCCTCTGCAACTTTAGACTCTGCTATTAGCCAAAATTTGGTTGAAATCCTTGTTGTGCGAATCAGTATAAAATAGAGTCGATTGAGGTATTTTATAGAGCTGATTTTAAAAACCATTTAAAAATTTTGGAATCTCTCTCTCCATCATTATTTGTAAACCTTCTTTGTGCCGGCAGAAGGAATCATTAAAAGCATTAAGTCTCTTCGGGGAACTTCTACCACCTCCCTTTTGATTTTTTTCCTCCATCGCGGTGCCATTTTAATCGCTTTATACTTGCTTTATTAAATTAAATTATATATTTTAATAGTCCTTTTGGCACCTTAAATATATTAAAGATACCCCCATTGCTCTTCATTTTTTCCAGTAATATTTTTTTCAGTGCTATCGATTTTTCTTCTAATGAGATGATAGCCGAAAGAGCATAAGAGAGATTTACGCTTATGTTCAAATATATATATATATATATATATATATATATATATATATATATATATATATATATATATATATATATATATGCGTGTGTGTGTGTTTATAAAATATGCTTTTTCAATTATATTTCGCCATATATATATAAACTAATCATATATATATATATATATATATATATATATATATATAAACTAATCATATATCATATATATATATATAAACTAATCATATATATATATATATATAAACTAATCATATATATATATATATATATATATATATATATATATAAACTAATCATATATATATATATATATATATATATATATATATATATATGATTAGTTTTTTTGGAAAAAGAAATCCAACAGAGTGCTCAATTAAAAGGAAAATCCGAAATATAAGAGCGTATTTATATGTTGTGTACAGAAAGTTGTTAGATGAGACAAGTCATTGGTACCGTCGGTTTTAAGCCCGATAATTAGGACCGTTTAAGATATCATCAAGCTCTCTTCAGCCAATATTTGTCTCTTATACGTATATATATATATATATATATATATATATATATATATATATATATATAAGTAGTATACTTATACTTATATATATATAAGTAGTATACTTATATACATATATATATATGTAGTATACTTATACTTACACACACACGCACACACACACACACACACATATATATATATGTATTAGTAGTATACTTTTACTTATATATATAAGTAGTATACTTATCCATATATATATATATATATGTAGTATACTTACACACACACACACACACACACACATATATATATATATATATATATATATATATATATACACATATATATATATATATATATATATATATATATATATATATATATATATATATATATATATATATAAGTAGCATATTTGTCCTCGGAGAATTGTGAGACGTACTTTATCACCGGATGATTTTTTTTCTGTACTGATGTGACAAAATAAGCCACAGATTTATTTTTATCTCTCTCATCCTCCCTTTTCTCTTCCCCCCTTTCGCACCCTCTCTTCAACGCTCTTTCTCTCTCTTAATATAACTTATTTGTCTGTGTGATCTGATTAACATAATAACTGATCATTATGTGTGGAATATGAAGACATGCATATTATTCAGCTGTTTGTAATCTTTCCGAAGATTAACGATTACTTATACTTTACAACATATGCTTTAGAGCTTTCAATTTCACTCTCTATCTCTAAGTATATGTCTGCTAGAATATATATATATATATATATATATATATATATATATATATATATATATATATATATATAATGTAAGTGTTGACTTTATTGATGAACAGCTTATTGTGACAATGCTTATGGTGATGTATGCAGCCTCTAAGGAAGTATTAATTTCTAGGCTGATCGGATAACTACAGAACAGATACTACACTATCCCTCAATGATGCAGAATATAGCTGGGAGGATGCTCCCACGAAAACAGAACATATATCACACTACCTCCCTAAACGAGCAGGTTATGCCTTGGAGGATAGTCCCATAACAGAATATATATTATACTACCCAACTATGTAATGCCTGGGAGAATACACCCATGGCAACAGGATATATACCATACTACCTCTCAAAACGAGATAGCAATACCTCAGAGGATTGTCCCATGACAACAGAATATATCCTACACTATCTTTCTGTACGAACAGGTAGCAGTCAATGCCTGAGAGGATGGTCTAATAACAGCTAATCATATACTACACCACCTTCCTAAACGAGCAATGGTCTCATAATAACAAAATATACTACGAAACGATCAGGTAATGCCTGGGAGGATGGTCCCATAACCACAGAACATATACTACACTAAATCCTTAAAGGAACAGGTAATGCCTGGGAGAATTGATCCATGGCAGCAGAATACACACTACCGCCTCTAATCAAGAAAGTAAATCCTGGGAGGATAGTCCCAGTACAACAGAACATATACTACACTACATCCTTAGGAGAACAGGTAATACCTGGGAGAATAGACCCATGGCAATAGAACATACACTACAAACGAGCAGGTTATGCCTGGGAGGATGGTCCTATATAAACAAAAAATATAGTACAAAATTAAACGAGAATGTAATGCCCTGGAGGATGGCTCCATGACATATACATTTATACTACACTACCTTTCTAAACGAGTATACAATGCCTGGGAGAATAGTTAACGACAGAAAGGTTTGTGAGGTTCGTGCCATAATAAGGGAATATATACAGCACTATCTCCGTAAAAAACGCAGGTTATGTCCTGGAAGATTGTCCTATGACAACAGGATATATATTTTACTCCACAACTATACGAGCAGGTGATGAATGGAATGATGAGTCCATGACCCATTATTGCACTACTTCCCTAAACGATCAGGTGATGCCTGAGAGAATGGGTCCATGACAACAAAACATCTACGTCTCTCTCTCTCTCTCTCTCTCTCTCTCTCTCTTCTCTCTCTCCAACTGAACATGTTATGCCTACAATTCAACATATAAAGCACTACCCCTTAAACGAACAAGTGATGCCTGTGAGGATCGCTCCGCAACAGAACCAATGCTACACTGTCCCTAAACGAGCAGGTAATTCCTGGGAGAATGGTTCCTTGATAACAGAACATATACTACACTACCTCCTTAAAGGAACAGGTAATGCATGGGAGAATAGACCCATGGTAACAGAACATATACTACACTACATTTTCAAACGGGCGGGTTATGTCTGCGAGAGTGATCCTATTACTACAAGAGATATACTACAATGCCTAGGAGGACGTTTCTACGAAAACAAAACATATGCGAACAGGTAATGTTTGGGTGGATGATCCCATAGCAACGGGACATATACAACACTATCTCCCTAATTGAGCAGGTAATGCTTGGGAGGATGGTCTCATGGCAACAGAGCATATACTTTACTACTCCCCTAAATGTTAAGGAAATAATTAACGGAAGGATAACGCAGAACAGATATTATACTCCTGTCTCTCTCTCTCTCTCTCTCTCTCTCTCTCTCTCTCTCTCTCTCTCTCTCTCTCTCTCTCTCTCTCTCTCTGAGTATAGCGTTGAAATATTGACCAGTATTTCAAAAGAAGTTGCAGTTTTGGCTTCAAACAGACAGATACCAAATCTTCATTAATAAGAAATTTATCAATTAATTGGCAAAAATTGATTTTCTGATTAGGTTTTCGGCGGACATTAGCATCAAACTTTCTACTCTTCTGATTTATTTTTATTTATTTATTTTTTTATTTTATTTATTTATTTATAGTCTGGGTAGTTATTTTTGTGTATATCCGTTAGAAGCGTTGAGTGAAATTTGAAGAATAAAACATGTATAAATACATTTGAAGCCAAAACTGCAACGCGAAATTTTTTATAAAATAAACAGGTGTTTATTTTTAAAGAAATATATTTCGGAGTAAGACTCCTTTATCAATCTTTTTTTTTCCTCTTCTTCCTCGACAGGATGTAGTGGAAGATAGTTCGATGAAGAGTCCACGTGATGTTGTTAACTGCGGAGTTTTTAACTACCCAGATTTTCAAAATGCGCGTCCACGCGTCACCTATCCGTCTTCATAAAAACCCCGCAGTTAACAACATCACGTGGACTCTTCATCGAACTATCTTCCACTACATCCTGTCGAGGAAGAAGAGGAAAAAAAAAGATTGATAAAGGAGTCTTACTCCGAAATATATTTCTTTAAAAATAAACACCTGTTTATTTTATAAAAAATTTCGCGTTGCAGTTTTGGCTTCAAATGTATTTATACATGTTTTATTCTTCTTATTTATTTATTTTTTTTGATTAGCAAAGCTGTTAAATATTTTTGTTAAATATTAAAATGATCCAAGTTACTACCTTTCATTATAACCGGTTGATTGCCCTTGATATATGTTAGAGGATGCGCTCTCCTGTCATAAAGTTAAGAAAACTTGCTTTATACTTGTGCGAAAATTAGAATAAGATCTTAGCTTCTTTTTAGATGGCCTTCAAGCCATTGAACCTGCTCAGACTAACTGACCATCTTTATGTAGCTTTCACCAACCCTTACGTCGTGTCCATCAGGCACAGTATCTGGTAACAGTCGTATTGACTCTGAGAACGACACTACAAGTAACATTTTCACTGATATAATTCTCTATTAATAACCCTGGCAACACATGTCTTTCTTAATGTGTTGATACTATAATATATATTCTCTTTTTGGTAACTATAACAGAGGTTCTAACCCTTTGATAAGTATCAGCGTACACGTTTTGCCATCAACGTACCCCTCGACATTCGGCGATAGGAGATCCTGAGTTGGTTGGTCACATGAAATTTCCCCCACTCTTTATCTGTGCCTAAATCAAAACGTGGATTCCATGAACAAAGCTTCTTTCTTAGAACTGCACGCCTGTGGAACTCTGTTCCGTCTGCCTGCTTCCCACCTGACTACAACTTGGATGTCTTCAAGTCCAACATAAACAAATTCTGATGAACCGCCCCCTTAAGTAAACACTTCATCAAATCTCCACACTAACGTACTGTACTTGGAATTAACCCTTATCCCTGAGTGGCTTCCAGGCCTTGATAAGTGGTGACCACCGTGTAAAAAAAAAATGATGTAATATTTGGGTGGATGCAACACCGAGAAACGGGCCGGGCTATACATTACCCTGATAGAAGAGGTTCTGCGGCCGTCACGGCAGTTACTGGTCAGTTGAATTGAGTGCCAAGGTTAACCCTGGTAAGTATGACGCCGCGAAGGGTGTTTTTGTTTTAAAAGGCACACTGATCATACCTTCGACCATCCCCCACTTCCATAATCGATTCGTCACCAGCGGGAGTTCGTGGTTGAGAGTAAAACTGTTCAAGCATTCAAGCAAGACATATGAGTCAATCGTGAAACAAGTCACATGTGAAAATGATAGCGGTTTTGTTTTGACGTTTTTGCTCTACGAGTGGGGAGCAGGTGATTGGACGGCGGGGCATAGACAGAAAAATGAATAAATGATGAAAAACGATTTGGACGAAAACGTAATATTCGTTCTGATATTACACCATTCTGTCGTCATTTAATGACAAAGAAATCCTTTGATCGAGGTAATTTGGATTTTTTGTCCCAATCTAGAATGTTATTTTGCAGGGCTGGATTTTCCCACATCAAAAACAGGCGTTGTATCTAATGCTGTCCTTGTTGGGAGGTAAGTAAATAGACAAGATAAGCGGGGAAGATGTTCTTTCTTTTAGATTTACCGCCGTTTTATCCTTACCCAACCCACCTAGATATTTGTCCTCCCAGGCATGACCTCTTCATTTTTAGATATGTTTTACTGCCTCCCGCCCGAAAACTCTTGATTAGTGAGAGAGGTGCCGACGGACTATACATGTTTTTCCTAGTCTAGAATGCCTCTGTTTGGGAGCGAACTGAATTCTCCATATTAAAATCCGTCGATGTGTTTAACTTTACTCCCGTAAGGCAAGATTAAAGAATTTAATTGTGGCAGACGTTTCGAGAAAATGGTCAGGTCAAATGAAGTTGAATGCACTTCCCACATTTAACTGCCCGCCTTTGGAACACTTCCGCTGGCATACTTCCCGGCTAAATGCATCATGCTAGCCTTAAAATCTAATGTAAACAAGTACCTGTTAGGTCGTTCTCATGAATAAACAAATTCCACACAATTTACATCATTAAGGATTACTTCACCTTACATTCGTTAACACTTATCCTCGACTGCCCTTCTGGCCTTGATAAGTGTTGATTCCCAAGTAAAAAAAAAAAAAACACTTGACAAGCAAGCGGCTCTGCTGCCACCATTCTTATTTGTCCTGGATGAACACCCTATCAACATGTGCTGTAGTTTCGCCTCTACGAGGGACTCTGACACCAAGCTGGATCGAGGACAGCTCGGAAACCAGTGTGCGAATCACAGGATGAGTGGGCTCCTGAGACGACGAAGTCTTACAGACGGCGATAGGCTATAGTCCGCCACCATTCGTCATTAGCGCCGTCAGATTTACTGAAAATAAAAATTCCCTCACGCCTGTGGAAATATCATCGATCATTTTTTCGCAATGACTAGACAGGGCAAACACAAGACGACGATCTGCTTCAACTGTCGCGAAGGGTTTCAAATCTAGCGAATGTCCAGGTTGGGGGGTATCGATTTCTCCTCTACTGCTTGGGGCGAACTCAGACATGATCACAAAACACATTACATGGTAGAGATGGTTTATGGAGGGGGGGGGACAAAATCCTAATATCCGGTCAGTGACAAAATCCTTATATCCGCTCAAAGAACATACTTCATTTAATCACATAAATTAATATACGAAAGTATTATTTTATGCGTAAACTTTAAGTATTTACTTCGACAGTGATCACTACATATGTAGAGCTAAACGCGGGATATTCTGTGTAGCTTAATTGCCATATATATATTTTTATAACTTTATATATATATATATATATATATATATATATATAATATATATATATGTGTGTGTGTGTGTGCATGTGTGTGTGCGTATGTGTGTGTGTTCATTTCCTATGGACTCCTAAACAGTTGGGCCGATTTTTTGGAAATTTCACACCGATGTATTTTATGTGCCCGGCAATTTTTTTTTTTTTTTTAGGTATATATTGTATCGAAATGTCTTCGATAAATATCAATAATCTAAAATCAATTTATAAAAAAAAAAACTTATTCAGCCTAACATCACAAGTGCATTTTAGAAATTTTGGTACTGCACACGCAGAAAGGCCCGGCATATAAAATCAGCAGCAATCTCTTTGATGTGACAGTGGTGTATTCGAGACAATTGTTTATATTTAGAGCACAATCGAACCGTGATGCACGATATTTGTATTTTAAACTTTAATTTGAGTGATTTTATAAAATAATTATAATATAATAAGATTCTCTACAGTGCAATGTAGATTACAATGTATTGTGGACTAAGTAACTGCGAAGAGGACTGAAAAATGGGCGACTTTACCGATTTCGATGACAATAAAATAGGGGGGGTTGAAACATTCGTTTATCCTCATTTATTTCGGGGCAACGCCGGGTTTCCCTGCTAGTATATATTTGAAAAGCGAGATATGGATTGTTCTGAGAACTTTGACCTAAATTCTTGGAAGGGCGACACTTCTACTGATAAACAAACTATTAACATTGGACGCCATTTTCCATGACAAAAAACAATCATGCACCTCTCTCTCTCTCTCTCTCTCTCTCTCTCTCTCTCTCTCTCTCTCTCTCTCTTTCCATTTTCTTTCTTTTTTTGTTTTTACCCAACAACGGTTCTGAATTAAGTACGAGCGGCCAGATTAAGTGGCCTTATTTATAAATTAAATCATTATGAACGATAAATGAGATGTGGTCGGAATATGAGGACACACAGACAACACTGTTTCAGTTGAATAGAGGGTTTCTTTATAATTGGATCCCGAAATTTTTGCGATAAACTTACATATTAGATTCTAAAAATATACAAATGTTTCTTTATATACTATTAAAAATGTGTACTGTTTTGGGAGTTTTTACGCAAATAGAAACATGCGATTGGTTTATAAGAAAGGAATAGGCGAAGTACAAATTACTCAGGCAGTAGTTTCTATGTTGACAAATCATCAAAACGTTGAAAATTAAACATTGTTTTCTTTTTCTTCATAATAAAATGATGTCTGATTTTAAAAAAAAGATTGCTTAAATAGTTTCGCATATTAAATGAATTGGTTCTTCTATAGATTGACATGTATTCTAATTTTAATATTAATTAATCCACGGCGTTGCAAATGAAAAATTAAAACTTAATAAACATTTAAAGAAAAAATTACATTTGTCATGAAAAACAATCTCCCAATGGCATATTTAACAAAAAAGCAAAACAAAACAAACAAACAAACAAACAAGCAAAAATACAACTAAACATTGGATTAAAATGAAATTAAGAAAATTCACAAAAAAATGTACAAAAAATCTGACATTTTATTTGGATATTTATTGGATGGAAACGAAATTAAGAAAATTCTAATAACACAGAATAGAAGTTATTTTCTTAGGTTTTTATTTTGCACAAAAATTCTGACATTTTATCTGACCATTTATTGGATGAAAACGAAATTAAGAAAATTCTAATAACACAGAATAGAAGTTATTCAAAAAAAAATTTATTTTGCACAAAAGTTCTGACATTTTATTTGGACATTTATTGGATTAAAATAAAATTAAGAAAATTCTAATGATACAAAATAGAAGTTTTTAAGATGTTTTTACGCAAAAAAATCTGAGATGTTTGAACGTAATCAAAATGTCTGCCTTTAAAAATTTATAAATAGTTTTGAAATTGTATTGCCTCCTCCTGTTTTGAGCTTTTCAAAATGAAACCATAAAGGTTTTTCGGTAACAGTAATGCATAAAATCCGAAAAAATAATATAATTTTGGATTGCCAAATTGGCGAAAATTAGCTTTAGAAAGGTCAATCTGGCAAACCTGGGTGGGAATATGAGAGTGACCTCCCTTGATGTGGCCTTGTTTTCGAATATCTAATTGCTGAAAGTGGAATTATGGGCTAACTAAGGAATGAACAAGCAGAATATTACATAAATAATGTCTTGGACGAGAAAACAATACCGAACTTATAAAGTATAGGCCGCTTATTATTATTCGTAAATTATTTTTAAATGAACTATCTCTGAAAAATGAGCATTTCAAATGAACACTTCAGAAATGTCCTGTAATTTTGTATGTCTATAAATATCTCGTGTTAGTTAAACATGGTTTTCTTTCTTTTATTCAACTTTCATGTTTTTTATCCACACACACACACACACACACACACACACACACACAGAAACTCGTACACACGCAATCTGATAAAAAGTCACACGCACACGCATACATACATTTACACATTCTAAGGCAAAGCAACGCACGCTCAAACACACGTACACCGTCGCAAGCATATACACACTCATGAATTACAATGACATTTTATTACATTTCTAACTGAAATTTAGCTGATAACTGAGCATTTCAAATGAACAATTACACGAATAAATTTTTCTATAATTTTGTGTATTTGTTAGTATTTGTTAGTTATATACGTCTGCAAGTAGCCTTTTTTTTACATGGGGGTCACCATTTATCAAGGCCTGGAGGCCACTCAGGGATAGGGGTTATTGCGTGTACAGTAATCAATGAGATAGTATTGTAGTAATCATTAGTATTGGAGATTTGATAAAGTGTCTTACTTAAGGGGCGGTTTGTCAGGAATTTGTTTATGTTGGATTTGAAGACATCCAAGTTGTAGTCAGGTGGGAAACAGGCGAACGGAAGAGAGTTCCACAATCGTGCACTTCTGAGAACGAAGCTCTGCTCATGGAATCTACGTTTGGATTTAGACATAGATAAAGAGTGGGAAAAATTATTGACAGTAGTTTTAGCCAGACGGGTGTTTCTTGTGAAAGATTAGCGAGGGGGGGGGACGAGAGATTGGAGCTCAGACGAGCATTTGCCATGGAAATAACGATAAAACAAAGACAGACTCACAATGTCTCTTCTGTGGGAGAGAAGCTGCAGGGAAGAGAAAAGAGCATACTCCATTAAATCACAAAGTCTATTCTGTACTCTGTCAAGGCAGGATAGGCTGTTTTTAGTAGCTCCTGCCCAGATGTTGCAGCAGTACTCCATCCTTGGACAACTTGGCTTTTATACAGATAGAGAATTGCATCAGTAGTAAGATATCTTCTGGAGCGGTAGAAGAATCCCACCATTTTCCCAGCGTCCCTGGCAACAGATTTGATGTACGTGTTCCATTTCAGATCAGGAGTAAAGGTCAAGCCCAGAAGCTTGTCAAAACATAGAGCCTCCCCAAGACGAGAGCCATCCATTTCAATTGATGCCAGATGGGGATCAGAGCGTTGATGATGTAAAGATAGAAGCTCAGTTTTGGATGCATTCAAAGTGACCAGCCACCTCTTCCCCCATTCTACTACGCGCTCAAGATTAGAAGAGAGAGAATCAGAGAGAACTTTGTCATTTACGGCCTTTGATGTGTTGCCATAGATGGTCGTGTCATCAGCATAGATGTCAACGAATGATTTAAGTATGTGTTTTGGGAGATCATTGATGTAGATCAGGAAGAGAGTTGGGCCCAGGATGGACCCTTGAGGGACTCCAGCATTAATACTGTGAGCCTCTGATTTCTGCCCACCAACCACCACTCTTATGAACCTATCAGAGAGAAATTATTTAATGATTGAGAAAACATTTCCAGTAATACCGTAGCTGGAAATCTTGTGAAGTAGGCCCTTATGCTATACCTTATCGAAGGCCTTCGATATGCCAAGAGCAATTGCCCTGGAAAGGAAACCTTTGTCAAGAAATTCACTAATCCTATGAGATATAATCGTTAGCACATCTGCTGTAAATCTTGCAGAGCGGAAACTATATTGCATGTCACTAAGAAGGTTGTTTCTGTTGAGGTGGTTGACTACTTCTTTATTTAATATGGATTCCAACAACTTACTCATGACACACAGGAGACTTATTAGTCTGTACTGAGAGGGAGATGACTTTTCACCTGAATTCTTAAATACAGGGCATACTGATGAGGTTGTCCATGGTGTTGGAAAACAATTCTCCTTAAGGCAACGCTTTAACAGTTTTGTAAGTATGGGGGCAAGTTCTGGTTGGAGCGTATACCTCTACAAGTTCACCATTTGCCCATGTATGGAGTAGTGTTGTCACATCTGGGTTCATGCATCTGCTACCAGCCTCTCACTCCTCGACAGGGTTCAAAAGACAGTCGCCAACCTGATAGGTCCTGAACTGTCATCTAAACTTCAACCTCTGTCCCATCAACGAAATGTTGCATCCCTCTGCCTGTTTTACAAGAATTTTAATGGTGAATGCTCCGACGAATTACAAGCCCTTGTACTCCTTCGACGCAAAAACACCCGACAAACCCGACAAGCAGCAAAATCCCACCCCTTCACAGTAGAGATCCCTAGATGTAAGAAAGCCTTCTACTGTAATAGTTTCTTCCCCAGAACTGCTAGACTTTGGAATTCCCTTCCGGGCTCCTGTTTCCCCAACAGTACTGACAAGAAGTTCAAGTATAATGTGAACAGACATCTTGCTGCCCGACTCCCTATATAGTATTCCTGCACACTTTCGTCCCTAATAGTATCACCCTACATCAAAGTGGCACTGTGCCTTGTTTGGGATGAAAATGTAAAAAAAAAAACAACTTATATCTTGCGTTTATTAAACAATGTTTTCTTCTTTCATTCAACATTTATGCATTTTTCTACATTTTTACATTTTTCTGACATCTTTATGACAATCCAATTGGGAGTAAATACCTTAAATAAAATTCTAATTTAAGGAAATACATATTAAAAAATATTAAGAATTTAAACCATAAAAAGTGTGGTGCTTTTTTCGTTTTTTTTTTAATTATTTTTTGTTTTGTTTTTTGTTTTTTAATATATCAACTTTTAAAAAAAAAAATTCATGATGAATTCAAACATTTCGGCAAAAACATGTTGGTGCTTTTTTAACATTACACGCTGCTGTAAATATGTTAAATTAAATTTTGGTAGTACTTACTTGTTATTGTAAAAAAATTAAAAAAAAAAAACCCTGGCAAAATTGTATGTTTCAATTTTATATTCTTTAATTCCCCCCCCCCCCTCAAAAAATCTTTTGTTCTATGATTTCAAGAACATTCTTGTTTCCCGTACACATGCTATGTTAACTTATTTTGTTCCCAAGGATAACCCTCCCTCCAAACCAGGACATTGTTTCGTTCAAGCCCATATTTTGATATTTCTGCATCTTTGAACATCTCCAAAAAGTTATATTTATTTCAAATCAATTTTATGTATTTTCCTCAACATTATCTATCTTGAGTGTTGTTCTCATAACGTTTAAGCCGATATAACCTTCGGGCTTCTTTAGGAGTGTCTTGTCGAACAACAACAACTATGCAAAGCAATAATTATTGGGAATACAGTTACAAGACTCAGCATTACTATCCCGTCACAATTAACCACCTGAAGAAGGCCAGAGGATAAGTTGGCCGAAACATGGTAAAACAAAAACAACTATGAAAATGAGGATAATAGTCCATAAAAAATGAATACACACATTATGAAGGATTAAAAAAAATAATAAAATAAAATAATATATGAGAACTCTTTTCTTTACCACCACTGCAAATAAGGAGTTTCCACGAACAGAGTCTCTTTCCAAGAATCTTTGAAACACGTCATCACCGGGGTGTTACTCTGCAGAATACAACGTCGCTATCATCAAGTCTAATGTAAACAAATATTTGTCGGACCGTTCTCTCAAGACATGCTTTAATTTTTTTTTAATTTACTTTTGCTGTCCCCAAACAAGGCATATCGCCGCTGAAGCATAAAAGGCTACTGTGTTAGAGGCCTGATTTACAGGAGAGAGAGAGAGAGAGACAGAGAGAGAGAGAGAAAGAGAGAGAGAGAAAGAGAGAGAGAGAGTAATAGCAATTTGTGTGGGAAGTTTAGAAACAAGATTTTTGTTCACGTTACATTTAAATTTCTTCATGTTTGGTACGGTTGGAAAAAAACAGTGACCATGAAGAGAATTTCACAGGAAAACTGCACAAGGACAGAAGTAATTAGAGTAAGAAATGCGTCCAGCATCTAAGACATTTATGGTGAAGGTTTGGTATGTTAAGAGTGTACAACTGGAGAAGCAATCGGAGCACATTCCATAGAAATGCCTGTAAAACAAACACAGAGATGCAACAGGGTTTGTGCTTGGTCGAGAGACTTTAAGGGGGATTGATGTTTTATTCCTAACTAGCTGTATCCTGGTACGCGTTGCTGTGGTTCGATTTGGTGTAATGGAAGAATCCCGATTACCGCGGTTGTAGCACCCCGAAATTTACCAAGAAAATATGTTGTTATATGCGAACGTGAGACGGCCGTTTCCAACCCAAAAAACGAAGAAGAATGGAAAAGAAATGGGTTCCTAGTGTCGCCTCTAAGGAAAATCCTGAAAAAAGGAGGGAAAAATTAAAGAAACGATGAAAATAGAGAGAAATACATCGAACACAGCGAAATGTAACGGAAAAGAGTGATCATATGTTTAAATAAGGCTGTTTTACAAAGGAAGAAACGATGTTAAACTTGCCGAAGGAAGAGGAAAGGCGGAAAGAGAGAATAAATAAATTAAAAAATGGAAAGATCGTGTAAACGGAAACAGAGGAAAGGGGGAAAAATAAATAAAATAAATAAATAAATAAAAATAAAAAAGGAACGATCTTGAAAAACGGAAAGAGAGAAGAAATAAATTTGAATAATGGAAAGATGGGGAAAATGAAAAACAGAGGAAAGTTACATAAAAAAACAAAAACAAAAATAAATCAAAAGGAACGATGGTAAAATTGCCGAAGGACACGAAATAAAACGGAGTTGAAGTATTATAATTTTTTATTTTAATGAAAGAAAATGCAAAGTTTTTTGGTTTGTTTTTGTTTTTATTTTTAACCAACGCAAAAGTAAGCGTGGTGCGTTTCACCTAAATTTCAGTCCAGTTTTTATAAAAACCTTAACCGGTGTTCATTCGTAATTGTCTCCTGTGAACGGTCACGAACGGTGTAAGTGGGTGGCGGAGGAAGTATGAATTTATTAGAGAGAGAAGACTTTACTACTTCCATTGATCGTAACCGGTTTTGGCAGTGGACTCTCACCAGATAAAATATAGGAAGCTCCGATCAACGAGGTAGTGGATAGGTAATATGCCTGTAACACACCTCAGATATCGTGATGCAGTTTGTGCATAATACATCTGCATAAAATGTCTAGATTTTCAATCCTATTAAGGTCAAACTCGGAGGGGAAAATGAGTTCATTTTATTTATATAGAGAAGAAAAGAATATGTATTAATTCAAAAATACAAAAGAAAAAAAACACTTCTTTAAGACAAGATAATGAAAAAGGTTTATTAAACAGACATAGGAAGTAGACCAGCCAGGAATAAGTAAGCCGTTTCTTTGGCGCAGGTTAGTATGCCGAAACGCTCAGTGAGTTGTCAGCTTCTCCGGCGATAGTTAATAAGCTGTTGCGTCCAGTGGACATCTGGCGAGAGTTTATAAGCTGATGTATCCAGTAGAAATCCGGCAAGAGTTTATAAGCTGTTGCGTCCAGTGAACATCCGGTGTGCGTTGATAAGCTTTTTCGTCCGATGAGCAGTGACAGGAGACAGAAAGAGGTCTGTGTTACGGTTAAGTTCTCTCTGACGAGAGACAAATAATATCCTCTTGCGTCCAAGTGCTAATATGCCTTGTTTTGGGGTGTACAAGTGTAAAAACAATGTCTTTTATAGAAATATGTGGACGCATCTGAACATGCGATTTCAAACTTCATGATATTCTCAGAAGAATATTATAGAAAATTAGAGCGTGACTTATCAACCAACCGACAGACCATGTTATATGCTTCGACGCATCTAATAAATGAAATAACATTATTTAGGTCTTCAGCTTGAACAAATCTGTTCCACTAGCTTTTATTTAATTTACAATAAAAATATTTGTCTTTTTCTTTTTTTCTTTTTTACCGTGAGAAATGAGTGACCTTCTATCAGAGATACCTGATATTATTCGGGATTGAATGATAATGAACCAATGCTCTGTACTTTCAATATTTATATTGTCATTGAAACCGGTAAAATCGTTCATTTTTCAATAAAATCGATTGATTGTCTGCTCTATTTAGGGACTCACCGCGGTGCACTAGGAGGACGCTTCACATGCAGTGACTTGGTCCACAATACATTATAGTTTACATTGCACCGTAGAGAATCTACTGCTGATTTTATAAACTTATTTCATATAATTGCTTTAATTAAAGTTTAAAATATAAAAATCATGTTTCATGATTTAGTTGTGGTCTAAACAAAACCATTTATTTCGACCACGCTCATGTCTTATGAAAGGACATACTGTTGATTTTTATATGCCGAGCCCTTCTGTTTGTGCGGTGATAAAACTTCTCAAATGCAATCGGACTGTTCCTTCTTTAATTGATTTTTCAATTATCGATTTTAGCTATTTGTCGCAGGCATTTCGATAACAAAGATCTCTAAGTACACTTGCAGACGCATAAATTACATATTTGTAAAATTTCGTAAAAGCAGCCCAGCCGTTTCAGAGTACATAGAAAACAAACTCACACACACAGTGCCTTTTATATATGTAGAGATGTCTACAAAGTGACGTCGCTCGCATCCTAAAATCACACACTATTTCTGCAATTCAACCCTATTTATTACAAATTACTTGTTGTTGTTGTTGTTGTTGTTGTTGTTGTTGTTGTTGTTTATGTCTCTGTTTGGCTTCTCCACCAAGTTTCATCCAAGAATACCCAACACTCTTTGTTTTATCGCCAATCACTTATATGTTGAACAACCTTTCGCTTCTCTTATATTGTCCTTTAGTCCTCACACTTCACGAACGATGTTTCTGACAAAGACAGACGAATTGCTATTTTCTGGGTTAGAATCTGTCCATCTAGCACTTGTAACTGACGAACAGACAGACGGATAAAATCGCTATTTATGTAAGATGAGCCACATTCTATTATGGTCAAAAAGACTCTCTGCGGTTTCAGTCTCTGTCGCTTCCCTAGTTGGCAAGTTTTTGACCTTTAAATGTTTCTTCTTCCTCCTCTTCTTCTTCTTCTTCTTCTTCTTCTTCTTCTTCTTCTTCTTCTTCTCCTTCTTCTTCTTTTAGCCCTTTACACCAAGTGGCTTAATCCCTTGTCTGGGGGGGATTTCTCTAAAAAAAAAAACTTTGCTGATCGTCTCATCAGTAGATGTGATCCTGAGTGGCTTCCGCACTCACCAGACCTTAACCTCCTACCGATTTCCATCTTTGTTTTATCACTGTTCAATAATTAGCTCACCTGGACACCAGGTGCCAAATTGTAAATTATTCCAACACACTATAACACTTTTTTGTCTACCCAAGACTATCCGAAACTTCTTAACGACCATCAGGCAGCACTCAGCATTGCCCATGATTAACTGCTCATTCTCATCTTCGTTACTAGTAATGAGATAGAATTTGTAATGTCTACTAGACACTATCTCCGAGTATCTAAGATCTCTCTGCACAGTGGTTTGTCAGGACCACTTGACATGAGAATACGTCCTCATACAGATAAACATTGGCCAAAAAATTCAAAATTAGATCCGTAGAGATTTCACGGAATGAGAAAAATATGTAATCAGCAGATATGTTTTGATAAAGCTGATGTTTTCTAGATATCGAAAAAAATTAGTTTTTTTGGACAGAAAAACAATAACATTTTGGGAAGTCAAACTGAATAAATAAAAGGCTAAAATCACAGAATTTGGCTTTATAAAGACCAATTTGGCAACTCTGAATAAGCATATAAGAGTGACATCCCTTTGATTTAGCCTCGTTGTCAGATATCTAATTACTAGGGCAATGACAACACCGTATTCTTTTCCTTGTTTTGATTCTCAGGTATATATCCATTAATATTTTATATTTTTTATGTATAGTGATGTGGTTCTTGATTGATTAACGGTGTCGGATATATATTCGAGAGTCAGAACAATGCAAAGAATATGCCGTTGTCATAGCACTACTAATTACTGAAAGTGTAACGTACGAACTAACAAAGGAAGGAAAAAGCAGAATATTATATAGATAACATAGTATTCAAATCACATCTCGATATAGCGACACACTGGCTCATAGGAGGAATAGTGCGTCTAGTCTACCGGACTAGATGAATTTTGTTCTAGAATGAAGAAACATCAAGAGACCATAAGAAATATTATTATAACATACTGTAAAATCTCACTACTATGCCACCCGTCGGGACCGAGCAATAGTCGCATAGTAACGGGAGTGGCATAGTAACGAGGGTTTGTAAAAACGGCCTTATTTTCTCAAATACAAACATCTGTGTATTAAATCTGAACAAAAAAAAAATGAGTGAATAAAAAAAAATTAAAATTAAAATTAAATTCGAAAATATAACACATACAATAGTGACATAGTAGCGAGATTATGGGGTTGCATAGTAAGTTTATTTTGTATTGAATTTTGTCGGGACCGAGCAAAAGTGGTATAATAGCGAGAGTGACATAGTAGCGAGATTTGACTGTAGTCAGATAGACGAGTAGAAAATGAAATGTCTCTTCACCCCTTTACCAGCTCTGAAATGTAAAAGTGAACTTTAGTTTACTACTCGGTTATCTACGTGTAACGTTACACACGTTTACATACACTTTAATATATACTCACTTGGGGCCCATACGTTGTAGACTTAATCGCAAAGGAGACAAAGAATATGAAAGAGGAAAGAACTTCAAATCTTGTTTCAGGTTTTAAGAGAAGACCTTTATTCCTCATTCTCCTACAGTGCATGACTTATCGTTACGACAGTAACGTCACTCACATCTCTAATGCGATCGTCCTCCTTTTCTCTGACTTCTACCCTCTACTCTCTCGAACGTGCTCTCGAACGTGCTTTCGATCATTCTCTTCTGTCTGTGCCCACGTTCTTTTAATAGTCTTCTTTTATTTTTACCTACCCCCACAGGGCTCAGCATTTGCATATGCGCATCCGCGCTCTGTTACATACGTATATCGTATAGTGACCAACTGTTAGCTGGAAAAAAAATTGACCTCTTGATTTCTGAGACTCTAAACTGAAATAAAATGAAAAAAATGTGATCATTAATAATCTCGTATTCTATTGCAAACTATGCAATGCGTTGATCGATTGATCACAATCTGGTGATCGTCTCATCGGTAAGAAGTGTGATGCTGAACGCGTTTTCCACACTTATTAGATAATGGTTCCCCAGGATTTTATCAGCGGATTTATCTCAAAGATAATGTCTTACCAAAACAATCCCCAGACTATTCCTGAACGGGAGACGGTCATCACAATCTAAATCAGCACCGTTTCCTTATTTGTACGGACTACACTGCAGTTCCTTTAATGGGGCAATAACACAACGAACTATATAAAAAATATTTACCTATAACTTATCCTACAACTCAGCTCTAATTTCGCACAGTTTTCATTAAAGTATGTTGTTGTTGTTGTTATTGTTGTTGTTGATGTTGTTATTGATGTTGTTGGTGGTGTTGATGTTGTTGCTGATGTTGTTGTTGATGTTGTTATTGTTAATGTTGTTGTTGATGATGTTGCTGTTGTTAATATTGTTGTTATTGATGTTGTTGCTGTTGTTGAGGTTGTTGCTGTTGTTGAGGTTGTTGCTGTTGTTGAGGTTGTTGATGATGTCGTTGATGTTGTTGATGTTGTTGTTGATATTGTTGTTGTTATTGATGTTTTTATTGTTGATGCTTTCGTTGATGTGGTTGATATTGTTTTGTTCTTCTTATTGTTGTTGTTGTTGTTGATCATGATGATGATGATGATGATCGTGCTCGATCCCTATGCGTTATTAAAGAGTTTGTAGACTTCTTGGCATTATGGGGCTGACCTGATACGAGTACGTCTGCTAGTGCATGGCAGATTTTGCTTTGTTTACATGACAGACTTACATTCGTTTCTATCGCTGTTTTCCTTGACACTATTTTATCCATTTATGAACTCGTATCAAAATAGACTACTAACACAAAAGGAGAACTCTTAAATCAACGGTTCAGTGAAAAAGCATACACACGCATACATACGTTATATATGATATATAGTATATAGTGTTGGAAGTTTTCAGCATTTAAAATTTTATGAAAAAATCATTTAGCCCCAAGTCCTTCCTTGGAAAACTCCTTTGTGTGTAACCATTCTATTCGTTTTCTTCCAAGAATCTACGCTAGTTTTAATATTTTTATAGGAATCCTCAGTTGTTCCCTATGAAAGGACTGTTTCGGAGATTTAAAAACACAGCAGACTTTTATTTCTTGGCTCCCAAGCAGTGTTAATTAGATACTACCTCCCTTAAAAACGTTCCTGATATCAAATCTGTGTGTGTGTGTGTGTGTGTGTGTGTGTGTGTGTGTGTGTGTGTGTGTGTGTGGGCGGGGGTGCTCCCGATTGATTGTTTGACTAACTTTTGTTATTTTGAAATGTTCTCTTTAATTGTGCTGTTCGTCTTTACCTCAGAAAATGCATTTGTTATTTGCAAAACGAGTGTATTTTACAAAATTCAACGAATCAATTTTACTACATATATTTGCTTATTTATATTGTTATGTTCTCTAATATTATTATTTTATAATATTTTTATATCAATTATAGTTCTATTAAAATATTTAAAGGCCAAATACAAAATTTTATATTACATTATATGTATCATTTATATATGTTATACATTTTATACTGATATATATATATATATATATATATATATATATATATATATATATATATATATATATATATACTAGCATTTCAGCCCGGCGTTGCCCGAGTGTTTGGATGTGTATGTTGAGCATAAAAAAGCGATCAATTTTTTTAATCTTTGACTCCTATTATGATCCCTTAACATTTATTGTTTTGGGCTCAAATCAAGTTATTAAGAGAACCTATATCTAAATTTCAAGTGTTTAGACCCAAAATTGGCGGAGGAGTTTTGCAGAGTTCTCAAAGGTCAAATCGTTGAACTTTGACCTCTTAACAGCCAAATTTCTGGTCGAACACGGATTACAAAGATTTCCCCCAATCTCAGTACCTTTTATATCAAATTTCGAGTCTGTAAACTGAAAATTGACAGAGTTATTTGCGTAGCAAAATGTACACACACAGACACACAAACACGTTCACTTTTATAGATTAAACAAAAATATATACGTATACATAAATATATATGAAAACAATTTTGTGTTTACTGTAAACATTTTACGCAAATATCATGCAAGTGTAAATCATGTAGAATATCTGCATGAATATAATTACAGGTAATAGTTAACTAAAGATTATCATCCTCTAACAAAACCGAAAAAAACTAATAGGTAATTAATTAAAATGAATTTTTAAAAGAATATGCAAATTAGCTAGATCTTTTGCTGTTGAATGAATTGTCTTTTATTTTTATATAAATAGAAAAAGAGGGGTTTTAATATGAATATCAATACACACAAAAGAAAAACGAATTTATAGGCGTATATATATATATATATATATATCAGTTTAAAATGTATAATGTATATAAATAATATATATATAGTGTAATAATTATAACTAAATAATAATTATTCTTTATTATTGTTTCGTGCTCACGCAATGATCATCGAAGGCGGAGACCATTCCTGTCACAAAGACTTAGCAAAAGGTGGCTTCGTGGCTGGGTTCGAATTTCATGACCGGTACGAATTGGTTCCGCCTACAATATGATTGCGTAAGCATGAAACAATAATAAAGAATAATTATTGTTTAGTTTGAACTATTATTCTCATCTTGGTTGTTTTTTTTACAACAAAAACAACAACAACAAAAAAAACACACCCAAGATGAGAATCCAAACAATCCAAATAATACAAAAAATAAATCTTTCTTGCCTCTAAAATCTGAACATTTCTACACGCGCATTTTCGTTAATATTTCATTTTTGGAACATGTTTGTATATTATTGATTATGTCATAAATTTAGTATTTTTCTGAGTTATATATATATATATATATATATATATATATATATATATATATATATATATATATATATATATATATATATATATATATATCACGGAGAAGTAATCCACTTTTTAGAAGCACGGAGAAAATGAAATTCAAAACATGGAGTTAGAAAGAACGACCACGTGCGGATTTTTTTTTTTTTTTTTTTGAATAAACATATATATTTATTTAAAGTTTCAAATTTTCTGCTTAGAACAAAGCCTTCATCAGGAATATTTTTATAAACAATACATTTTTTTATTTTTTCCCTCTTACTTACTACACCATGGCAAGTAAGAAAAAAAAGGGGGAAAATGCATTGCTTTTGTTTTAATATTCTTGAAGAAGGCTTTGTTATAAGCCGAAAACGAAACTTTGAATATATGTTTACTTTAAAAAATAAATCCAATCGTGGTCGCTCTTTCTAACGTCATGTTTTGAATATATATATATATATATATATATATATATATATATATATATATATATATATATATATATATATATAAAATAAAAATTACAATTAAATTTACCAAAATGATCCAAGATGGTAAAATTTAAGTATATTATAAATATTAAAGAATTAATATTTATAAAATTATCTCAGCCAGATGTAAAAGCTCGATAAAACCAAATAGGAAATAGAGCTTATAATACGAGCAAACAGTTAATAAAACATGTTTAAAAAACACTTTGAAATGAGTTAAAAACATATTTAAACTGAAAAGGAAACACTAGGTACGTGGATAGTCCTTAATCCGCGGAGTTTCGAAGAAATACTTTCCTTCTCATCAGAGGGTAGGAATTAGCAAAATGCGGGATCGGATTTTGCATGCAAAAGTATTTTATGAAACAACAAGTAAGTCAAAGATCTTACTTGAAAACAAAAAAAGTGAAGCAGAGGGAATATGGTGAAGAAAAAGGTGATTTAACATGAATGGATGCATGCAAAATCCGACCCCGCATTTTGCTAATTCCTACCGTCTGATGAGAAGGAAAGCATTTCTTTGAAACTCCGCGGATTAAGGACTATCCATTTATCTAGTGTTTCCTTTTCAGATTAAATATGTTTTTAACTCATTTCAAAGTGTTTTTTAACATGTTTTTAAGTGTTTGCTCGTATATATATATATATATATATATATATATATATATATATATATATATATATATATATATATATATATATATATATATATATATAATGGTGTGTGTGCGTGTGACTTTTTAAAAACGGGCAAAAGTTGTAGCCCATTGATACAGAATGAGTACATTAGGCCAAATTGATGGTTGAATATAGTTAAATTTGTGCTTACTTTTACATCAAATACAAATCTCTATAAATCCTTATCTCGGCATCGAACTAATACCATAATACTTAGTCTACAGCACTCTATCATAACAAAGGTTCACATGAAATATTAATCAAATCAGCCCAGTAATCGCTGATAAAACCTAAAATAAATCTGATATTGTGCTGACTAATCTCTATTAATTCCTAATTGTGCATCGAACGGATATCACAATATTAGTTCGCTGCACCTTATCATAACAAAGGCCCATACAACATTTCAGCCACATCGACACAGACTTTAGGCAGAGTTTTTTTTTTATTTATTTATTTAAACAAGCATTGTTAAAAATAATAATAGTAAAAACATTTTTAAATGCTCCATGAAATACAATTTTATTCCGTGACGCTAATTCTGGAATCACGAAATTTAAATGGTCAACGTCTTTCTTGATATAAAAAGAAACTGTAATCTTAGAGAGATATCAATCATACCAGTTATTATAAGTGCCACAGGGCTTATGAAGAAGAACCTGAAGTTCTACCTAACCAATATTCCTGGTGAACCAAGTGCAAAAGAGATCCAGACAATTGCACTTAAGGGAACAACGAGGATACTAAAAAGAGCTTTCGGTTGGTTTCAATAAAAAGCAGGGGGCAATGTTGGCAGCTGGTTTGGCTGCCCCATACCCAGCGTTACAATTTTCAAAGGGAGAAAATTTTAAATAAATAAATAAAATTTACACATCATGGTAAGAAGCAAAACAGTCCACACAAAGAGTTACATTGCACGTTTGGCAAAAAGTTAGAGACTTAGTATTACAAGATTGATTTTGACATTGCCTTTGATTATTTCGCTTAGTAATTACGTTCTACAGATATAGTTCCAGTATCATATGTATAGGACACCAGTGTTTTGACATAAATACTGTGTGCTGCTTTGATGCTACACTCAAATTAATTATTGTCCTTAGTCAATGGAAGGGAGAAACCTTACTATACTGAGGCGATTTTATTTTTGCCTACTTCCAGAGTGCCCTTTTTCGGGGAGCTGGTTTTCTCCACATTAAAAACGGCCTTGTGTTATACTTTGCTTTCGTGGGGGAGGGAATAAATACCTATACTATGTAAATAATCGATCATAAGTAAATAATATTTACATTTTGTTTTTAGCTAATTCATAAGTAATAATAATAATAATTTCATATGAGATAACAATACATGCATGCCGTTTGATGCCGTATGCATCATTGAACAAACAGAATTTTAGCAAATTTTACAAGAATTTTTAAGAGGGTTCTAACAACTCTCGGAAAGAAGTTGATGGATTTTAGTTTTTCTGCAGAGTAATTATACAGTAAGCAGTACTATTATATATTATCTCATAGATTTCGAGAAGAAATTATTTCGTGTCCTACAAGATAGAACGATAAAATTGCCGCCCTAAAGAAAACAACATTACAACTTTATTTTAAAAGATTTATTGAAAACATCAATTCAGGTAACTTGATCATGTAGTAGAACTGACATCTATTTAATGTAGTCGCTTTCAGTCTCAATCACCGCCTCGATTCGGGTCTGGAACTAAGGGCATACATTTTTCACAAGTGCCGGCAGGGGTTCCGCGAATACTCGGCAGATGGCAGCGATCAGGCTGCCTTTGGTGTCGTGGGAGATCATGTTTGTCATGTTCTCGACGTATGACCAAATGAAGTAGTTCAGTGGGTTCAAGCCGGGAGAGAAGTGGGTCGGTGACAGAAGGGTAGAAAGTCGTAGCTCTTCTTCTGAAGCCAAGTCTGGGCCTCTTGGAACTTGTGGGCCGGCGCCGAGTCCTGCTGCCATACCAAGAGGCTGCCAGCGGCCACCTGATTGCACCAGGGAATCACCATACTCTTCAGCACATCCAGGTACACTTTGGTGTTGACTTATTAAGCCAACTTCGATTATGTGAGGTGGCATGATGTGGCCCTTACTTGAACCCACACTAGAGACCATAACCATGGGTCGTCTGATGCGTTGAGCCGTAGTCTCAAGCGTTTAACCGTCCATACTTGCATTTTGAGGGTGCTGGCAATAGTCCTGTTGTCATAACATGGATCGGTAGAGAGCATGAGTTGAACAGCGGAGCATTTCCGATCTCACTCGTTGAGCATTGTGCCACTTTCAGACGTGATAGAAGGCTCATATCGCTCTTGGGATTTGTACACTAATGGCCAACTAGTAGATGGCCTGCATCAAAAAAAAAAAAAAAAAAGAAAGAAAAAGAAAAAAGAAAACCAGTTTTCATTAAACGGAAATGGAATCATGTCGTCTTTTCTAGGGGGATAATTTCATCGTTCTACTCTGTATTTATAGGACTGTGGAACTTACTGGGTTAAATATTATTTTTAAACACGATAACAGCTTTTGCCAAGTGATTTTAATTAGAAAAGTTGTTACAAAGTACTATTTTTTCTTTTAGTAGCTAAATCATAACAAACATACTAAACCACACATGAAAGGGAAATAATCAAGTTGTCTAATAATGATGATAATAATTACAATCCACATGCGTCGCAAACTTTGGTCGGCCAGGTGAAAACTGCAATGAGAAGTAAAGCCAAAAGACAGAGAAACATTATATAAAACCAAGTAAAATTGAAACCACAAAATTGTAAGGTAACGACGCCCCCCCCCAAAAAAAATTGTAGTATCGATTAGCACATCATCAAATAGTCAAGAAGGGTCAAGGAGTATGTAAAGAAAATTGAGAGAAAACACTAATAATTTACTAATGTAAAGAAAATTGAGAGAAATCATCGGCGGATGAGTGTGAAGAAGACTGGGACCTTGGGGAGCCTTATTGCCATCAAAATTCAAGTGATGACCAATGGTCATTGCCAGCGAGAAATCAATGATGCAAATTTATTTGCAACGGTTATCCGAAGACGCGGAGAGTACTGGAAATATGAGGAAATTTGTTGTTACCCAGACTCCAGGGAATACCGCCAGTTGTTGTCAGTGATCACCTTTGTGAGAACTCCTAGTGAATAATAGAATTATTATTATTATTATTATTATTATTATTATTATTATTATTATTATTATTATTAATAATAATAATAATAATAATAATAATAATAATAATAATAATAATATGGAATCAAGAACACTGAAGCCGCATATCTATAAGTTATTTAACCCCACGCCCATCTCCCATTAACACATTACCCGCCCCCGCCAAAAGAAAAAAAAGAGTGAGACCGAATAGCCAAGTAGAGTCAAGGAGGAAGGCAAGACCGAGAAAAGAGCAATGATCAGACCTTCGCCAGATAAGTGCGAAGAGAACTGGGACATTGGGGAGGCTTATTGGCACTCAAATTCCAATAATTTTCCAATAGCCGCTGCCATTAATGGCAAGCAGCTGTTGCGATAATGCAAATTTATTTGTAGATGTTATCAAAAGAGGTGGAGAGTACTGGAAATCTGGGGGGAAGGTATTGTCACTCAGCTCCTGGAGACACCACAGGCTGTTTTCAAAGAGAGATCTTTGATGACCTGTGGGAAAACTCCTCGTTAGTCAACAACAACAACAACAACAACAACAACAACAACAACAATAATAAAATTAATAATAATAATTATTATTATTTTTATTATTATTATTATTATGATAATAATTATTAATAACAATAATAATAATAATACCAATAATAATAATTATTATTATGATAATAATTATTAATAACAATAATAATAATAATAATAATAATAATAATAATAATAATAATAATAATAATAATAATAATAATAATTGGATAAAAAGTAAGTACTTGAGTTATATTCAAGAGACGATCATAGTAGTTGATCTCACAAAATACTGCAATATAAATGAACGCTTGCTTTTCTCATCTCTAGTCCCTGCTTGTTAGTGGAATCAGTCAAACGGAGATTTTAAAAAATCGGAGATTTAAAAAAAAAAGTGATAATCATTAATTATTGGAGAAAAGTGAGACCTTATATATATATCACCCATTCCTAAAACAGTTTAAGGAAGTGAAAATGAGGAAAAACTGTAGCAAAAAAGGCAATATCAGCAGATCAAAAGTATAGGAATATGAGGTTAGTAGAAAGATAATGGAGAGGAAGTTGCTCACCAAGGCACACAAAGACCATTTAAAATAGAATTGTTAATCAAGGTGTAGAAGTGACTGGGACAAAGGAGCGAATATAGAGGTCGATATATTCAGAGTCAGTTCATGCACAGTTTTAGGAGTGAACGTGAGTTTTGCGATAATTTAGAACTGTTAGAGACAGTTTACGGGCAGTCTTGAGTTTGCGACAACTGAGAACAGTTTACACCGAGAGACAGTTTTAGGCAGATTGTGGCTCGAAACAGTTGGGGAGATGAATTGATCACATGACTGACGACCATCGCCTAAACAACAACAACAACAAAAAAATAAGATGTTGACGTTAGCATTTAGAGGGTCGATACTATCACACATACACCCAGAGTCCAACGGATATCTGCAGAATGTGTCAGTCTTTTGTTGCTCTTGAGTTGGTATTTTGATTTGTTTTATTTTTTTATCCTTGTGGACCAGTGCTTGTCCTCGGCAGCCACTAATGCATGAGAGGCCACGACCCGGCCAAAAGGCGACCCAGAAAAATAGACGAAAATAGAAAAAAAATGAAAACGAATAAGATCAAGGAAACTGCGTTGGGGTCGGCGATTGGTGTCAAAAGGAAGCACGTGGTTTCACAACAGTTAGTACCCCGAGGTATTATGTTAATTCATACACGGTTATAACATTTAATACAGTGTTATATTATACGTCGTTTAGACTAACCTATTTTTTCATTGTGCGTTGATCTGGTGTTGTAATTAGTGTGTTTGATTAATAATATAAAAGTTGTTGCGAAGCAATCATTCCTTTTTAGTAGGAAAATTAAAAACAGACACAATAAACCAAATATGAAAAGGAAGCAATAAAGTCGTCTAATAACGTTGTCCGATTGTCTTGGCGTAAAAGTAATAAATGAAATACTCATAAGAACGTGAATTTGTACTTAAAAAACAATTAATCTAAAATTAGTCAAGTAAATATTTCCATTAAATTATAACGTTGTAAACTTTTACGAAATCAAAGTTCCTGATAATTTTGGTGAGTCTTTTTTAATGGTTCGTCGCAAGGTCAAAACGTTTTCATTGATTAGTTATCAAGGTCAAATGCCGCTCGAGGATAAGGGTTATTGAGATGGGCGGAAAGTATCCGTTTACTTGCATGGGGTATTGTTGTCACATTTGAGAAGAGTACGCCGCCTTGGCAAAGTATAAAACCAGCTTCAAAATTTAGTAAGCTATATTCTGTTCTCCTTTTTAGAGATTTTACCCTCGACCCCCCAAATCAACAAGGAGTAGACTATTCCTGTAATGATCCGAAGTAATAAATACTGTGCGAGTAATCGAAGTTGATTTTGCGGAAGGATTTTAGTTTTGTGCAGTTCTAGGAGGTCTACCCTCCCACGCTTTGCCTTATCTCTTTGAGAAGGGGTTAGTTTATTGCTAATCGCCTGAGGTGCCGTTACCGGGAGTGCCTCCGGGGCTGCTAGACACTTTTTGCAGGTCAAAGTGCTTCTCCTCGCTTTCGTTTTTTGATGTCTAAGTTTCTGCAGTGGGAGAGAACTATAAATCCTAATTACCTTATTCTCACGGAAGAGACGTTGCAAGTTTATCTCTGCTTTATCGTTTTTTTTATACCAGGTGCTCGACTGGGCTTCAATATATGGTCCATCTCATCTAAAGCATTCACAACAAACACTCGTCTAATTATAGACACTGGCAACAATTTACCCTACGCTTTACCTGTGCCTAAAACTAAACAAAAATTCCATGAGCAAAGTTTTTTTCCTAGAACTACCCTCTTGTGAAACACAATACTGCATGGCTACTTCCAGCTAACTACAACATGATCGCTTTTAAATCCAATGTAAACAAGTTTTTCTTGAGTCGTCCTCTGAAATAATCAAATTCACCCAAATTTCCACTACGACCTGTCATCGCGGTGGTGTCCTACCGTCAGGCCTTGATAAAGGCTGACTCTTCTTGCAAAAATTGCTAATAAAAGAGAAAGTTTGACATAAGATAATTTGTTGTCTCGGGATATCCAGCTCTCTTCAAAAAAACTCTCTGGAGTAGACTAATATAAAAATGTAAACATTGTCGGCTTTTCCTTTGACCGAAGATAGTACAGATACTACACTTTGATCCCAACCCGACTGAATTTTCGATTCAGTGATGCATAATATCATAAGAGGATTGAAAATGATGAATGAAATCGATAAAATGTTAACATCTATGGCAATGATTTATAAGTATTTTTTTATATTGAGTTTGAAGCCAACTGTGTTGTATTCTGCAGAGAATCGGTCCCTTAGTAATGTGGTCCACAGATGTGACACTATTGGAGAGAAACTCTGCTCATGGAAACTCAGGAACATAGAGGAAGAGATGAACATTTTTCCGATGTGATGAAAAGACGAGTTCTGGCTGCGAATGTCTTAGAAGCGAGGATCAGATATTGAAACTCAATCGAGCACTTTTACCTAGGTAAGCTGTTGATAATTTGGTAAAAGTCTATCTAAATAAAGTTTTCTAAATATATGAAAGGTGTGTTGGGATGGAGATAAAAGGTAAGAAAATAAAAGACTAGTGATACAAATGGATCTGGGCTTATTAAAATCACTTGACAATTATCGATTCCCATTTTTTTTTTCAAATTTCTAAATATTTTGTTATAATTTTATATAATTTTGTTTATTTCTAAATATTTTGTTATAATTTTATATAATTTTGTTTTAATTTCGGATTTCTGTAAAAATCCGTGTAATATGTTAATTTATTTTCGCAAAAATAAATGTACACTCGGGTGAGGAGGGTATATTACGTAAATCAGTATTAGTTCTCTAATCGTTTCCTTGTAATTGATTGAACGTAACTATTTGATAAACTCATTGTAAGATTTTCATCGACATTTTTCACTTGGACTTTTTTTTTCTTCTTATTTATCCATCTGTGTTATTTTACCGTGGCATTTTTACCGTGACATTTTTACCGTGACATTTTTACCGTGACATTTTTACCGATGTTATTTTTTAGCTGAATTTCTTTATATATCTAAAGCTTTTAGGTTTACAATTAGTTTAAAAACAAAAAAAATATTCGTCGTTTTATCATTACTGCTCGTACTAGAAAATTAACTTTTTAAGAAAAAAAAAAAAAAATTAAAGGATCGTTTTGGGAATCGAAAAATAACCTCAATTTTTCCAATTCCGGTACAACAAAAAGTTCTGATTTCTCCAATTTTTTATTCCAATTCCGATTAATTGTCGCGGCACCAATATCAATGGTGTTATTTTACAAAATCTTTGCGTTGTATATTTCATTTTAAAATTTAAACAACGCTTATATTAGGAAGAACACAATTTAACTATTAGGTTGGTGCAAAAATAATGTTTTTTTTACATGAAGGTGAACGTAAAAAAACGACATTATTTTTGCACCAACCTAATATTACATACCACGCATACCAATGCGATCTCTTCGCGACATTAAAAAATATCACCGTTGAAGAAAAGCACAGATTTTATGGAACTAAATTCTTCTACTAATGTAACAATTAGATTATTTTCAGTTATAGGGAGATTTTTGGAAGTAGGTTGACCTAATCGGAAACGATGGAATTTGAAGTAAAATTCTTTGCAAAAAGATTGGTTTCCTTAAATGTCGAGGAAAATCACCTAGGGATTTTTTTTTCATTTGTATAGCTGAAATATTTTTTTTTTTATTATTTTGTTTTTAGTGTTATTTTTTTCGTTTTACTAGAGTAAATTCTCACAAATCTGAGGCTAGCTTAATTTCCATTTGGTATGTCGCTACATGAGGGAGAGAGAGAGAGAGAGAGAGAGAGAGGGGGGGAGAGAGAGGGAGAGAGCGCCAGAATATATATATATATATATATATATATATATATATATATGTGTGTGTGTGTGTGTGTGTGTGTGTATATATATATATATATATATATGTATATATATATGTGTGTGTGTTTTCACAGGTGACGGCACAGTCCTTAACAAATTCGTCCACGCAATTTCGAACATCACCGCTGAATCAACACGCACGTCACGAACAAATACCGTTTAATCAACGCACACACGTTCCTAAGCAGGACCGAACAATCTCGCCGAATCGACACGCCACGATACGAGAATGCATTAACGCGAGACACGTTATCTAAGCAGTGTATTATTATTTATTTCTTTTAATTCTTCTTCTTCTTCTTCTTCTTCTTATTATTATTATTATTATTATTATTATTATTATTATTATTATTATTATTATTATTAATAATAATAATAATAATAATAAAATTAATTAATTTATTATTATTATTATTATTATTATTATTATTATTAATAATAATAATAATAATAATAATAATAATAATAATAAATTAATTAATTAATTAATTAATTAATTAATTAATTAATTTAAGAAAACGAATCACTTATCGGCTTGTTCGTTTCATAGCCGTTGGGCGAAACTAAATCGTAACTTTGGGGATAAGATAGATGTAGTTAATTAATGGACTTGGTTTGTAATCGAACGGTCCCGAGTTCGCTTTTCACCACAGGTAGGTGTGACTCTTACGCTTGTGCGCTTCCGCACATGCTCGGTACATGGTATACATAGATATCCGGGTGTTCAAACAATCAAGATTCTCCTTTACCTCTTAAAATAATAAAACAGTAAAAAACAATAATTCTCCTCCCCCTCCCCCGAAATCATGTTATAGTTTGTTGTTATTTTTAGATTTTGCTGGATCTTAAGACAAGAATTCATCTGAGAATCCGACTAAAAGCTGTTTATTTATTTGCTTCCCCACTGAGCAAATTAGGCAGGAGGCCGTTTTTAATGTGGAGATAGGGGGAAGGAGGAGGGGAAGAGGGGATCCAGCTCCCCAGAGGAGGGAAGTGGGGGCTGGATTAGAAACTGTTGGTATGAAGGGTTGCCCCTTCAGTGACCAAGGTCAGATATGTGGGGTTACCCCCACATATGGTCTTTGTGAGTCATGCCCCGACCCCCGAGGGGGCCGAGAGAGGCCAAGAGAATCCGACTAAAAGCTATTACTTGAAGTAACATCACTTGGAGGCCTTTTGGCTAGCAACAAAGTGTAGTATCTGTTCTGATACTACACTTTGTCTTTTCTGTCCTCGATCAGAATGAGGAGAAACTTTTCTAGACTGAGGCAATTCAGGACGAAACAAAACAAAAAAAGAAATACTGAGGATGAAGTTTAATCTCGAAATATATTTGTAAATTTCAAACAGAAATAAATATCTGTTTATTTTCGTAATGTTGTGTTGTTTTGGCTTCAAACGTAATACATATTTTGTTTTATTCAAACTCTTCTATCAAGGAACACACACCCTAACATACGTGTGTGTGTGTGTGTGTGTGTGTGTGTGTGTGTGTGTGTGTGTGTGTGTGTGTGTGTGTGTGCGCGCACAGATCATGAATTTATAATCATTAGATCACTTTGACGAACGTTAATTTTCAACGATATTTCTCGTGGTTAAGGATGGCCGAGACGATTTGTTCCTTGCTAATGGAGTCAGAGATGACTTCATTGCCGGCTCCGAATCTCCCGACCGTAAGTAATCGTGTCACTCTGCACTGATGATTCCCGAAAGGATGAAACATTACTGTCTGTAGTTATTTAATTATTACTAGATTTTATTTGTATACTAGCGGGGGTACCCGGCGTTGCCCGAGTGTTTGTTTCCGGGACGGGGGGGGAGGAGTTTTAAAAAATGTTATGGTAGGTAAGTAGGAAGAATCAAACCCGGAGTCATGAGTAAAAGTAGGAAAATAAAGTGTGAAAAAAAAAACAAAAAAAACATCTGCAACGTTAACAGTTCGGCCACCAAGAAAAGTCCATTCCAGTTGTTTAGGAAAAAAAAAAAAAAACGACTACGGTAGGTCGGTGCGAACGTGAAAATATAATGTGAATTGTCCAGCACCCTAACCACTACGCCACAGAGCACTGCAGCTTAGTTCAGTGATTTGAAATAACTTCACATGAAAGAACTACGAAGCCAAACCGGCGTTCTCTTCTCAACTGTTCCTTGTGAACGATCCCCAAACGGTGTTAAGTGGTGGCAGGGGGAGGAGGAATTTATTAGAGAGAAAATATTTTACCACTTCCATTGATCTTAACCGATTTTAGCCGTGACTTCTCAGCAGAAAAAGTATAGAAATCTAAGATTATCGAGGAATTTGAGAAATAATAAGCCTATAACACACCTCAGATATTGTTCTGCCGTTTGTGCATATTATATTTGCATGAAATATCTTGAATTTAATCCTATTAATGTCAAAATCAGACGGGAAAAAATGAGTTCATTTTATTTATATAGAAGAAGAAGATAGAAGAATAGAATAGAAAGAAGAAGATAATAATATAATATATATATATATATATATATATATATATATATATATATATATATATATATAGAGTTCATTTTATTTATATAGAAGAAGAAGATAGAAGAATAGAATAGAAAGAAGAAGATAATAATATAATATATATGTATATATATATATATATATATATATATATATATATATATATATATATATACAAAGTTGAAAAACGTTCTTGTATATATATATATATATATATATATATATATATACAAGAACGTTTTTCAACTTTTAAATTTAGATGAACATATTTCAACTAAAAAAAATTATTAATCTAAATAAGCACCATCAGAATCAACACACTTTTGCCAACGCAAAACAAGTGTTTTTTTATGCCAGTAACGTAAAATCTTGCGTTCCGGTGGTGATAAAGTCGATGAAGGCGTTTTTGATATCGCTTAGATTTTGAAAGCATTTATCACGCAGAAAGTTGTCGAGATACTCGAAAAAGTGGTAGTCGGTAGGTCAGATATCTATAGAGTATGGTGGATAAAGCAGAGCTTCGTAGCCCAATTCGTTCAACTTCTGCAGGGTCGGTTTAGCAACGTGCGGTTTGAGTATTGTCGTTGAGGAGAAGTAGACCTTTTCTATTGACTAATGCTGGGTGTTGTTGTCGAAGTTTCTGGTGCATTTCATCTATTTGTTGGCAGTACTTCTTCGCTATAATGGTTTCGCCTACATTAAAAAAAACTGTAATGGATGAGACAGGTCGCAGACCACCAAGCAGTTAAGTTGACCTTCTTTTGGTGCAACTTTGGCCTCAGGAAGTGTCATAAAGCTTCATCGGCGTCTAACCACTGAGCTGAGCGTCGCCGGTTGTCGCAAAGAATCCAATTTTCATCGCAAGTAACAACATGATCGAGAAACGGGTCGTTCTTGTTAGGTAAAAAGAAGGGAAGAAAAACACTTCCTAACAGCGTTTCTTCTGGTTGTTGTCCGATTCGTGAAGAACCTATTTTTTTAAGTTTTTTGTTTTCCCAATCTCTCTTAAGTCGTTGGAAGTCGTTGTATACGTTACGTCTAATTCAAAAGCAAGTTCTCGAACAGTTGTGCGTGGACTGGACTCTACTAAGGCTTTTAATTGATCGTTGTCAACATTCGATGGTCGACAACTACAACCATCATCTTAAAGACTCACGTCGTTGACACGAAAATTCTTAAACCATCATTGTGCTGTGCGTTCAGTAGTGGGCCAAACGCTTTATGATATCGCAAGCTGCTTCAGTAACTTTCCGACCTAGCTTGAATTGAAATAAAAAAATTGTGCGACTTTGCTTTTTTTTCCATCTTGTATTCATCGTTCTGAAAAGAAGGCATAATTGTTTTAAAACGATTGTAATTTAACTTCTTATTATAAATTTTCCTAATGTGTGTGTGTGTGTGTGTGTGTTTGTGTGTGTATATATGTGACACGGTTTATCTCAGCCTACAGGCAATCCACCCAGGCAAGTAAGGTACCGAAATGAAGCTTATGACCCAGCGGATGTTTGTGATATTTATATCCATGTTTGGTGTATGGAAATGCAAAAAAAAAAAAAAAAAAAAAAGAAACGATTTACTAAACAACGTTTTATTTACTGGATATTTTTCACGTATTCACCGGAAGTTATTATCTCTCTTAGTAAGTTCGATTTACTGTGCGTGCGTGCGTGCGTGCGTGCGTGTGTGTGCGTGCGTGCGTGCGTGCGTGCGTGCGCGCGCGCGTGTGTGTGTGTGTGTGTGTGTGTGTGTGTGTGTGTGTGTGTGTGTGTGTGTGTGTGTGTGTGTGTGTGTGTGTGTGTGTGTGTGTGTGACGCGTTTATTTCAGCCTACCGGAAACCCACCCAGGCAAGTAAGATACCGAAATGAAGTTTATGACCCAACGGATGTTTTAGTGATATTTATATGCAAAAAAAAAAATTTTTTTTTTAAAATGCAAAAAAATAACGATTTACTAAACAAAGTTTTATTTACTGGACAAGGACTCATATATATATATATTCCTTGTTTTGACTCTCGAGTGTGTATCCGTTGATTTCCTTTATGCTTTTATATAGATTGATGGGTTCCCGGTTGATTAAGTGTGTCTAACTATGTCGGATATATACTCGAGAGTCAAAACAACAAAAAGAATATGCTGTTGTCATAGGCCTAGTGATTACAAAAAATAGTTATTAGTCGTGAATCTGATTGCGTTTGTTGTGAAATGGTGTTAGTGTGTGTACATAGAGAAGAAGAGTTTATGTGCCTAATTCACTGCGTGTTTACTATAAAATTGAGTTCACCAGAATATGTTCACCATGACTGAGTAGAAAGGTGTTTGAATGTGCGCGGACGCGCGTGCGTATGTATGTATGTGTGTGTGTGTGTGTGTGTGTGTGTGTGTGTGTGTGTCTGTGTGTGTGTGTGTGTGTGTGTGTGTGTGTGTGTGTGTGTGTGTGTGTGTGTGTGTGTGTGTGTGTGTGTGTGGAGATAAGTTTAGAAACCAGCATAGTGTGCTTGTGTATGTGAGTGAATATGGCGTGCGATCTTTTCTCAAAAGCATTCGTAACACCGAGACGGAGGCAGAGACAGTCTGATTGATATCATCTACAGCAGGTTCTGGATCAGAAACAGGAAAAGAGTGTCTATGCATCCCTTTTTATGAGGCAGATTGTAACACCACCAGTCGTCAAGAAAATGGGAGATAAATCCGGTCTGGCGCCTTCTAGCAATTGCGTCGAAGAAAAAGGAGCAATGTTACAGGGGAAAGCGAAGCTGAATTTTTATATTCTTTTATCGATTGGTATCTTTTCAATGATTTTTAGTAATGAATAAGAATTAAATTGCGAAGCGATAGTGAGAGAATGAAACCTGCTAGTAATACACAACACTTGCTACTCTCCTTAAATCTCTGACAAAAATTGTTTACAAATTGAAAATAGTTTGTTTGTATAAAAGACAAAACATGTCTTTTCCAGTTAAGGTTTGATGCTAATCCCCACCTCATTCCATCTGCTTGTTCTAATCAACAAAAGATGCGGGGAGAAAGAACCCCTCCACCCCACTTCATCACATTACGCTTCATGCACTAAAGTTGTCCCGCTTTCACTGGCGAATTGCTTGTCTGAACGACACACTTCAGTAATTGGGTCGGAAAGGGAAAGAAGGGGAATGCTTACAAAAAAAAAAAAAACATGAAAGTAAAGAACAACAACAGAAAAAAACATAAACGACAATCAATATTTCAAAGAAATAAACGATAGCTTTTGTACTACTGTAGTCACGCGATCCTGAAATTCGCCGTGTTTGTTTCAGTTTTTTTGTATCACGCGTAAGATCAAGACTTTAACAATCTGATTTTCTTGACGTTAGGATTTTTCAACATTCATTAAATAAAATATTAGCACAATTGTGAAATGTTTCTAACGGACTCGAACTAAACAAACAGTTGATTTTCTGCAGTTTAGACTACCAGGACAAACTATTAGTTTTCATTTTTGAAAACTAACATCCAGGAGCCTTATTTCAACTTGAAGACACTTTTGTGAAAACTGAAGTTTTGTGAAAATTTTTGGTAAATGAATACATTAAATTAACACAGTAAAATTATATAAAACATTATTAAAACATTTATTGAATTAAACTAAAACTGTTGTTTATTTTACACTGTTTTATTGTGGGTGTGTAGAACAGTGAATTACAGTGCATAATATATGCCATTATATCTCGAAAACTACTTGTCTCCGCCAAAGTAAAAATAGATTGTCTTATTCAGCATAGAAGTCGCCAGTTTAAAGGAAATAGTGTAGTTGGTGCTAAAGGAAAAAAGTACCTAAAATAGTTCATGTCTGAGCAGTGTGGAAAATGAGCCCTGAAAAGAGAACTAAACAAAAACCAACTATAGTAAAAAAAAAAAAAAAAAAAAAGAACAAGATATAACAGATAAGTATATCTGTAGGCAATATAATAAAGGGGAAATTTGTACTTTAACGGCGTAAATTATTTGACAGATAAAGAAAGTAAAAAAGAAAAATTGGTGTAAACGTAGGCAAATACAAACTGAATATAAAGTAATGAAAATGATAATTTATCTGGACGTAATTCAGGCTTAAAGTGTTAAAATGTGCTTTATATGAAGAGAAATAGGTTTTATGATTTTGAAAGTGCAAAATATTATTATTTATTTTTTATTTATTTTATTTATTTATTTTATTTCATTTTTTTGCCTAATTGCCCCAATCTAGGCTCGGTGCCACTTTGATGTGCTACAACTTTCTTTTATTAAGAGATTCGGTTTATGAAATTGTCTACCTCCCCTCTAAATTCTACAATTTTTACATTTTTTCCTTTTTTGACGCTAATCTCATTGGTTACAAATATAACTTTCAGATTAAAAAAATAAAATTAAAAAAAAAAATTATGACTTTTATCATCGGGGATCAGTTTTCAATTATAAAGTTCTACTGAACTGAACACCATGAATGAACACAAATTGTCTACCCCCCCCTCTAAATTCATTTTGTGACCATCACCGAGAAAAATATTGTCGCGGAGGAAGAGGACTGGTCTGTATAGAAGACTGTAAATATCACGAAAAAAAGAATTAGAAAATATATAATGCAGAAGACCGAAAGAATAATTACTGCAGTAAGAGACACGGAAGAAATAAACCAGATAGTAAAAGAGACAAGTAATAAGAGGAGGAAAGAAAAATGGGAAGAGAAACAGCTACACGGACAATTCATAAGTATTATAAACGAAGTGGCAAACGTAAACACTTGGAAGTGGCTACAAAAAGAAAGCCTTAACAGAGAAACTGAATCACAGCGCAAGATAATGCAATTAAAACCAATCACATTAAAGCAACGATCGACAAGGCACAAGAAAACAGCAAATGCAGACTCTGCGGACAGAGACGAAATAATAAACCACATAATAAGTGAATGCAGCAAACTAGCCGTAAAAGAATATAAAAATAGACAGGATCAAGTGGAGGAGGGCGGTGCATTGGCAATTATGTAAGCAAATGAATTTTGAACACACAGACAAATGATACAAACACAATCGGCAGTAGTAATGGAAAATGAAAGTCAGAAGATCTTATGGTACATGGATATACAAACGAATAAAACCATCCAGGCAAGAAGACCGTATGTCATAATAGTTAAAAAGACGGAAAAGGCCTGCCAGATTGTAGATTTTGCCGTGCCAACAGTTCACAGAGTGAAGATCTATGAGAATGAGAAGCGTAGCAAATGCATGGAACTGGCCAAAGAGCTAAAAGGGATCTGGAGAATGAGGAAAGTAAAAATAATGATGATAATAATAATAGGAGTGCAATTAACAATAATGATAATAATAGGAGTGCTATTAACAATAATGATAATAATAGGAGTGCTATTAACAATAATGATAATAATAATAGGAGGGCTATTAACAATAATGATAATAATAGGAGTGCTATTAACAATAATAATAATAATAATAGGAGGGCTATTAACAATAATGATAATAATAGGAGTGCTATTAATAATAATAATAATAATAATAATAATAATAATATTAATAATAATAATAATAATAATAGGAGTGCTATTAACAATAATGATAATAATAGGAGTGCTATTAACAATAATGATAATAATAGGAGTGCTATTAAAACTAATGATAATAATAGAAGTGCTATTAACAAAAATGATAATAATAGGAGTGCTATTAACAAAAATGATATTAATAGGAGAGCTATTAACAATAATGATAATAGTAGGAGTGCTATTAACAATAATGAAAATAATAGGAGTGCTATTAACAATAATAATAATAATAGGAGTGCTATTAACAATAACGATAATAATAGGAGGGCTATTAACAATAACGATAATAATAGGAGTGCTATTAACAATAATAATAATAATAATAATAATAATAATAATAATAATAATAGGAGTGCTATTAACAATAATGATTATAATAGGAGTGCTATTAACAATAATGATAATAATAGGAGTGCTATTAACAATAATGTAAATAATAGGAGTGCTATTAACAATAATGATAATAATAGGAGTGATATTAACAATAATGATAATAATAGGAGTGCTAATAACAATAATGATAATAATAGGAGTGCTATTAACAATAATGATAATAATAGGAGTGCTATTAACAATAATAATAATAATAATAGGAGGGCTATTAACAATAATGATAATAATAGGAGTGCTATTAACAATAATGATAATAATAGGAGTGCAATTAACAACAATGATATAATAGGAGTGCTATTAACAATAATGATAATAATAGGAGTGCTATTAACAATAATAATAATAATAATAATAATAATAATAATAATAATAATAATAATAATAATAATAATAATAATAATAATAATTAAAGGAGTGCTATTAAAAATAATGATAATAATAGGAGTGCTATTAACAATAATAATAATAATAGGAGTGCTATTAAAAATAATGATAATAATAGGAGTGCTATTAACAATAATGATAATAATAGGAGTGCTATTAAAAATAATAATAATAATAATAGGAGATCTTTAACAATAACGATAATAATAGGAGTGCTATTAACAATAATGTTAATAATAGGAGTGCTATTAACAATAACAATAATAATAATAATAATAATAATAATAATAATAATAATAATAATAATAATAATAGGAGTGCTATTAACAATAATGATAATAATATGAGTGCTATTAACAATAATGATAATAATAGGAGTGCTATTAACAATAATGATAATAATAGGAGTGCTATTAACAATAATGATAATAATAGGAGTGCTATTAACAATAATGATAATAACAGGAGTGCTATTAACAATAATGATAATAACAGGAGTGCTATTAATAATAATAATAATAATAATAGGAGTGCTATTAACAATAATGATAATAATAGGAGTGCTATTAACAATAATGATAATAGTAGGAGTGCTATTAACAATAATGATAATAATAGGAGTGCTATTAACAATAATGATAATAACAGGAGTGCTATTAACAATAATGATAATAACAGGAGTGCTATTAACAATAATGATAATAATAGGAGTGCTATTAACAATAATGATAATAATAGGAGTGCTATTAACAATAATGATAATAGTAGGAGTGCTATTAACAATAATGATAATAATAGGAGTGCTATTAACAATAATGATAATAACAGGAGTGCTATTAACAATAATGATAATAACAGGAGTGCTATTAATAATAATAATAATAATAATAGGAGTGCTATTAACAATAATGATAATAATAGGAGTGCTATTAACAATAATGATAGTAATAGGAGTGCTATTAAAAATAATGATAATAATAGAAGTGCTATTAAAAGTAATGATAATAATAGGAGTGCTACTAACAATAATGATAATAATAGGAGTGCTATTAACAATAATGATAATAATAGGAGTGCTATTAACAATAATGATAATAATATGAGTGCTATTAACAATAATGATAATAATAGGAGTGCTATTAACAATAATGATAATAATAGGAGTTCTATTAACAATAATGATAATAATAGGAGTGCTATTAACAATAATGATAATAACAGGAGTGCTATTAACAATAATGATAATAACAGGAGTGCTATTAATAATAATAATAATAATAATAGGAGTGCTATTAACAATAATGATAATAATAGGAGTGCTATTAACAATAATGATAGTAATAGGAGTGCTATTAAAAATAATGATAATAATAGAAGTGCTATTAAAAGTAATGATAATAATAGGAGTGCTACTAACAATAATGATAATAATAGGAGTGCTATTAACAATAATGATAATAATAGGAGTGCTATTAACAATAATGATAATAATATGAGTGCTATTAACAATAATGATAATAATAGGAGTGCTATTAACAATAATGATAATAATAGGAGTTCTATTAACAATAATGATAATAATAGGAGTGCTATTAACAATAATGATAATAACAGGAGTGCTATTAACAATAATGATAATAACAGGAGTGCTATTAATAATAATAATAATAATAGGAGTGCTATTAACAATAATGATAATAATAGGAGTGCTATTAACAATAATGATAGTAATAGGAGTTCTATTAAAAATAATGATAATAATAGAAGTGCTATTAAAAGTAATGATAATAATAGGAGTGCTACTAACAATAATGATAATAATAGGAGTGCTACTAACAATAATGATAATAATAGGAGTGCTATTAACAATAATGATAATAGTAGGCGTGCTATTAACAATAATGATAATAATAGGAGTTCTATTAACAATAACGATAATAATAGGAGTGCTATTAACAATTATAATAATAATAATAATAGGTGTGCTACTAACAATAATAATAATAATAGGAGTGCTAGTAACAATAATGATAATAATAGGAGTGCTATTAACAATAATGATAATAATATGGGTGCTATTAACAATAATGTTAATAATAGGAGTGGTATTAACAATAATGATAATAATAGGAGTGGTATTAACAATAATGATAATAATAGGAGTGCTATTAAAAGTAATGATAATAATAGGAGTGCTACTAACAATAATGATAATAATAGGAATGCTATTAACAATAATGATAATAATAGGAATGCTATTAACAATAATGATAATAATAGGAATGCTATTAACAATAATGATAATAATAGGAGTGGTATTAACAATAATGATAATAATAGGAATGCTATTAACAATAATGATAATAATAGGAATGCTATTAACAATAATGATAATAATAGGAGTGGTATTAACAATAATGATAATAATAGGAATGCTATTAACAATAATGATAATAATAGGAATGCTATTAACAATAATGATAATAATAGGAGTGCTATTAACAATAATGATAATAATAGGAGTGCTATTAACAATAATGATAATAATAGGAGTGGTATTAACAATAATGATAATAATAGGAGTGCTACTAACAATAATGATAATAATAGGAATGCTACTAACAATAATGATAATAATAGGAATGCTATTAACAATAATGATAATAATAGGAGTGGTATTAACAATAATGATAATAATAGGAATGCTATTAACAATAATGATAATAATAGGAATGCTATTAACAATAATGATAATAATAGGAGTGGTATTAACAATAATGATAATAATAGGAATGCTATTAACAATAATGATAATAATAGGAATGCTATTAACAATAATGATAATAATAGGAGTGCTATTAACAATAATGATAATAATAGGAGTGCTATTAACAATAATGATAATAATAGGAGTGGTATTAACAATAATGATAATAATAGGAGTGCTACTAACAATAATGATAATAATAGGAATGCTATTAACAATATTGATAATAATAGGAGTGCTATTAACAATAATGATAATAATAGGAGTGGTATTAACAATAATGATAATAATAGGAGTGCTATTAACAATAATGATAATAATAGGAATGCTATTAACAATAATGATAATAATAGGAGTGGTATTAACAATAATGATAATAATAGGAGTGCTATTAACAATAATGATAATAATAGGAGTGCTATTAACAATAATGATAATAATAGGAATGCTATTAACAATAATGATAATAATAGGAGTGGTATTAACAATAATGATAATAATAGGAGTGCTATAACAATAATGATAATAATAGGAGTGCTATTAACAATAATAATAATAATAATAATAATAGGAGTGCTATTAACAATAATGATAATAATAGGAGTGCTATTAACAATACCGATAATAATAGGAGTGCTATTAACAATAATAATAATAATAATAATAATAGGAGTGCTATTAACAATAATAATAATAATAATAATAATAGGAGTGCTATTAACAATAACGATAATAATAGGAGTGCTATTAGCAATACCGATAATAATAGGAGTGCTATTAACAATAATAATAATAACAATAATAATAATAATAATAATAATAATAATAATAATAATAATAATAATAATAATAGGAGTGCTATTAACAATAATTATAATAATAGGAGTGCTATTAACAATAATGATTATAATAGGAGTGCTATTTACAATAATAATAATAATAGGAGTTCTATTAACAATAACGATTATAATAGGAGTGCTATTAACAATAATGTTAATAATTGGAGTGCTATTAACAATAATAATAATAATAATCATCATAATAAGTATAATAATAATAATAATAATAATAATAATAATAATAATAATAATAATAATAATAATAATAATAGGAGTGCTATTAACAATAATGATAATAATAGGAGTGCTATTAACAATAATGATAATAATAGGAGTGCTATTAACAATAATGTTAATAATAGGAGTTCTATTAACAATAATGATAATAATAGGAGTGCTATTAACAATAATGATAATAATAGGAGTGCTAATAACAATAATGATAATAATAGGAGTGCTATTAACAATAATAATAATAATAATAATAATAATAATAATAATGATAATAATAATAATAATAATAATAATAATAAAAATAATAATAATAATAATAATAATAATAATAATAATAGGAGTGCTATTAACAATAATGATAATAATAGGAGTGCTATTAACAATAATGATAATAATAGGAGTGCTAATAACAATAATGATAATAATAGGAGTGCTATTAACAATAATAATAATAATAATAATAATAATAATTATAATAATAATAATAATACGAGTGCTATTAACAATAATGTTAATAATAGGAGTGCTATTAACAATAATGATAATAATAGGAGTGCTATTTACAATAATGATAATAATAGGAGTGCTATTAGAAATAATTATAATAATAGGAGTGCTATTAACAATAATAATAATAATAATAATAATAATAATAATTATAGGAGTGCTATTAACAATAATGATAATAATAGGAGTGCTATTGACAACAACAATAATAATAATAATAATAATAATAATAAGAGTGCTATTAATAATAATGATAATAATAGGAGTGCTATTAGAAATAATTATAATAATAGGAGTGCTATTAACAACAATAATAATAATAATAATAATAATAATAGGGGTGCTATTAACAATAATTATAATAATAGGAGTGCTATTAACAACAACAATAATAATAATAATAATAAGAGTGCTATTAATAATAATAATAATAATAATAATAATAATAATAATAATAATAATAATAGGAGTGCTATTAGAAATAATTATAATAATAGGAGTGCTATTAACAACAACAATAATAATAATAATAATAATAATAATAATAATAATAATAATAATAATAATAATAATAATAATAATAATAATAGGAGTGCTATTAATAATAATAATAATAATAATAATAATAATAATAATAATAATAATAATAATGATAATAATAATAATAGGAGTGCTATTAGAAATAATTATAATAATAGGAGTGCTATTAACAACAACAACAATAATAATAATAATAATAATAATAATAATAATAATAATAATAATAATAATAGGAGTGCTATTAATAATAATAATAATAATAATAATAATAATAATAATAATAATAATAATAATAATAATAATAGGAGTGCTATTAATAATAATAATAATAATAATAATAATAATAATAATAATAATAATAATAATAATAATAATAATAATAATAATAATAATAAGAGTGCTATTAACAATAATGATAATAATAGGAGTGCTATTAACAATAATAATAATAATAATAGGAGTGCTATTAACAATAATAATAATAATAATAATAATAATAATAATAATAATAATAATAATAATAATAATAATAGGAGTGCTATTAACAATAATGATAATAATAGGAGTGCTAATAACGATACCAAAAAACTTTGAAAAAGAATGGGAGAGATTGGAATCAGAGGGATGGCCGAGAAAATACAACGGATTTCAATAATGAAAACCACAAAAATATTAAGGAAATACCATAAATGTGGAGACTAATCATACACATAAAATACACACAAACTGGATACAGAAACGGCTACAGATGCAAAACACAAAGTAGCATCACATGAAATCATGAAAACTATGTTCTCCAAAAATAAATTCTCCATCTCCATCCCCATTACCCAATCACCGCCACCCCACCCCCAAAGAATAATGCTAAATAGTCGATAATGCTCAAGGAGGATAGAAAGACTGAGGAGAGAGCGCTGATCAGACCTCCGCTGGACAAATGGCAAGAGAACTGGTACCTTGGGGAGGTTTATTGCCGCTGCAAGCGAGATCAATGACCGCTGCTAGCTAGAAATCAATAGAAGGCGGATGTTGCGATAATGCAAATTGATTTGTAAATGTTATCGAAAGAGGTGGAGAGTACTGGAAATCTGGGAAGACTTGTTGTCACTCAGCTTCCAGGGAACACCACAGGTTGTCAGGGAGAAACCATTTATGACCTGTGTGAAAGCTCTTTGTGAGCCAATAATAATAATAATAATAATAATAATAATAATAATAATAATAATAATAATAATAATAATAATAATAATAATAATAATAATATTGATTGATACTAAAAAGCGATGAATAATCGTTCAAAACGTCCATGTTTGAAAAAGAGATACAATCAACTGATTTATGTCCGGGATGATGTATGAGTTATCTGATAATGACATGAGGTCTATTTTATTCTTTGTCGAGCGTGTGCACTCAGAATGGGTCATCCAATTAAATATCAATTAAAGTACAATGATATATTAAATTTCTACATACACGTGCATATATATGATATTAGCGTATCTGTCACCCATTGGGTCATATTTACTATCACTATTCTATTTGTATTCATTAAAATTTTAGAAACTTTGAGTTATCTTTTAAAACAGTTTACCTGTATAACTACGAGAAAAAATAACGTCGTGAAATAATAAATGTTTTTCTTCGTTATTATTATTATTATTATTATTATTATTATTATTATTATTATTATTATTATTATTATTATTATTGGCTCACAAAGAGCTTTCACACAGATCATCAAAGATCTCCCCTTGAAAACAGCCTGTGGTGTTCTCTGGAAGTTGAGTGACAAGTCTCCCCAGGTTTCCAGTACTCTTCACCTCTTTCGAGGTTTCGAGGTTCTTTCATCTGCAAATAAATTTACATTATCGCAACAGCTGCTTGCCATTGATTTCTCATTGGCAGGGGATGTTGGTCTTCACTGGAATTTAAGTGGCAAAAAGCCTCCCCAATGTCCCAGTTCTCTTCGCACTTATCCGGCGGAGGCCTGGTCAGTGCCTTGGTCTTTCCTTCCTGCTTGACTTTACTTGATTATTTAGTCTCATTCTTTTTTTTTTTTTTTCGGGGAGGGGGGCAGTAATGTGGCAATGGGAGAATGAGGGGTATTATTTGATAGACAGCTCAACTTTTAGATGATTTTCGTTGGATCTTTTTTATTTGAACATCAGGCCCATTCCTTTGACTTTAAACATTCAAACTGTACCTTAACACTTTCGCTGTTCCTAATAGGAAAACCTTTTGTAAAATTGGAAAAGAAATTGTCTCATCTATTTGATTAAGCCATTTTTGGTCCCAAGCGTTCATATTACAATGGAAATCACGAACCAACCACCCTCTCATAGTGAGAAGAAAAAAAAAACGAAATGGGGGAGAAATTAAGACCGCCGTCACTAAGTATGCTGAGTTAAAACGTGGGTACATTCAATCTGTCTTTCTTTTATTTTATTGACTATTTTTTCTTTTGTTTCACGGACCTGAACTGTGACATTGTTTAAAATATCAATATTTGAAAGATCAAAAGAACAGTTTCTGTCATTATTTTACATATATCGTGGCTAACAACGAGCGTCGCTTCTGTTTGTTTCTTTCTCTCTGTCTTCTCGCTGAGAATAACGACACATCCGTGTGTTAGGCGAGGATTTTCGTGAACAAATCACGCGTTGAGCGAGAAACTTCTATGCAGTACGGACGTACAACAATTCTATCACATTTACACATCGGGATTCCTGATCACTAGAACCTTCCCTCCTCCTTTGTAACCGCACAAGGCTGAGTCTATAGATAATTGTCACTTCCATTGGTATATTCTATATATTTCATTTAATGTGAGATACCATAGAATTATAAAATTAATTATATATATATATATATATATATATATATATATATATATATATATATATATATATATATTAATTAAAAAATATGTTTATTGCATTGATATTTTAGGATAAAGACCGGCTGTATCAATAAATTTCTCAAAATAGTCAGGGATGAAATGAACATTTCGAAGGGCGTCGTCAGAGATATCGCCGATAAGCTCCTGTCTACGTTTTCGTCGTCCTCTAATGTGCAAAGTTCTGTCTTGTATCTCCTCTTTTGTTCATTTGTAAAAGAATCGGGAAAATATTTAAACCCACATCACACACACACACACACACACACACACACACACACACACACACACACACACATATATATAGTCTTTGAAGTTTTTAATCTTTAAAATTATACAAAAAATATTTTTTATCATTCGTTAGAAAACCATCTAGTCAGTAAGTCATTTAATCACCTGCAATTACTGCATCAACTCGCTCTCGAATTTACTATAGTACTAATAATTTATTTTTTTAAGGGATCATCAGTTGTTTACCATATACATATATATATATATATATATATATATATATATATATATGTGTGTGTGTGTGTGTGTGTGTGTGTGTGTGTGTGTGTGTAAGATTAGAACATCAAAAGAAACCTATCAGGTGATGCTTTTTTTTTCTCTTCCAGGAAACTTCTTTCTTACAGAAAAGACGTTGCTAGCTTGTCTCTGCTCTATCGTTATTTTCATAGTTAGTTCTCGTCTGAGCTCTAATTTATCCCCACCTGCTAAACTTTCACAAAAACACTCGTCTAACTAAAACCACTATCAATAATTTCCCCTACTCTCTACTTGCGCCAACACCTAAACGTGGATTCCATGAACAAAGATTCCTTCCTAGAACTGCCCACCCGTGGAACTCTGTTCCGCTGGCCTGCTTTCAAGTTGACTACAACATGGTCGGCTTCAAGTCCAATGTAAACAAGTTCTTCTTTATCCGTCTCCTTAAATAACCAAATTCTATCAAATTACCACTACTAACGATTACCACGCTATTGTCTCAAGGACTACCGTGCACTCATTAACTTTTATCCTCAGTGGCCTTCGGGCCTTGATAAGTGGTGACTCTTTTGTAAAAAAAAAAGATTTAAGTAAAGTAAAACCAGACAAGAATTTAACTCAACATTGAAAATAGAGGAGATTAAGTTAAACCTCTGGCATTTTATACTCAAATGCGTAAGATTCGAATACGGGTATTGACATCGTAAAAAAAAAAAAACTACTTCCTTGGTAATATGTGCTTTGCCCACTACTTTCTTATCAACCAATAAAGTGTTTTTATTTGTGTACGAAAAAACAACTCCCAAAACAGCATAAACTTTTAATGGGACATAGATTAAAAGAACTATATTTCATAACGATTACTAACTGTTTATCTATTCATCGCAATCCGAATCCCAGTTCCCTTAGCACTTCCTACAGCAACCCAAACACGGAGTTACAACGACAGTCATTGTTAAAGATGAAGTTCAGCTTTTTTCTTTTTTTTTTTTTACCCTATAAATTTTACATTCCCAAAGGAGATGCAAGTATTCGTTTTTCATTCCATCATTATTATTTCATTGGATGCTACCTAGAAACAATAGGTCAGTGTTTGAATGAGAAATACGATCACTCGATCTAGGTCAGTTATCATGTAATGGGCAGAAGATTTGGTCAAAGTTCGCATCCAGCATGAGTCATCTATTGTATATTGAAGGGGGACAACTTCTGGTTTTTAGTTAGAAACGAAGTAATTAGGATCTAATATTATTATTGAAGGAGAATGCTGGAATTGAACGCAGTTGGTAGAAGTTAGAATGGATACATTTTTGTTTGTTAAATACGATTACAGAAATGCAGAAATTATCCATTGTAATGAAGAATAATGGAACAATAGAAATAAAGAATGTCCACGGAGAAAATCTGTGACTTGTGTTACCAGGACACGTGTTAGAAGCATGTGCATGGAATTCGCATGTCTGGCTCGCGTGTTGACGTCACAAAGAAGTATAGAATTAATACATATATTGAAGTTAATCAGGGGGAGGCAGTCAGTCAAAAATCCGAGTGGACCGGCGAGACTGACAGAAACTCCTTAGGAAAAGAAGGGAAGGAAAAGACGACAATGTAGCAGCATTAGCAGCCATTGGATTCCCATCACCAGCTTGATGAATAAATGTCGTCTGTTTGTTATGTTAGTTTTCTTCTTTTTTTTTTTTGCTTCTTTTGTCATCAACCGTAAGGTAATGTGTTTTGTCTTCCTCGTCTTGAATAATGAACTTTGAATGTAAACCCCTTTCAAAGGTTGACTGTATCCTCTCTTCGACAAGCCATCTCCCTCCTGTTTAAATGACGTCCATTACATATCTCCACTATTAAAACCAACATTTGGCTATGCATGGACTATTGCTGCCGCCTCCGAGCTAGCGCACCAACCATATATGTATATTCAAGACCGGTTGGACAATTTCAAGCATTATGGCGTTTGAAACAATTGTAACTTACAATGAAATACACTTTTTGTTGCTACCAATTCCTTTTTTGAAGTCTTGGTTTTGTTAATACAGTATATTAATGCTCAATTATGAAAGATGATAATTTTGTAGCTTATTTTTTAAGTCATCTCTTTTTGACTTAAAATTCATATGAATGGCTCTCGTTTAAAAGAGGCTCCCTGTTTTGACAAACTTCTGCCTTTGACCTTTACCCCTGACTTGAAATGAAAGATTTACATCAAATCTGTTGCCAATGTTGCTGAAAAAAATGTTGCATCGTTTTACCGATCCAGAAGGTTTCATTTAACTCCTGGCGCAATTCACTACATTTATAAGAGCCAGATACATCCTTAAATAGAGTACTGTTGCTACATTTGGGCAAGACCTTTTTGGAGTACCCTATACATATATTTCTGCTTTTTAGATGCGGTACAAGAACAGTTTCTATCCCAATACGTTCCACACTGTCAAACAGCCTATCAGCTTAATCATCGCTGCGGTGTTTCACAAGTACTTCCACGGAATGTGCTCCGATGAACAACGCAATTGTATCCAAATTACAATACAAGCTCGATCAACCAGACTAGCAACAAAACCCCATCTCTCCACTGTAAACGCCTGCGCATGCTGGTAAACTTTCTATAAAATCCTCTTTCTCCGGGCCGCTTATCTTTGAAATTCCCTGCTTGCTCCCTGTTTGTCCGGCTTTACTAACATGCCGAAATTTAAGTGTTATGCGAGCAAATACGTTACAAATCCCCATCCAGCATGCCCCCTATAAATCTGACCCTTAAGCACAGTAGCTCCTTAGGATTACGTGATAATATGCCTTGTTTGGGGTTAGCAAAATATTAGAAAAACAAACAAAAAAAACAAATTTGCAGTAATATCTTAAGCTACTGCAATATTTATTTTATTTCTAGATTTAAGCATATTTCTTCAACTCTATATAACCAGGGGATGAGGTGCCCGCTTTTATAATATATGCGAAATCTGGACAAATTAAAATATCATATTAAGCGAATTTTCACCATGGGCAAAGCCGAGCGCCCAATCCCCCGCAAGTCTCATATATAAAAGGCTATATGTCTGTCTATCTGTCTGTCTGTCTGTCTTCATATTTTCAAACACTATCTCCTCTGAAACTAAAAGTGGCAGATGGTTGGATGTTTCACGGGCTGTTTGGGGGGGGGGGTCTTTAGCCGGTTAAAATCGTTTTTAATGGGTCAAAATTGAAAAAAATCGTTAAATATTTTGTACATTCACCTTTGTTTATTTTTAATTTTTAATTTTTAATCAGTTCATGTACCTGTCACGTTTGTACAGTAGCAACATCATCAGCTTTTACTGCTGCAGTTTTGGTTTCGATTCTAGCTGATGGCAGTCAATTACTTTATTTTTTACATTTGAAATCACGACTCTATAATAATATTAAGTCGTGATTTCAAGAGTAAAATAACGTATTTAGGTGCCATCAGTTTGAATCGAAACCAAGACTGTAGTATTCAAAGCTGGTGATATTACTACTGCATCAACGTGACACGTATTTGAACTAATTAAAAATTAAAAAATTAAAAATAAATTAAGATGGATGTACAAAATATACAAGTATTTTTTTGTTTTCTTTTTTAAATTTACCCATTTTTTTTTTTTTTTTTTACCCCTTAAAAACTATTTTAATCAGCTAAAGACCCATAAAAGACTGGTCCGTCAAAAATCCCATCATTTGAGACCCCTAGCGCCGTTCTGCCACTTTTAGTTTCGGAGGAGATAGAGTTTGAAAATATGGAGACAGACATGCAGACGGGCGTATAGCCTTTTATATATTAAATAATACGCCAAGGTATTTCGTGTTCATATGCCAAATATTGTCTTCAAGTGATTGTCTTTGCTCATACTCGTTTTCTCGATTCATACTTATCTAGCATAGGTAACGCCCTGGCCTTCTTGGCCGAGATCAAAGATCAAAGTGTAGTATCTGTTTCGGCAGATACTGCAAGCTATGACTAGCTAGGACTAGCTATGACTAGCAAAGACCAGATGTGGGGGCAACCCAACATGCTTGACCTTTAACCAGCTCCCATTTCCCACCTCTCGGGAGCTGGTCCCCTTTTCCCCTTCCCCCTCCCTTCACTCCTCACATTAAAAATCGGCCTTGTGCCTAATTTGCTCGGTGGGGGAGCAAATAAATACCATCTGTTCCGGCAGATACTGCAAGCTATGACTAGCTATGACTAGCTATGACTAGCAAAGACCAGATGTGGGGGCAACCCCACATGCCTGACCTTTAACCAGCTCCCATTTCCCACCTCTCGAGAGCTGGTCCCCTTTTTCCCTTCCCCCTCCCTTCACTCCTCACATTAAAAATTGGCCTTGAGCCTAATTTGCTCGATGGGGGAGCAAATAAATACCATCTGTTCCGGCAGATACTGCAAGCTATGACTAGCAAAGACCAGATGTGGGGGCAACCCCACATGTCTGACCTTTAACCAGCTCCCATTTCCCACCTCTCGGGAGCTGGTCCCCTTTTCCCCTTCCCCCTCCCTTCACTCCTCACATTAAAAATCGGCCTTGTGCCTAATTTGCTCGGTGGGGGAGCAAATAAATACCATCTGTTCCGGCAGATGCTGCACTTAAGATAATTTGTACCAGTCAATGGAGGGGAAACCCTCTATACTGGGACAATTATTATTTTTGGTAACCAGAGTGCCCCCTTTTTGCCTACTTTTAGGGGAGCTGGTTTTAACCTCACATTAAAAACGGCCTTGTGCCTAATTTGTTCAGTGGGGGAGCAAATAAATACCATCTGTTCCGGCAGATACTGCAAGCAAAGACCATATGTGGGGGCAACTCCACATATAAGACTTTGGTCAATGTAGGGGCAACCCTTCATACCAATTGTCACTATCCAGCTCCCCTACTCCCCGGGGAGTTGGTCCCCATTTCCCCTTAACTCCTCACATTAAAAATCGGCCTTGTGCCTAATTTGCTCAGTGGAGGAGAAAATAAATACCATCTGTTCCGGCAGATGCTGCAAGCTATGACTAGCAAAGACCAGATGTGGGGGCAACCCCACATGCCTGACCTTTAACCAGCTCCCATTTCCCACCTCTCGGGAGCTGGTCCCCTTTTTTCCCTTCCCCCTCCCTTCACTCCTCACATTAAAAATCGGCCTTGTGCCTAATTTGCTCGGTGGGGAAGCAAATAAATACCATCTGTTCCGGCAGATACTGCAAGCTATGACTAGCTATGACTAGCTATGACTAGCAAAGACCAGATGTGGGGGCAACCCCACATGCCTGACCTTTAACCAGCTCCCATTTCCCACCTCTCGGGAGCTGGTCCCCTTTTTCCCTTCCCCCTCCCTTCACTCCTCACATTAAAAATTGGCCTTGTGCCTAATTTGCTCGGTGGGGGAGCAAATAAATACCATCTGTTCCGGCAGATACTGCAAGCTATGACTAGTTATGACTAGCAAAGACCAGATGTGGGGGCAACCCCACATGCCTGACCTTTAACCAGCTCCCATTTCCCACCTCTCGGGAGCTGGTCCCCTTTTTCCCTTCCCCCTCCCTTCACTCCTCACATTAAAAATCGGCCTTGAGCCTAATTTGCTCGGTGGGGGAGCAAATAAATACCATCTGTTCCGGCAGATACTGCAAGCTATGACTAGCTATGACTAGCAAAGACCAGATGTGGGGGCAACCCCACATGCCTGACCTTTAACCAGCTCCCATTTCCCACCTCTCGGGAGCTGGTCCCCTTTTTCCCTTCCCCCTCCCTTCACTCCTCACATTAAAAATCGGCCTTGAGCCTAATTTGCTCGGTGGGGGAGCAAATAAATACCATCTGTTCCGGCAGATACTGCAAGCTATGACTAGCTATGACTAGCAAAGACCAGATGTGGGGGCAACCCCACATGCCTGACCTTTAACCAGCTCCCATTTCCCACCTCTCGGGAGCTGGTCCCCTTTTTCCCTTCCCCCTCCCTTCACTCCTCACATTAAAAATCGGCCTTGTGCCTAATTTGCTCGGTGGGGGAGCAAATAAATACCATCTGTTCCGGCAGATACTGCAAGCTATGACTAGTTATGACTAGCTATGACTAGCAAAGACCAGATGTGGGGGCAACCCCACATGCCTGACCTTTAACCAGCTCCCATTTCCCACCTCTCGGGAGCTGGTCCCCTTTTTCCCTTCCCCCTCCCTTCACTCCTCACATTAAAAATCGGCCTTGTGCCTAATTTGCTCGGTGGGGGAGCAAATAAATACCATCTGTTCCGGCAGATACTGCAAGCTATGACTAGTTATGACTAGCTATGACTAGCAAAGACCAGATGTGGGGGCAACCCCACATGCCTGACCTTTAACCAGCTCCCATTTCCCACCTCTCGGGAGCTGGTCCCCTTTTTCCCTTCCCCCTCCCTTCACTCCTCACATTAAAAATCGGCCTTGTGCCTAATTTGCTCGGTGGGGGAGCAAATAAATACCATCTGTTCCGGCAGATACTGCAAGCTATGACTAGTTATGACTAGCTATGACTAGCAAAGACCAGATGTGGGGGCAACCCCACATGCCTGACCTTTAACCAGCTCCCATTTCCCACCTCTCGGGAGCTGGTCCCCTTTTTCCCTTCCCCCTCCCTTCACTCCTCACATTAAAAATCGGCCTTGTGCCTAATTTGCTCGGTGGGGGAGCAAATAAATACCATCTGTTCCGGCAGATACTGCAAGCTATGACTAGTTATGACTAGCTATGACTAGCAAAGACCAGATGTGGGGGCAACCCCACATGCCTGACCTTTAACCAGCTCCCATTTCCCACCTCTCGGGAGCTGGTCCCCTTTTTCCCTTCCCCCTCCCTTCACTCCTCACATTAAAAATCGGCCTTGTGCCTAATTTGCTCGGTGGGGGAGCAAATAAATACCATCTGTTCCGGCAGATACTGCAAGCTATGACTAGTTATGACTAGCTATGACTAGCAAAGACCAGATGTGGGGGCAACCCCACATGCCTGACCTTTAACCAGCTCCCATTTCCCACCTCTCGGGAGCTGGTCCCCTTTTTCCCTTCCCCCTCCCTTCACTCCTCACATTAAAAATCGGCCTTGTGCCTAATTTGCTCGGTGGGGGAGCAAATAAATACCATCTGTTCCGGCAGATACTGCAAGCTATGACTAGTTTGACTAGCTATGACTAGCAAAGACCAGATGTGGGGGCAACCCCACATGCCTGACCTTTAACCAGCTCCCATTTCCCACCCTCGGGAGCTGGTCCCCTTTTTCCCTTCCCCCTCCCTTCACTCCTCACATTAAAAATCGGCCTTATGCCTAATTTGCTCAGTGGGGGAGCAAATAAATACCGTATCTGTTCCGGCAGATGCTGCCCTAAAGATCATATGTGGGAGCAACCCCACATATCACACCATTGCTCTTATAGCAATAACTTTTAATTTGCTTTCGTGGGGAAGCAAATAAATACCTACGTTTTTTCTCGATTCTGGTTTCTTCTGCACTTATTTATCTACGAGCGACGCTTACTCCGTATTTACTAGACGAGTGCTTAAAACGTGAGTACAGCTTATTAGCAAGATAAAAACAATCTAATGACAAATAAGCTACACAGAAACGTTTATGTTTTTTTTTTCTTGGGCGGAGTAATCAGTTTCAACAGCCGAAACACAGACGTTCCTGTATAGCTTACTTGCCATAAATCTATTTTGGTGCAATAACACTATAATAGGGAAATTCGGAAAACGAAAACATCGATTTAAAAAAAAACAAAAAAAGCAATGGTATCTACTGATTTTTTTGTGTGTCGATTTCGACAAAAAGCAATGATATAAACTTAATTGACATGTCAGAAGTACTTAAAATGTATAATTTAGTAAAAAAAAAAAAAAAAGTAGAAAAAAAGATTGGCAGTAGTTACATCCCTTTCGAACTCTGGTGTTTTTTTTTAACCAAATATTTTATTTTCGTTAATTTTCGTCCAAAAATGTTTTCTTTAATATTTTTTCGTAATGTTTGGATATATTCATTAATATAACATAACAATTAAGTAGAGACCATTTGTTGGTCTTGGAATTCAATACTAAAAATTTCAAATTTCGCTATTATAGTGTAGTTGCACTTATATATATATATATATATATATATATATATATATATATATATATATATATATATATATATATATATATAGCGTAATTTTGTGTCAGAATGATCAAGTAGTTGTTCAAAGAGCATAGATATTTTTAATTTCAATTCACACTATGCATTAGTTTGATCTACCATTGGTATCGTCAGTTTCATGGAACCAGTGGCTGCAAGGAAAAGATAAGAAATGATTTGCAATTCGATTAAGTAGTCACTTTTTGTACTCTATCCGGGCACGTAAGGGTCTTCCGAACGGAACTTTCTCTAACATGACGATAGTACCCCATCTTATGGCAGATCTGGCTCTTACACAGATAGAGAATTGCACCAGTAGTGAGAACCATAAGCATCAGTCCGATTCGAGGATTAGATCCCTGGGCAAGTTAGTCTCATGTGCCTAAATGCGCCAGGTAAGTTAGGTAGATTAAAGAAAACGTGCTTGTTAAATCTGTTAATCTGGTATTAAATTCCCCTTACTGCCCTTCCAGTCTCTAATTCGCTTCGCCAAAATCTCGAACTCTTAATTCATTGTTGCCCTGCTAATATATCTGTTCTTTGTTAATGTCTTTTCCCTTTTCTTTTGTTACGATAGACCGCCTATTTGCCGCCTCGTGGAACGCGTGGGATGGTTTTGAGGTGACAACACAAGGTGTGCGTCCTTGAACCAATTAAGTTTTTTTTCTTTTTCTAAAGAGAAAAACGAATCCTTACAAAAAGCAACAAAAAAAAAAAAAACACAACAAAAAAAAATCCTTCGAGTAAGAAATCAGAGACCGGCCATTTGCTGGGGTGAGGAACGGGTATATAGATTTATTTCGTAAACGAACACCGCGTTGTTTTTTGTTTTTTTTAAAGTTTAGTAAGAAACTATCAGATATATCATTTGTGTCCTTGTATGAGCCCAGGTGTAGTGTTGAGAATTCTGCACATTAGGATAAGCGCACTCTGGCTTCTCAAAAATGTCTGAACAACACCATCAGTATTTGCGATAGAAGCGCCTCAGGCGATTAGCAATAAACTAACCCACTTTCAGAGAAAAGTTAAGCCATGGGAGGGCGGATCTCCAAGGATTGAACAGAACTATAGTCTAAAAGCAACGAAAGCAACAAAGCCATTGATTTTTTTTTAATCCCAAAAGCACCCGATTCAAAGTTCACAGAAAACGATGTCCGGTCAGATTTGCTTCCTAATATTAAAACTTCCTGCCTTGGGACGCTTACTCTAGGGTTTGCCAAATTTTGTACAGATATTTATTCATTTATTAAATTGTTAGATGAAAGTACAGATTAGTTAACTAACCGCCCTGTTAAGAATGGCATTCAAAAAAGTTTTCTGCTGTTTCCTGACTGTGATGAAAGATTAACGTGATTATTTACAAAGTAGGAGACTTTGTTAACTATTCGGCTACTCATCTAAAATTTAATAAATTTCTTAATAAACGTAGGAAACTGAAACTCTCGCCGGAAGTTCTGTAACAGATAGATAGAAGTTTAATATAAGGAACTGAATCTGTTCGGACACCGTTTGCCGAGAACTTATATTGCAGAAAGCTCCAGTTATTACGCGTATAATCAACTCCTAACTTAATTTCTATCGCTATTGTGTTCCCCATGTGTGTAACTCTTCTATTGCGGTACGGAAGTACACTTTATGTAATTGTTACTTGACAATAAAGCTGCACGTATTATTTGGATTCTTCGGACTACTGTTTTAGTCTTGAGTGTCATTTTCACAACTTTTCGGTCGATACAACCTCCGACATTACAAGGCCATGTGAACCCTATCCGTCCTCCTATACAGTTAACGATGGAAAGAAATTATCGTTCCAAGATGTGCTGATAACCCGCATTGGCCAGGGGGTGTATGCCATGTGTATACCGAAAGCCAACCTTCTCTGGGCAGAACCTAAACTTCAACTCCCATTATCCATATAATGTAAAGAAAGGAATCTTCCATTGCCTACAACATCGAACAAAGGCAATATGTAGTAACAACAATGCATATCAAGACGAAATGGTTTGAGAGAAACCGTCCACTGAAACAGCTATCGAAAAAGCATGACATCAGCCCCAAGAAATCTGGATCAGACACCAAAGAACACCACCCGAAAACTCACCGTACATGAAGAGCCTGTCGGAAAAAGGGCATAGCATATGTAATCTATATGACACCAGGACAATATTCAAAAGCGATTCAACTCTAAGGAAACAGCTTGTGTGAGTCAAAACCCCTACAGAGAAAAAAATCATGACTAAGAACTGTGTATATGAGAACCCATGTAAATGTGGAAAACAATACAAAGGTGAGGCCTGTCGTTCACTAAAAGTACGGTTAGAAGAATATCAAAAAGCCGTCAAACGTTGAGAGATTGAAAAGGCGGATCTGGCTGACCATATCTGGAGGGAAAAGGGAAACTATCTACTATTAATAAAAACTATCTGTTATAATATAAATCTCACCTGTATGTTTAAATGTATGTATGTATGTATGTATGTATGTATGTATGTATGTATGTATATATGTTTACCTAAAACTTCCTTTATGTATCGTATACAAACTGTGGTGAGTTTTCGGGTGGCGACGGATTTCGCGAGATCGGTATTGTTTTGAAGGCCGACCCTTTGAACGACAAATATCGAAAAATTGGCTAAAAATCTTTGGAATTAACTAGCTTTAATTTAAACCTACACCACCTCCAGTTTGGAAATTGACACAACGGCAAAGACGTCACATTTTTTTTTTCACGTGTTTTTATTCCTTCGCGGTATGGGTTCCAGCCTGCCTGCCTACTACCACTCAACACACACACCCCAAACACCCAGGCAACGCTGGGCACCCATGCTAGTATTATATAGAGAAGAACGGCGGCGATTAAAACGACTCAAAGAAGTAGCACATATGCTGAGTGACAATCAATTGCTAAGTAGATCTGGTATAGAATTTAACACGATATGGGAACCGTTAATTATAAATAATAATTATAAATAATACATAATATATACAGTAATAAGTAAACAATAATAATAATAATAATAATAATAATAATAATATATATATATATATATATATATATATATATATATATATATATATATATATATATATATAGTCCAAATTGCATGTTTTATCCACGTGTATTCCCTTTGATGTACATAAATATGTATGGATAAAAAATCAATACGAAAAATATATAAATGTTTATACCTTTTCTGTATTTATTTCCTATTTGTTGATGTGTAAGGAAACAAAATGTCTTTCAGAAAAAACGAAAATGTTTCTTTCAAAAGTATATTCACACTGAAGAAGACCGAAGGATCGGTTGAAATTATGTGCTTTTGAAAGAAACATTTTCGTTTTTGAAAGAAACATTTTCGTTTTTGAAAGAAACATTTTCGTTTTTTTTTTTTTGTTTTTTTTTTTCGAAAGACTTTTCATATTCCTCCAAGTCAACAAATAGGAAATAAATGCAGAAAAGATATAAACATCTATATATTTTTCGTAATGATTTTTTATCCATATATGTAGGTGCTAGTCTAGCGGCACTGATCAGTTTTGATACAACGAAACAGTACTGTATGCGATGACTACAAATATATATATATATATATATATATATATATATATATATATATATAGTGATGCTTACAACTAGAAATAAAATGGATTTAAGGGTCCCAAAATTCGTACTAGATCTGTCTGCAAGAACACATGACGCAGAGGTGAGAATACTTGCAAAAATCAGTAGTAAAAAGTGATATTCTCCTAAAGGTTCAGTGTAGGCGACCGAAAAATATAATTGCAAATTACTCTGACTCTCCATCCAGTCAAAGTTGACGGAATGAGAGTATGCTACCCCCGTGAAGTACATAAAGGGTTCCGTCCAAAAATTCGCCCAGATTCTTGACGGAAACAATCCTGTTCGTCGAGATACACCTAAAGACGGTCGGGGATTGCATACACCAAAACGTTATAAAAATGACACTGAAGATGAGAACTGTAGTTTAACGAAGCCAAATAATACGAAGAACCAAACCTTCATCTAAAAAATTCAGTAAATAAAGTTGATATTGTGTCTTGCGCCGTTGTTTTTATATATATATATATATATATATATATATATATATATATATATATATATCTGCTAGAAGACCGCCCGGTCGTAAAATACGCATAAATATTGTATTTTAATTCATACAGAAACTGAGATGTGCATGCAAGTATTGTGTTTTTTATTTCTAAACAGTTCACTCCTTGTAAGTAAAAAAAATACTATTCGCTAAGATCGAAACCAAAACCTAAAGACTATAAGTCAAGTACTATAACCATTATGCCAGCTTGACACGTTCTTTATAACATGTTTTCAAACCTATTTATTGTTTACAAGAATGACAGATTCTGTCATCTGAACGATTCACGCATGCGCATTCGCGAAACTGTTGACAAACAGATAAAAATCCGATGACTCTCACGTACCAATTTTTCAGTTTTCGCCCCTTAGCAGCTCTTTTTTTTTTTTTTTTGAGGAAACTCGATTAAAAAGTTATACTCTATATACCAAATCTCAACTTTGTAGATCAAAAACTCGTTGAATATATAGGTTGAGAAGCGTCCTCACACATACACACATTCTCACTTTTATAGATATAGATACTAATGGAGATTTGAAATCTCGTGGAAACTGAAACTATAATATTACTTTCATATGTGAAGAGAGTTTTTTCGTTGATATTTCGCATTAGGCTGGACACAATGAGGTAGGAAAGAAAGTGTTTTTCGTTGTGGTAGCAGGACAAGGTCTTGCTATAAATGTCTTACAAGAAGAAACAAGAGTTTGGAGGTCAATCAAGCATCTTCCATGATAATAGGAACAGAATAGAGAGAGAGATTAGCATGGTTTCTTCTGTAAGAAAAGGATTGTGGGGAATGGGATAGATAATTTCCCACTAGATTACAAAGTCGATTCTTATATCCGTAAAAACAACGAAGAGTGCTCTGAGCAGCACCTCTCCAGCACCAGCGACCGCGCACGTATGTAAAAAAAATTGCTTTGTGAATACTTATTGAAAAAATCGCACATGCACATGCGTACGTTTTGGGAAAAATTTGTGTTTGTTTATGAAAATGTTACATTCCAACATTTACAATTTTCGTGATGCTACAGAAAATAGACAATCTACCGTTAGAAATAAATATATTCCTTCAATATAATTTGCAAAGTAAAATGAAATTATAAAATGTAAATAAAGAAAATATAAATTAAAAAAAAAACAATTTGTTGCTTATGTTAATTTTTATGAATAATTAAAAGGACGTTTTTTATTAATTAAAAAGCTGTCTTTTGCACTTGTATTAATTAAGATGTTTTTTAGTCAATAAATATTTTTTTAAATATTTCAACAAGAAAAGTTTTTAAAAAAAACTCTTTCTAAAGGAAAGGCAGTAATTTAAAAGGCGTCGCTGATAGATTACTGTCTTAAAAATAATAAAAACGAATGAATAAAAATATCATGTACGTCCAAATAAAATATGGGCGATTTTCTAAGTAAAACGAACTTCGAGGCGAAGACGCTAATTAACCGTGCTCATCATTAAACTTAATCAACAAGAAATCTAAGTTTATAAACGATAAACATAAGCAGCAAAACTAGCTAGAAGTTCATGGCGTAACGGTTAACGCACCGGCCTGTAATACACACAGTCCAGAGTTCGATTCCTAGATGCAATCAAGCTAGGTTGAAGATTGATAGTTACATAAAAAATATATATTTATATATACGTCCCCTTTTTTTAGGCAATTTTATGAGTTCCAAATCAGAATTTAACAAATGAAGGCTCGTTGGAAAGGTAATGACCTGAATTGTGTAGTGAGCTATGTGACGTTTGCCTTTAAGGTCGCACATTAAGGAGATCATTCATCATCCAGAGACTGTTTTTTGCACTTTTTTATAGCCATAAAATGTTTCAATCAAAGTCATTTGGTTTCCTAGTTTTGCATATCAATTATAAAATATCTTATATTACCCCAAAACCTCTGGCCTTGATGAAGGGGAGACTAAAACTTACTGCTATGGTTTCAAATGATCTTAAATAGCAGCAAGGAGAGACTTGATTCCAAATATTTCTCATATGTTATATCTCCCCTCTTTGGTTTTTATACATAAAGTAAATTTCATGGTGTATAAGGATTATTTGATAGTGAAGATTTCATAATCGTACTCTATTTCCAAAAGATAGCAGATATAACATATGAGAAATATTTGGAATCAAGTCTCCCCTTGTTGTTATATCAGATCATTTGAAACCATAGCAGCAAGTTTTAGTCTCCCCTCCATCAAGGCCAGAGGTTTTGGGGATACATATATATATATATATATATATATATATATATATATATATATATATATAATTGGAGTACATATATATATATATATATATATATATATATATATATATATATATATATATATATATGTACAAATGGAAATTCTTTTAACTTTCTTGAAGTTTTACATTTGAATTTCACCGTCACTGGATTTTTTTTATCTTCCATCAGACTATCCATTCATGTGTAATCGTCTTTTTCTTCACCGTATTCCCTCTGCTTCACTTTTTTTGTTTTCAAGTAAGATCTGGACTTACTTGTTGTTTTATCGAATACTTCTGCATGCAAAATCCGATCCCGCATTTTGCTAATTCTTACCCTCTGATGAGAAGGAGAGTATTTCTTCGAAACTCCGCGGATTAAGGACTATCCACTTATCTAGTGTTTCCTTTTCAGATTAAATATGTTTTTAACTCATTTCAAAGTGTTTTTAACATATTTTATTAACTGTTTGCTCATATATATATATATATATATATATATATATATATATATATATATATATATGGTTGCTTAAATATGTGCAGTAATTTGACTTAGTTAAGAGTTCCTTAAACGTACTCAGCAGACTTGATAAGACGCCATATTTTGCTGCTTCGAAAATATCCACTTGTTTCTTGTTAATTGGAATACACCCTAGAATAGCCTGATTGGCATAGCTGGTGAATTTCAAAATTCTTATTTTAAAAAAATCCTAACATTACAATTTTAATGGAGTGATATTATTCCAAAGTTATTCTTTTTATTTAGTTCAAAGAAAATCTAAATGTCTGTGTGCGAAGATGGTGGTGATATACTGTCAACGCGATGATTGGTCAGTAATTTTATTAAGGCAACGAAGACTGATTTGAGTAGCACCCCCCCTCTCACATGTGGCAGCAGTACTCCATCCTGGGACTATCTGACTTATTATTGAATTGACTTGAATTGAATGCTCGTTTATTATTATGACCTTCCATAATTATAAACGCCGGACATAAATAACAGTAAACATATTCTTTAAACTAAATTCTTGTGAAGAAATTATAGAGATAAATTATAGGTCATTAGAGCTTTCCATAACTATAAAAGTCTGATTTAAAAAAAAAAAAAAAAAAAAAAAACATATGTTGCTATATCGTCGAAATTTTAATTTTTTATTACCACAACATGAAATCAACTGATCGATAAAAAAATGTTCTGATTAAAAGAAATAAAGTGGAAATGTTGAACATATTCGCCAGATGTTTCCAAGCCAACAATTCTTTAGAAAATATGCCACACAATAAAAGAAAGAAAATGGATGACATGGAAACCTACAAATAACTTGACAAACTGTCACCACTTTCATTTGACACGTGAAATAAAAGGCAAAAGGTCATCTTTTAAATGTTGCGTTTACTTACCTGTGGCGAACGACAGGTAGGAGTGGTAAAGCAGGTCACAGGTGAGGTTCAACTACTTCAACAACTATATAGGTGACTTTGACTTAATTTCGAATCGAGCCTCTATATTTGAATCTGTCTACATTTACCTATCTTTATATATATATATATTGGTTAATAAAGTTCTTTTTTATTTATACAAACATAATTCGGTTACACATTTGCAAAACATGCTTTAGTCTATAGTTAGTTATATGAAGCTAGACTTCTTCAAGCTAGAATGAGTTCCCTTTACGCTTTCATTTTGTGAAATGCATTAGTAATAGGGACAGCAGTTATTTATTTTATCATAAAAATGTATGTTATTGAGAAAGTCAGACACAATTGTACGCCAATTAAGGTGTTCTTTGGTAAATATATGAAATTGGGTAGAGCACTGTCGTAAGTAATCTCACCCGCTACTTAATTGGCTGAAAAATGCGACGCTCGCTCTTTGTTTATAAACAAAGCGGTTAGAGCACTGTACAAGTGGTGGACGGATGTTTGTTTAAATGGACATTTGGCGAGATTATTTACAGGCGCCGCTCCAGTGGGTCGATCGGTAAAACTGCTGATTGTCAACGCGATGATTCTAGGTTTAGTCCTTGGCTTGGGAGAGGTGCTAATCTGATGAGTTGTGATACAACGAAACAGGACTGTATGTCGATGACTACAAATATATATATATATATATATATATATATATATATATATATATATATATATATATATATATATGGATGGATGAGACGAAGAAAGTTCATTCAACAGTCAGATTTCGCCGACGTTTGATCTTTTTTAGTTAATAGACTTTCTTGTCTGTGAAGCGTTTGCTCATGTAGCAGAGTACTCGCCTTGCATGCAAGAATCTTGGGTTTCGAATCCCGTGTTCGGATATGTCTAACTGATGAGCCCAAATAAGGCCGAACTCTAGTCTTAGGCTTCCAGTTTGTTGGCTGCCATGGCTCCTGTCAGCTGTGACGTTGACTGTGGAAATAATTATATATATATTATTTATTTCATCCAGAGGATGTCTCGAAATAAAGACGAAACATTGATGAACACATAACTCAGTGTTCCTCTTTCTCTCTCTCACACATACTCTCTCTTTCTCTTTCTCTCTCTCTCTCTCTCTCTCTCTATATATATATATATATATATATATACACTATTTTAGGTAAACAAAATTACCATAGGTCGCTACAATGCATCTACTGTTTCAGTCTAAAAAGATATCGTCTTACTCGAAGCCAATTATTTAATGACTGGCGCCGAGTAAGACCAGAGGTTTATTGTCGTCTGATGATGTATTTCTAGATTAAAGCAATATAGTTATTGTAGCGATCTGTGGTAAGTTTATTAAATTAAATTAAATAATATCTTTCTTTTTTATTGAGCACTACTAACAGCCTCGGTAATCTTTGAAATTCAATCATTTTTATTTTTGAATATTTTAACCTCGCACACACACACACACACACACACACACACACACACACACACACACACACATATATATATATATATATATATATATATATATATATATATATATATATATATATATAAATAAGGGGGTGGTCACCAACAATTTGTATTTTTTAACATTATTTTATTATTCCGTGTCTTAGTTTTTCATTGAGAATTATGTTTAGATCATTGTAATAATGTTTTTAAATCATTGAAATCGTTTTTAACGCGTTTCAGACATTCTGTGGCGCGTCCTCTTCAAACGATTTCAATGATTTAAAAACATTATTACAATGATCTAAACATAATTCTCAATGAAAAACCAAGACACGGAATAATAAAATAATGTTAAAAAATACACATTTAATATATATATATATATATATATATATATATATATATATATATATATATATATATATATATACTAGCATGGGTAACCGGCGTTGCCTGGGTTGACGGGAAGTTCCGTTTGGGACACACCTGCTATACTTTTCATCATAGGCAACGTGGATACCCCCACAACAGTTACCAAAATAAAAGAACGGATAAAACATGTAAAGGTGATCGCCCTAAAAAAAAAAGAAGTACGTGATACCCTCTCCACCAGATATTTCGGCAGAAGGGACACAAAGAGAAGAAACTATTCTCCGGATATTGAGCACTGGAATGAAAACTCTCTCCATAAAAAAATAAATAATTAAAAATAAATCATTAAAACTTTTGTTTCAATAAAAATAATAGCGAATGTCCGTGCGATAGCAAAAAAAAAAAAAAAAAAAAAAAAAAATAATAGCCAAGTAGGTTGGACCCCTAAAAAATGAAGATCTAACAAAAAATGCTTCTAAAACAATTAAATTAATTTTTTTTGTCATTTTATGTTTCCAATGTAACCCCTATTCCAAACTGAATTTGTCATATTTTGAGGTTCGTTTTGTTTATGAAATTGTTAGGTGAAAGTACAGAATAATCTCATAAAAATTAATTAAATTTATCGTTATTTTATGTTTCAAATGTAATTCCTCCCCTCCAAAATTGTCATACCCCCCCCCGATCGCCAAATTTGAAAAAATGTTAGAGGTTACATGTCTCGTTGAACGCTTTATGACCAAAAAGTGGGTGCTCATTTTATGTTAAATTTATATAGAAAGGTAATACCCGACTTTAAAATGTTAATTTTTTTTTTCAAAATTTCTTCTTTCATATTATTTATAAAGGCTGTTTAAAGGTATTAGGCCCCCAAAAAGTAGATCTTCATTTTTTTTTTTTTTTAGAGGTTAAACGACGCTGGGTCACGTCGTAAAAAAGTCTTTTTGTAATTAGAAAGTTAAGTTTGTAATCAATGAGTTTGACGTGAAAAAAGAAAAAGGTGTAAATTGTGGAATTAAGAGGGGGTTAGGGTTAGGGTTAGGGTTAGGGTTGGGTTAGGGTTAGGTTGGGGTTAGGGTTAGTGTTAGGTTAGGGTTAGGTAAGGGTTAGGGTTAGTGTTAGGTTAGGGTTAGGTTAGGCTTAGGGTTAGGGTTAAGTTAGGGTTAGGTTAGGGTTAGGTTTAGGGTAAGGGTTAGGGTTAGGTTAGGGTTAGGTTAGGCTTAGGGTTAGGGTTGGGGGCAGTAGATATTTTTTTTTTGTTTAAGTGTTAAACGACGCTGGGTCACATCGTAAAAATTTATCGATTTCTGTATAACCGTTTAAAGAATAATAAAAACAAACAAATAAAATCTTTTCAGTTTTTCGTAAGTGTTTTTTTTTTTTTTTTGAATATTTAAATAAACAATAAAAGCCAAACATTTTTCTTT
>NC_136483.1:141090221-141095221 GCF_053919585.1 Euprymna scolopes
AAAAAGTGTGACAGACCGACGAAAATGCTATTTCAAACTTAAGCGTGATGGACCGATAAAATGCTTTTTAAAACCCAAGCGTGACAGGTGGACGAAAATGTTATTTCAAACTTGAGCCTGGCAGACCAACGAAATGCTATTTCAAAGTTATGTGTAGCAGATTGAAAAAATGTTATATCACATAAGCGTGACAGACCGACGTTAACGTTATTTCAAACTTAAGTGTGGCAAACCGACGAAAATGTCATTATAAACTATAACAGGCCGAAAGAAATGTTCATGTTTAATTGCATCCCCACAAGGGCAACGTTAGGCAAGTTCAGTTTATGTGGGGAAAATTATGTGGGATTAGAACAAAAGGAAATATTGTCACAATCTTGAAGTTTTCCTTCATTGGTCGAGAATAAAATAGACTAAGTTTAGCATCAGAATCGATTCTACAATTTGTTTCTAGCCAAAAGGTTACGTCAAACTTAAGTATATTAGACTAACAATATATATTTCAAACTTTAGCCTGGTAGACTAACGAACATGTTATTTCAAACTTAAGCCTAACAAACCAAAGAAAATGTTATTTCTAACCTAAGCGTAACAGACGAAATAAATTTCAAAGTTAAAGCATGACAGACTTAGCATGCTAACCCTGTGAAGTGAGTAAAGGGTTCCGTTCGAAATTCCCGAGTTTGATAGAAACATTCACGAGTTCGACAAGATACACCTGAAGAAGGTCGGAGGTTGCATAGACCGAAACAGTGTGAAAATTGCGCCCAAGATGAGAACAGTAGTCAGATGAATCCAAATAATACGAATGACGAAATGATATTTTAAACTTATGCATGACAGACCGACAAAAATGCTAGTTTAAACTCAGGAGTGACAGACTGATGAAATGCTATTTTGTTGGAGCGTGAGAACCGGAGAGAGCATTTAACAGAGATACGCCTGAAACGAAAGATGGTCGATAGAGACTAAAAGGAGTGACGGATGTTTTAGTGGATTGTGGGTAATTTGATAACGACAAATGGATTGAAAAGTGCAAGGCGAAAAAACATACGTGTGTTGGTGGAGGGAATGAGAAACTGTAAATGAAGAGGCGACAACGTGGAGGACGGCATAGAAGACGATAAGTTATTGAAATGTTGTAATCATTATCCACAGACAGAGATAGAAAATAGTCGTACAAAATCTGAAGGGAAACACTGTGGGTCATTTATTTATTTATTATTATTTATTTATTTTTTTTTTTTTAGTAAATTATTGGAAAGAATGTCGTTGTTCAGAGGGGTGGATGGCGTGGCCACATTTGCGAACTAAAACAATGGTGAGGTTTATTGAAAGAAAGGAAAAGGAAAAGGCGTTAAACAAATGGAAGAAGACAGAGAAGAAAGAGATGAAGACGAAGAGAAGAAAAAAGAAGACTGAGAAGATGAAGTAGAAAAAGATGAAGAAAGAGAGAAAGGAGACGTTTGAAGGAGATGAAATTAAAAAAAAGTACAAAATAAGAGTGAAGGAAGTACGAAGATGAGAAGCAGAAAGAAAAATGGGGATAAAGAAAATAAATAATGAAAGGGAATGGCAAGTGCCCGTCTGAGCTCCAATCCACGGCCCATCCATGCCAAACTTTCACCAAAACACTCGACTAGCTACAAGCACTGTAAACAGTGCCCCCACTCTCTATCGGTGCCAAAATCTAAATCCAGATTCCACGAACACAGCTTATTTCCTAGAACTGTCCGCCTGTAGAACATTTTTCCATTGGTCTATTTCCCGGCCGACTGCAGTATGGTAGTCTTCAAATCTAATATAAACAAATTCTTTGGTGAACCATCTCTTAAATAATCAAAGTGTACCCAACTTATACCATTAATGATTACTACACTACCACCTTACATTCATTAAGCCTTATCCTCGAGTAGCTTTTGAGCCTTGATAAGTGATGATTCCCTTGTAATAAATATTAATAATAATATGGAACATGAAGAAAATTACTGTAATAACAATGTAACAATGATTGTAGGAACACTAGGAACCATTTCTATTCAAAATAAAATTGGAAAAGAGACTAGGAGAAATTGAAATCAAATGGGGGATTGATACCATGCAAAGCACGGCACTGATAAAAACTGTTGCAACATTAAGGAAAATCCTAGAGTACTATTGCACATAGGCAACAGACCCTCCGCCGATGCAATCGCTATAAGACAAATATAAATCGATCATAACTTATAGCATCAAAGAACAACGGTAAAAGTAATTACCGCAGTTAAGAGTAGACTTACCAAGATAACCAGAAAACGCATTATTAAGTCGCAGAAATTAGGAACTCGCAATTTCTGGAAAATTTATTATAGCGTGGTAAATAACATGCAATCAACTATATTTTGCTCATCAGCCACAATATTGTCCTTGTATGACAACTGATAAGGTTGAACTGCTTATCCGATGGTTTGCTTTGGACTTCACCTGAGATTCCACAACCCACTCTTTTCAAAACTTCTAATTGAGGAATAAAGCCACACTCAATGATCTTCCTATGTCCATAATATGATAAAAACCCTTGAGGCATCCATGGTGTGTAGGTCTGATCTTTTCCTTACTATATAATCTTAAAGAAACGTTCTGCTGAGCTTGACTCTTTTTCTCTAAACAAATGTCTTGCTGAATTGTGCTACCTTGGCTTTGATAAGTGGTGATGCCTATGTAAAAAAAAAAAAGTTTCAAACTTGTTAAAAAAATATGTGAACAAAGTAAAAAGAAATCAATTTTATTTTATTTAAACCTTTTCTGTAGAAATATTTTTTTTATTATATATCAATCCTTATATAAGAAGCTCAATGTGATTACAGAGCAATATATAGAATAAATGACAAAAATTTATATTCCAAAATTCATGATGTTGACCATCTTATAATTTATTCCTTTAAATCAGTCGATTTATACAATCCTCGACAGTATCTGTTTCGTAGCGCAAAATCAATCACTTGATTCTTATATCAATTAGAGAATCTATTATGCCCTCAACTCATCGAAAGAAATCTGACGGATTGATTGTTGCTATTTCTTCTGATGAGTTAAGGGCATAATAGATTCACTAATTGATATAATAATTAAGTGATTGATTTTACGCTACGAAACAGATACTGTCAAGAATTGTATAAATCAACTGATTTAAAGGAATAAATTATAAGATGGTCAACATCATGGATTTTGGAATAGAAATTTTTGTCACTTATTCTGTATATATATATATGTGTGTGTGTGTGTGTGTGTGTGTGTGTGTGTGTGTGTGTGTGTGCGTGCGTGTGTGTGAAGAAAAGATTAAAAAAAAGCATTTTTCAAAAATGTATTTTAGTTTTGTAAAGTAACAGTTTTAACATTTGTTGCGTATTTAATATGTTAATTTGAATAAGAAAAAAGGGTGTTAAGCAAAACAAAATGGACTCAGTTTTATGTCTTACACTCATTTTGCTCCCAGTTATTGTGAATTCGGCTTCTTATCTGGGCTTTGTACGAAGTCTACGATTGCTTCGTTATCGCAATTCATTACTAACGAGGTTTTTTAGTTAATTCTGGTTTTCAAGCAATCTTTAGAAATAATATTTCTTCACCAGAATAAGGTAATGCTACAAATTCAGCTTCATAATTAGAAAGTGCTTCAATTTGCTATTTCTTAGATTTCCATGTTCATTTTTTTGATAGTCTGAAACAGTATTCAGTTATACTTTTTCGTCTTTATTGTTTCCCTAATCTAAACCTGAAACCCCCTTTAATTTTAAGGGATGTGTAAATTTTCTAAATACTAAAGATTGTTCTTCAGTCGCTTTTAAATAACAAAGGGCTTGTTTCGCCCTGTTTAAATTCTTTGCCAACACATCTTGCACTATACTATTCAATGCCTGACGCTGTAATCTATTTTGTGATGACACATTGTGAAGAAAGTACATTTTTATCCTTTGCTGAAGGCACTAACGTATAGTTATTATTTTCTGTTAAAGCGTCAATTTCATTTTTCATGGACGCTTTCCACTGTTGGCAATTTTCTGAATTAATTGCATCAATAAATATTTTTGCCATTGAATAGCAATAATCTACTTGATGATATTCGAAATTCACGATTACTAAGACTCTAGTCTTTTTCTAATCTTGTTGATACCGTTCTGACGCGGTTTCGCATTTAACATCACCGTCATCGTTGTCATCATTATTAATGTTTTTGTCAACATCAGCGTCGACGTTGTGGAATAGAAGGTTGGGGAAATAGTAATTCGTCTTCTTCGTCTAATGGATTTTTATTTTTGAAAAATGAGTCGTTTAATTTCACGCATCGAACTCGTTTGATTGTATTTTTGTCTGGGGAAAAATAGTAGATATGTCGGACTGATTTTGTCGCAACCTACAAATTTGACGCTGTTTATATTTAATATTTAATGTGTTTTACTTATCGGAAAATACGAAGCAAGTTGAACCGAATATATACATTCTACTTATTATTTTTTTTTTTACCGCAGAACGCTTTATATAGAATTTTGCTTATCTTTCATTAAAAGATTGGTGTTGATTATGCGTTGAGATTTTATTATCTTCATTGCCGGTGCAACCTAAAATATTACTCTGTAAAAATTCTTTTTGTCTATAAGTAAGAAAGACTATTTTTAGGATCGGATTTTTTTTTTTTCGATTTTGGACTAATTTCTGTACAAAACATATCTAAGAACACTGCCAGACCGTTATCAAGTGATTTGAGAGTTTAGATTGAATAAGTGGACATCTTGCTATTTCAAAAAAGGTTCGCCACGATCTTTCAGTGGTCCCATTTTGGTGTGATGAATGAAGCGCTAATTTTTCATACTATGGTTAATTAACAAAAGTTCAAAGTATCTATTAGTAAATTTCGTTCCATTGTCGGTGCGAATACACTTTACTGCTCGATAACGAGCGATATTAGCTGAGTATTTTTTAGTTGCTAGCAGAGCATCAGATTTTTTCTTTAAGAAATAGAC
>NC_136483.1:141100221-141117721 GCF_053919585.1 Euprymna scolopes
TTTTGCGGTCGACACCTGGGAAGTAAATAAAAACTATATAAAAACAACCAGCGTTCTTGTAAGTGAATGAATATTCGTTCAAACAAGTTCCACCCGCCCACCCTCCAGAACAAGATGAATTCCAGGTGGATCAAGATCAAAGACGCGTGAAGGTACGATGTGACAAGCAATATGGTTAAGGCGTCAGTATTGCACATTCATGAGTGCGACGACCTGGGTTCGCGCCTATGTCGGAGCACGTCACTGATGAGATGCAGTACATCGAAACCCACTTTGGGGCTGGCGTTGTCCGTTGTCGATGCAATTGCTCGATTCTATCTAATTCTGGATTCTAGCTTTATCGTGAAAGGTGTATGTGAACGGATATATATATATATATATATATATATATATATATATATATATATATATATATATATATATATATAATGAATTAAAAGAATATTTACTTTTATAAAGCAAACCTATCAAGATAGTAGAAGCTCTACCTGATTAAGTGGATTAATTCATAAATTAAATTTAAAAGATGAGGAATAAAAGTTACATAGAAATTTATTTACTTATCAGGTTCATAAAGACTAAAATAGGAGGAAAATGGAAAAGAACTCCTTTAGGCCATAGTATTTCGAAGCTAAATGCTTCTCATCAGAAGAAGTGAAAACCGGCTTCATAGCACTATAACCGGTTTGAGAACGCTTAGATTAGAAATTAAAAATAAATGTCAAAACATATGGGTTGAATTAATGGGGACTATTTAAGGGGGTGGGAATGAGAAACGAGGAGTGTTGGTCGTAGAGGGATAGACAACGGGGAATAGAGAACTAAAGATAAAAGATGAATTAAAATAGAGAAACACATAATAAAATAGTTAGAAAGAAAAGAAAGAAAGAAAATTTAAATAGAAAAAAGATAGAAAAAAATTTAAAACAAAATAAATAGTCCACCCAGCGTCTTTGGAGATGTAATGCTTTCTTAGAGTTTCACACTGTTAATATATGCAACAAAGAGATGAAACTTTCAGCTCATAAATGAATAAGTTAAACAATTACATGTATATATATATATATATATATATATATATATATATATATATATATATATATATTTATCCACATACAGTACTGTTTCGCTGTTTCACAGCTCATCAGTGCGGCTAGACATATATATATATGTGTGTGTGTGTGTGTGTGTGTGTGTGTGTGTGTGTGTGTGTGTGTGTGTGTGTACATGTAATTGTTTAACTTATTCAATATATATATATATATATATATATATATATATATATAGAGAGAGAGAGAGAGAGAGAGAGAGAGAGAAAGAGAAAGAGGGACGTTGTTTGTGTGTTTTTGTTTGCGATACTTATTGAATAAATTCAATTATATATACGAAAGTGCATTTTTACCTAAATGCGAATTGGGAAAAATTTTCCCTTTGAGCAATTTAGTATCTCCAAATGGGGTGAGGCATATGTTTTTTTTTTTTTTAATATAATTATATTTTAAAATATGTATTGTTTTTGAAATATAATTATATTTTAAAAACAATATATATTTTTTTAAACTTTTTCGGATGGTCCATCAAGTTTTTTTAATGGTTATAGGCAGGATCCGTTGATTTTATGTTCCTGTTTACATAAAAGAAAAATACAGAAAAAAGAAAACGAATTAAGAGAAAGAACGAAATAAGGAATGAAATAAAATAATCCGAAAAAGAAAAAAAAAGTAAAGAAAAGAAGACATATGAGTAAAAACGAAAGAAACAAATAATAACAGAAAGAAAAGAGAGAAAAGAAACCAGGAAGGTAGAATGTTAGAAAAAATTTAAAAAATACAAGAAAGAAAGAAAGAAAGAAGAGAGGGAAATATATGAATGAACAAAGAATGAAAAGAAAGAAATGAAGGAAAATATAAGAAAAAAAGTAAAGAAAAAAGCAGGAAAAATTAAATTACACAAAAGGAAGAAAGAAATGGGAAAAGAAAAAATATATAAAAAAGACGAAAGTAGGAAATAAAATGATACGAAAAAGGGAAAAAGAAGATGAAAATATAAGAAACAAATAACATAAGAAAAGGTAAATTACAAGAATAGATGAAGAGAGAGTGTAAAATATAAGAAAGGAAGAAATTGATAAAGAAAAAATACCAGAAAAGAAAAGGAGGGGGTAAAAATAGTAAGAAAAAAGGGAGGGAAAGAAAAGAAAACTAATACGAAAGAAATAAGGAAAGAAAATACACAGAAAGGAAGAAGGAGGAAAAGAAAAGTAGAAGAAAGAAGGGAAAAGAGAAATACGAGAAAGGAAAAAGTGGGGAAAGTACAAGACACATGAGGAGGAAAGATAAAAAAATACACGAACAAAACGATGTATAAAAACGAAAATTGTAAAAAAGGATGTAGATAAAGAAAAAACTTTCTAGAAAAAAAAAACGATGGGGATAAACTATTATGAAACAGAATTTTTTTATAAAACACAAATTAGAAAGAAAGAATGCAGAAAAACGAAAAAAAAAACAAGGAAAAAGAAAAGTAATTTTTCCTTTTACTCTATAAATTACACTAAAATTACACCAATTCGCATAAATAGCATACATTATGTATTAAATTGCATAATCAGAATCGTTTTTATTGCCTTTCCACGCTAAATTATGTGATTTGCGCTGGACATTCGCAATAAAATAGGACAATCCTTTTCTTGAACAGGTCACGCGTGTCGCTTACAAAAACGTAGATCCATGTGAATAAGCGTGGCACAACGTCTCACTCTGGGTGCAAACCGCCACCTGTACAAAAGCCAGGTACGTTTTCAGATGAAGTAGTATTGCCACATCTGGGGAGGTGCCGTTCAACGCTTCGTATGTGCATAATCGACTTAGAAATCTGGTACGGGGGAAATGATCTCTTTTTTACCTGTAGTTACTTTCTCTGCTCTTTCGTTATTTTTATAGTAGGTGCCCGACCGAGCTCTAATCTTTGGTTCCCCTCTGTAAAATTTTCACAGACTCGTCTAGTGTCCATCGCTACAAGTAATTTTCCTTTCTCCATCGGCGTACTTAAAATTAAACAGAGCTAACATGAACAAAGTTTATTTCCAAGAACTTCTCATTTATGCATACGATACCGCGGAGCTGCTTCTCAGTCGAGTCCAACATGGTCGGTTTTAGGTGCAATGTGAACAAATGCTTGTTAAAGCATCTACTTAGTCTCGTTTGGTTGTTTTGTTTTACGGTATAATCAACCCTTTTCGGGTTATTTGATCTCGAATTCACTAATTTTGTAAAATAGGCTTCAGGTTCTTTGTATCTTAAAATATTCATGGTGTTTTGTTTGGTTTTGTTGTTTCGTTTTACGGCATATCAACCCTTTCCGGGTCCAGTCATTTTGGTAAACGCTTTCATGCTTCAAGTTTTTATATCTTAAAATATTTATTCTTGGTATTTAGTTTGGTTGTTTTGTAAAGGAAAATTATTGTTTTTTTGTTTGTTTGTTGTTGTTGTTTTTTTTTTACTCTGTAGAACATGATTGAGTTTTACAAAGAGAAAGAAAAAACAATGACACCAATTTTTGGTGCATTTTAAGTCAGGAGTCTTCAGACAGTCTGATCTGGCAGACTCAGTTTAGATATTCAAATTCTGACCATTTCATTCATCATTTCCAATTCTTTCAAAATTGTTGTTTATCGCCAATTAACAATCTTTTTAACTCTTAATCTCGAATGGCCTTCGCACCTTGATAAGCATTGAATTTTTAATATAAAAAAAACGACTTGATTCTTTTCTTGTCAGAGTTGAGGATCGGACACTTATGAGATGGACCACGCACAGTTAAATGGTGCTACGAAACCGACTGGGTGCGTAGGTCATCAGTCTACCCCGTTACTCTCATCATCACGGCTATCCCCCTCGCATGTCGCTTAATGTCTGACGATTCTTGGTTTCAAATCTGGCTAAATTTTTGTCGGTTTTCTAGTATCGGATAGAGTAATTATTTTTTACTTAAATGGGTGATAGGGACCTATGAAGAGAAAAAGTATTCTCTGTGTGTGTGTGTGTGTGTGTGTGTGTGTGTGTGTGTGTGTGTGTGTGTGTGTGTGTGTGTGTGTGTGTGTGAGAGAGAGAGAGAGAGAGAAAGAAAGAGAAAGAAAGAGAGAGAGAGACAGAGAGAGACAGAGAAAGACCGAAAGAGAGAAACAAAAAATTCCTTTGTATGTTGTACAATAAAGACAGAGATTGTGTTCCCATTTGTTAAATTTTACTTCAGTCGAAGTTCTCAGAAATCAAGCCACCGCTCTACCATGGTGTAACACTTGAACTCTACATGAGATACATAGATATTTGAATGTTCAATTAAAGTTCCCCTTTACCTTTAAAACAATTAGTAAAGAAACCGAAAACACAGATTCCTTCTCCCCCAAGTGACCATTTAAATATGTTATAGCATATCTTTCTTTTTGGTTTTACTGGATTCCAGGACAAGAATTCATCTAGTCTGGTGCAGTATCCAGATTTGTGTTGCCACTTGAGGTAACATCACTTGGAGAAATGCGCCATTTCTCGTAAAAAATAATGTGCGTAAGCCATACCAATAAGATCTTGTTTCAGCTGTGAATACCATCTGATTTTGAATATTAAGGAAGGTTTTACTCGTAGAAAAAAGTATCCTTATGTCAGGTTGTCTTTACAAATTCTTGTACAGAATAGGCACACGAAGATAATGTCCAGTAGGTATTCAAGTTTCTCTAAAGTGTGCGTGTGTGTATGTTAGTGCATATTTTTTGAAAAAGAAAGAGTGAGAGAGGAAGAGAGGACGTATCTATGATATGTATGCACATATATATATATATATATATATATATATATATATATATATATATATATATATATATATATATTTTAAAAAAATGTTTAAATTTCTTGCTAATGGAGTCAATTATGGCGTTTAGCGATAAGCATCATGAAGCCTGGCAGAAAACAAAAAGAAAAAAGAAAAGAGTACAAAAACATAATAGTTATAAGTTATAAGTAGGGATTATATATATATATATATATATATATATATATATATATATATATATATATATATATATATATATATATACAGGCGGCAAAAAGACTGTCCGCACTTATAATTTTTAAAAAAACTGCAAATTTAAGCTAAATTAATTGTAACTGTTTAAATAAACTATACCTCATTTGATTGGTCTTTTATTCCTCTATGATTTTACTTGTTCATATTTGACTATTAATTGAAATATTCTAGTGTTCACGTCAATTTAAAAAAAAATAACTTCAAATTGAGGAGGCAAAAAGAAATTCCGCACAATGGAAAATTGTTATATGTAACTTTAGGACATTAATGCAGCACAAATACAACAGGTACACAATGAACTAGTTAATATTTAGTAGCACAGACCTTCTGCAATTTGACAGCCTGCAATCTTTTGGGAATTTCTTGAATTAGACTGCAGCAACACTCCAATTCGACACACACACACACAAGAACGTCTATTAACTTACACAGATCAAGCAACCTGCTCATCAGTGTCTAACTGATGAGCCCAACGGAGGGTGAAACTCGAGTCTTGGACTTCCGGTTTGTTGGCTTTGTTGGCTTTCTTGGCTCTTGTGGGCTGCGACGTTGGTTCGGCTGTCGATATATATATATATATATATATATATATATATATATATATATACATATATATATATATAAGGATCGTAGAAAGTAATTTCGGTAGTCTCGTAAATATTATTTTATTTCCTTTATTTTGTTCTTTACTAACATTCCATGCGCGATGTTTCTGACTAAGGAGGAAGAATTACTACTTCCTAAGTCGGAATCTGTCTAACACTTATCGTTCGCTAGTTTTTGTTTGTTTGTTTTGTTTTTTGTTTTTTTTGCTTTGTTTTTTGTTTTTGTTTTTTATTTATAGTGGTATTTTTAGTTGCTTACATCAAGTGGCTCCATGCCTTATCTGAACTAATTGCACAAAAAGAGAAGCATCAGATGCCTAACAGAACTGTGTATGTATGCGAAAGAGAAAAATATGTGGACATAATAGTAAGTGTGTTTCCCTCAGGATGTCGCCAACCTTCACGGGATCCCTTTTCTGAATACCTGGTCCTAGGTCCCGGATGTTAATATAAACTACGGCATGTGGAGAGATTCTGGTTAGGGAGCTTTACAGAGTGTAGAGTCGACCCCTAATTGCCAGTGCTGCCTGGGATATTTTGAGGTCGACTGATAGTACCTGCCAAGGTCCGATTTATGATAGAACTAGAACTCATAACAAGTGTGTGTCTTTAACGCCAATTAATCTACTGAGCATTTACCTACAAAACATACGAGGAGAGTGAAAACAAATATTTTAGAAGAGCGAGAGGGAGGGGATGTGTGGGAAAACAGATTGATAAACATAGAGACAGTACAGGTAGAAAGAGAGAAAGGGATATATAAAATATTTGTTCTAATTGTCGACGTATGCTTTGTAGGTGAATGCTTTGTAGGTGAATACTTTGTAGGTGAATGCTTTGTAGATTAATTGGTATTAAAGACACACACTTGTTATGAGTTCTGTTTAAATCATAAATGGGACCTTGGCAGGTATTATCAGTGGACCTCAGAATGTCTCAGACAGCACTGACAATTAATAGTCGACTCCACACTTTAAAGCTCCCTAACTAGAGTCTCACCACATATTCGGGACTTACCAGGTACTCACAGGAGGGATCCCGTGAAGGTTGGCGACATCCTGAGCGAAACACACTCACTATTACACCCACACATTTTTCTCTTTCACATATATACACAGTTCTTTTAGGCATCCGATGCCTCTCTTTTTGTGCAATCTGTTCGGACAAGACGTGAAGCCACTTGATGTAAGGAACTTAAAATATCACTTCAAGGTAAAAAAAAAAAAAGACAGAAAAAAAACTAGCCAACGATAAGTGTGAGATAAATCTCGACCCAGAAAATAGCAATTATTTCCCCTTTGTCAGAAACATTATATTTTAAACAGATCTATAATATAAAGCTGAATGTGTGTGTGTGTTTGTGTGTGTGTGTGTGTGTGTGTGTGTAGTCACGAATAGCCTCCTATATGGTTTACTACTATAAAAAAGCTGATTACATATAATGATAGAAGATGTATCGAGACACAGGAATGGGTATGTTTGATCTGGCAGAACGGTGGTTCATTAAAATTGTGGGGTCTCCGTTCGCGCCTGGTCCCAAACATTATGGAAATAAACAATTTAAAAATTAAAAAAAAAACGTTTACAAATGTTTTTGATATAAGATGTACATAATAATACTTTGATAAGTATGTTTTAACTTAAATAGGGATGGTATAATAAAATTGTGGTGTCTGCGTTCGCGCCTGGCCTCCATAGAATGGAAATAGGCACAAACTTTAATAAAGAGTTTTCATATCTATCTGCGTAAGTATACTTTGATAATTATGTTTCAGTTTGAAGAAATATGGTATAATAAAATCATGGGTTGTTCGTTCGCGCCTGACCTCCATAGAATGGAAATATGTCATATGTGTAGAAAAAGCGGGTCATCCTTCGTAGGGACGTGATGTCCCTCAACAAATAAGGTTGTTCCGAAATCGTGTCTGGGGAGTCGGCTAATTTCAGTTAATGTTAGTAGATGTGATATCTACCGCCGACATACCAGCAGTAATTATCTTAGTTGTATAGGACGCGTTGCTTGTCACATCGTAGAATGTAGAACTGGAAAAAAATATAAGAATTAACAAAATTGAGGCATAGCCAATAGATTGCGCCGTTGCCCAAATGGTTAGGTCGTCAGTACTGCACACTTCATGAGTGAGGCGACTTGGGTTCGCACCTATGTCGGAGCACGTCACTGATGAGATGCAATACATCGAAACCCATTTTGGGTCTGGCGTTGTCCGTTGTCGATGCAATTGCTCGATTCTATCTAATTCTGGGTTCTAGCTTTATCGTGAAAGGTGTATGTGAACGGGTATTTATATATCTATCTATAATCTCCTCTTAATGTCTAATATATATATATATATATATATATGTGTGTGTGTGTGTGTGTGTGTACACATACATATCTCTATCTCTACTATTATAAAAGAGGAACTTTGTGTGTTTGTGAGTTTGTTTACTATGGACTCGAAAACAGCTGAATCCATTTATATGAAATTTCACAGAATGGTACTTTATGTGCTCGGCAGTGTTCTTAGATAGATGTTGTGTCGGAATGTCTTCGGTAAGTACCGATAACCAAAACAATCCGATAAAAAAAAAGGAACAAAAAAATCTACAGTAGGTTCTTTGATATGACAGAGGCGTGTTCTAAATGAATGTTTCTGTTTAAGGCACAATTTTACAATGATACTTAACTTTTTCATTTTAAACTTAAAATCAAGCCGCACGAGCTGTAATGCTTGGCATAGAAAATTAACAATAGGTTCTTTGATATGACAAGGGCGCATTTGAAATGAATGTTTTTGTTTAGAGCACAATTGAAGCATGATACTTGACTTTTGAATTTTCAACTTTAATTCAAGCCATTATGTATAAAACAATAATTTTCTAAAATTAACAGTAGGTTCTCTACATTGTAATGTAGATTACAAATGTATTTTGAAATTAGTCACTGCGAGAGGCATGTGAAGCTTTCTCCAGGTGCATCAGGATGATTCCCCAATTAGAGCATGCAATCAACTGATTTAATTGAAAAATGGGTTATTTCATTGCTTTCTATGACAATAAAAATACAAGAATGTGAAACATTCGTTGATCACCATGAAGACGGGAGTGTTACCATTAAAACGAACGAGTTTTTCTGCTCCAGAATTAATTTTTCTGCATAGCACCACCATTCTCAATGCACTTTTGTCAGCGATGAGCTTGTGGCTGTGCGTGGGCGTCCGGAGCGCGCTTTGTCACTCACATCTCTGTCGACACTATAAAATCGGCAAACCAATTTCAGAACTGCGTTGACATCAACTGCGTCGGCGTCATAACGTTCAACAGGTGCCGGTGAATGTTGATCGGTTCAATTTTTTCTGCGTGGAAGAATTTAACGGCGCATCTTACATCAAGTGGCTTCATGCCTTGTCTGAACAGACTGCACAAAAAGACGACATGTGTGAAAGAGACCTCGAATGTCTGAAAGAACTGTGTACATATGTGAGAGAAAAATTTTGTGAGTAATAGCGAGTGTGTTTTCACTTGGGATGTCGGCAACCTTCACGGGATCAGTTGTAACTGTTGCGCAATGACTAACTGCACATCTCCTAAATCAGTGCTACTTCATTCTAGTCGTAAGGAGAAGTCCAGAACGACTGGAAACAATGCCTTGATCCATATAGAGCTCTTCCACATAAAACATCTGGTATTTTCAAATGGTCACCCATTTTAGTACGGTTCAATGTCGCTTAATTTCGATGATCTAACGAGAATCGGCGTGTCAACGTGATTATTCCATCCGCGCGTAAATAGTTGCATGCATATATATTGGCATCTTTAATCTCAGAAAACTGGGGTTACACTCCCCAGAGCGCGAAACCTGGGTAAGTATGGAAGCTGTTACGCATACAGAAGACCCCCTTAGCCACGTTGCTCTAATAGTCCACGGGAAAGGCAATATGCTTATACAAATGATTCCAGTGTTATTGTAGGAGTTGTTTTTTACTTGGGAGTCACCACTCATCAAGGCCCGGATGCCACTCGAGGATAAGGGTTAATGAATGTAAGGTGGTAGTATAATAATCACCAATGGTGTAAATTGGGTAGAATTTGGTGATTTATTGTGGCAGATCAATAAAAACTTGTTTGCATTGGATTTGAAGGCTACCATGTTGTATTCAACCGGGAAGCCGGACAGAAGAACAGCGTTCCACAGGCTGGCAGTTCTAGGAAATGAGTTTTGTTCACGGAATCTGCGTTTATATTTAAGCACAGATAGAGAGTGGAGAAAATTGTTGATGGTGGTTGTAGAAAGTCGAGTGTTTATTTGTGAAAGTCTAGCGGGGGACATAGATTAGAGTTCAGTCGAGCACTTTCCATTAAAATAGCGATAGAGCAGAGACAGGCTCGCGACGTCTCTTCTGTGGGAAAGAGTTTGCAGGGAATAAAAAAGAGCATCACCTATTAGGTTTCGAATCCGGTTTTGAACTCTATTAAGGCAGGATAGGAACGCCGAGTAGTTTCTGTTCGTATGTGGCAACAGTACTCCATTTTAGGACGTAACTAGTTACCAGAACGTTATTTTACAAACCTCTCTCTCACAGATGAGACGTTGCGTGTCTTTCTCGGTTCTATCCTTATTTTCGTTGCAGGTGCTCAATTGGGCCTCAATATATGCCGCCCTTCCTGTAAAGCATTCACAACAAACACTTGTTTATCTTTATAGCTGTCATCAATTTACATTTCCTCGCTTTGTGCGTAAAGCTACACAAAAATTCTATGAGTAAAGTTTATATCCGCCTGTTGAACACAATGCCTTGGGCTGCTTCCCTGATGACTATATCATGGTTGTTTTCAAATCCAATTTAAAGTTCTTACTGAGCTGTCATCTTAAATAATCAGATCCTGACCAATTTTCATTATTACTGATTATAACGATGTTTTCTTACCGGCTACCTGACAAGTGGTAATGTTTATCCTTGAGTGGCCTTAAGGCCTTTCTAAGTGGTTACTTACTAGTAAAAAAAATGCCTTGAAGTGATTCTGGCTCTGGATTTTCTTGAGCATTTCTTATAAGTGAGTATGGTCATGAGGCAGCAGAGGTTTGAGAACAGTTTTTTTTTTCTCTTAGATGTGTTTTACCTTCAGACTGATAAGTTCTATTTAACCAATGCCCTGGCTATCAAGCATCAAGTCATCTGACTTCACTCCTCATCTCTTCTCCTATCAGTAAAAGAAGTTGCCTGGATTATTATCTAAGTCACGCGGTCTAATGACAGATTACCTTTTCTCTTCTTTACAGCTTCTAAGCGACATCGTTAAAATAGCTTCTTTTCTTTTTTTTAAAGAACTAGCATTTCAGCCCGGCGTTGCCCGGGTGTTTGGATGTGTATGTTGAGCAAAAAAAAAAAAAAAAAGTGGTAGTAGGAAGGCAGGCTACACCCGTACCGCAAAGGAGGAAAAGAACGGGGAAAAAAACCTGCTGTTACAACCACCGCCAAACCGGAAGTGACGTAGGTTTAAATTAAGGCTAAACAATCGAAAGCAGAGAATGACTTTCGAAAATTTCGGCGAGAAAAGCGACCCTCTGTAGAAAAGTGCTTAGTTGAAGGTGAAGATATTAATGTTTTTAGCCATTTTTTCGATATTTGTCGTCTGCAGGGTCGACCTTCAAAACGATACTGATCTTGTAAAAATCCGTCGCCTCTATCGAAAGTTTTAGGCACATATGCAAACATACATACATACATTTATATATTGGTCACTAAAAATTTTCGACCCAAACCGATTAAAAAGCTTGCCCTATCTCTGAATACCCTTTATGTAAAATTTCAAATGTTAAGACCAGATATTGTCTGAGTAATTTAGTAGAGACCACAAAGGTCAAATGTGTTTAACTTTGACCCCTATTATGACCCCTTAACATTTATTGTTTTGGGCTCAAATTAAGTTATTAAGTTAGATCCATGTCCAAGGAATCTATATTTAAAATTTTAAGTGTTTAGTCCGAAAATTGGCGGAGGAGTTTGGTAGAGTTCTCAAAGGTCAAATCGTTGAACTTTTACCCCTTAACTGCCAAATTTCTGGCCGAAAACCGATCACAAAGATTTCCTCAAATCTCAGTACCCTGTATATCAAATTTCGAGTCTGTAGACTGAAAATTGACAGAGTTATTGCGCAGGGAAATGTACACACACACATACACACAAACAGACACATGCACAGACGCGTTCACTTTTATAGATATAATAGCATGGGTGCCCGGCGTTGCCCGGGTATTTGAAGATGTATGTTGAGCAAAAAAAAAAAAAAGCGGTCAATTTTTTTAACATTGCCCCTATTATGACCCCTTAAAATTTATTGTTTTGGGCTCAAATTAAGTTATTAAGTTAGATCCATGTCCAAGGAACCTATATCTTAATTTGAAGTGTTTAGATCCAAAATTGGCGGAGGAGTTTGGTAGAGTTCTGAAAGGTCAAATCGTTGAACTTTGACCTTTTAATCGCCAAATTTCTGGCCGAAAAGCGATCACATCGATTTTCCCAAATCTCAGTACCCTGTATATCAAATTTCGAGTCTGTATACTTAAAATTAACAGAGTTATTGCGTAGGGAAATGTACACACACAGACAGACAGACAGATACACAGACAGACAGATACACAGACGCGTTCACTTTTATAGATAGATAGATAGATAGATAGATAGATAGATAGATAGATAGATAGATAGATAGATAGATAGATTACACAACGCTTTCATTTTTTTTATTTCGTTTCAGTTTCATTAAGTTTCCGTTTTTACATAAAACTCTACATAGGCTGGACATCTGTTTTATCTTTCTATTGATGGGAGGTGCTCGGCTGAGCTCTAATCTGTGATTATTCCTCATAAGACGTTTACAGCAAGAACTATCTCTGTACTACAACGAAAAAAGCTTTTATTTTCTTCATCCATGTGCCAATCTTAGGAGGGATGGAGTTCTTAGACGGTACTTCTTTGGATGGATCTCCCGTCTGTGGAACACATTATCCTGAGATCGCTTATATGCAGCCTACAATATAATCATTTTATATTCAACATCAACAAGAATCGTCCCATAAGTAATTAAACTTAGGCTGGCGAAGTCTCTTCTGTGGGAAAATAGGTTGCAGACAATTATAAAAGGGCATCACCTACTAGGTTTCGAAGCCAGTTTTGAACTCTATCAAGACAGGATAAGCCGCACTGAGTAACTCCTGCTCATATGTGGCAACAGTACTCCATTTAGGACGTACCTAGTTACCAGAACTTTATAACCTCTTTCTCACAGATGAGACGTTGCAAGTCTTTCACGGTTCTATTCTTATTTGCACCATTTTATTGATCAATTTCGGGTGACAATTTGGTCCATCCGATTAAACCTTATCCTCGAGTTGCTCTTGGTTTTTATCGCAAGAGAGTGTTGCAGGCGTATACAGACATGCTTAAAGAAAAAATAATAAACACGGAGAAGGAGACAGACATCTAGACAGACATACAGATAAATCGAAACAGAGACATAACAAAACAATAAGATAAGAACAATAATTTTTTCTTTTGAAAAAAAAAAAGGAACTAATCGATAAGAGCTACTTGTAAAAACAAATAAAACAGACAAAACTAATCGATAAAACCGGCGGAGGCGAAATGGATAACACGGGGATGGGCTCGGTATGTTTAAGTGATTACTAATAGTTTAGAAGAAAAAAAGTCGATCAAATTAGACACAATCACGAGGATACAAGATGATAAAAGAATGTTACTTACTCCTACCTACGCACGTGGGGTGGGGTGAGGGTAAGATAAAGAAACATTAAAATTTTCTAAGTGGGTACAAATAGAAAGCGTAAACTTTATTATGACCGTCGTTACTAGGTGCAAATAGCGCAGAGGGGTTTGAAATGCGAACCTCGTTTTCAGCTGGGGCAAAGTAAGGTCATGTGGTACTCGATCGACAGTGTCACAGCAAGTAACATCGGCTCCTCTTTCAGTTCCTATCCCAAAGAAAAAGTTTTTAAAATACCCCCACCAAATTTTTTCTTGTCATTTTTTTTTTTTTAACGACTTTTTGATCGATTCTCGGGGCTTCAAATGAGAGAAGAGCAGGACGCTATATTTGTACCCGAAAACAAACAAACAAAAAAATTAACAAACAAATTCTGCCAAAATTTACTTTTCTCTCTACCTGGAAAAGTTTTTAATGTGCTTATGTGTCTATGTTACTGCACTAATTTTAGAATAGTATTTTCAAGTTTAATTACATTTTTAAGATATATTTTCTTTTATTAAATTGTTAGAATATTTACAATATACCTTCACCATGTTAAGAATGGGGTTCTAAATAATAAGGTCATTATTTCAGTGCAGTAACATAGATGCACATAACTTAGAACAACAAGATGGCGAAAATTCTTCGAAGTTTCGGATACACCTAGTTTCGACTTGAATAAACACTTAAAAATAAGTAAGGTAGAAGAGTAACTCATGGCAGTTATACTAATAAATACCTAAAAAAATAGGGCCATACTGTTAATATCCATGTTCTTTCAAAGAGTTCATTTTCTGCTGTGACACCGTCGACGGAATACCACGTGACCTAACTTTTCCCAAGCTGAGAACAAGGCTCGAATTTCAGGCTCCTCTGCGCTATTTGCGCCCGTTTTTAAAATCGAAAATTGAGAACCGGTGTTAATCCAAAAATAATCCCTATTATATTATAGGCCGGCTTTTTTTTTTTTTTTCAAATAGTTATTTTTTCAAACGATTTATGTTATTGCAAACAGGATCCCTGGCCCGACGTTGCCCGGGAGTAATATAAAAGATCTATTTAGCTATACATCTCAATGGGTAAGGGAAGGGGAATGTTTACGAAAAAAGGTTTTATTATTGTTATTACGATAGCATGGATCACATCACGTGGTAATAGTATAAATTAATGAATTTGAGCTTATATTTAACGTTGATTTTTGGAGGAAACTATTTCAAAGATAATCATACATAAAATTTCGAATATGCAAAATTAAGATTCGTTGAATGTTTTTGTTTGTTTGTTTGTTTGTTTGTTTTACGGCATATCAACCCTTGTCAGGTTATTTAATGCCGAATGTTGTAATTTTGAAGAAAGGTTTTTCTAATAGATTTTTCCCCCAGTCGGTTTCTATTTAACCCATAGTTGGGAGCCTATCAAGTACTACCACTCCGAGTCAGAGTGGACCTGGGAGCAATTGTAATTAAGAGGTAGCTCCACACTCCCCAAAACCCACAAACAAACTGGGACCTCACTATTGGATATAGTTTAAGGTCATATCCAGCACCGTAAAATTAAGAAAGAAAATATGTAAATCGCAGTAAAATATAGTGATGGTTTATTAAAATCTTTTCCCGTTCTGTAAATAAACGAACGATCTATGTAAATCTACAGATGACAGCAATTGTGGTAATATATCGTGCCATTATGTTTAAATATACATGGGAGAATGTGTATTACTGTCTGTTTATTACTGCATAGGATATCCGTAGTTCTCTTATTAAATTGGTATGAAATGTGGTAGTCCTTTCAAATTATGTCACTCGCGTAAAATTCCGCCCCGGTGTTGATGGTTGTGTCGGCGGATATAAATTATATAAAGGGAAAGATGTTGCTATTCTTTCTTTAGGAGACGAATTTTGGGAGAGGCGGAAATGTCGAAATGGATATACTAGTTTTCTATATTAAGTAGAAATGCAGAATGCTTTGCTTTTTCAGCGCGATGTCCAATGTGGTGCGTGTGTGGAGCGGTTGTCTGCCTATAATTGTGGGCTATAGGCGGGAAAAAGTGAGATCATTTTATTTCATATACAGATAAATAAATAATAAAATCAATTTTTTTTTTTTACCTTTTTTTTAATTTCGAACAACTTTTTAATGAATAATCAAATAAATGTTGTTTTTTTTAATTGGAATGTTTTTATCTTGAATTTTTATAAACTAGTTTTTATAATTTAAAAAAAACACCTCTTTTTTTAATTTAACAAAAATAAAATGACCTCTTCACAGATTTTCGCCATTATTGATCTCCACGGGTGCATCCAGAAAATATGAAACCACAAAAAAAAAAAAAAAATAAGGCCATAAGTTAAACTCCTAAAATAATATAGGATTGGTTTGTGCACTTATCCAGTTCCAACTCGATATTTAAAACTGCTCGTAAAATGAAAACAAACAAAATAGAAGAATAAGCTTATTAAAAGGTTAAAAAAAAATAGAGAGTGCGCCAAAATTTACGCAAATTCATCCAATATTTTATTGTAAAAATGAATTTGATTGTTGAATCCTCTTATCGGCCATTATCGCCTTCATTAAGGTCAATGTCAAAGGGACATAACTAAAACCTTAAGAGTCAGTAAAGTTCTCCTTCCAATGGATTCCAAATTTTACATGGGTATGATATGATTCCATTTTATAAAAACAGAAATACTCGATGAATTGGCGTAAAAGCTGATGTATGTTGTTGTTATCCATTGTATCTTCTTAGCCTTCTCGCTGGTTCGAATTTCTCCAATTCGTTTTTGGAAAATTTTCGGGATTGTGCCTAGTGCTCCTACGGTTATTTGGTATTATCTTGATTTTCTTCATGTTCCACATTTTTCATTTCAGCTCTCTGGTCAGTTCCGTGTATTTGCTTCTTCGTCTCTTTAAAGTTCACCCTGTGATCTGCTAGTATAACGAAATCTACGGCAGGAGTTTTCATCCTTGTTAATTATTTGTGGAAAAAAAGGTGGAGATGAGTACTCACGTGTCTGGGGAAGCATTCAACTAAACTCAACGCGGGCGGCCATGTTGCTGAGTATTTATAGATTGGGAGGAGTGGTGAGAGGAGATTTCCCTTTGTTATAAAGGTGGCCTCAAACCACTCTGCCTCGGTGTGGCTAGCAAGTGTTACAAGTCTAGTCGCTCCTGCTGGCAGTTCGGTACTTAGTTACTTTCTACCGTCTACTTCTACCTATATACCTCTGCCAACCTGCTCTTCTGTTACCTGACCCTGAGGAAAGGGTCGCAAGGGCGACTCCTTTGCAACCCAGCGTGATCCTCCGCTCGACTTACCCCTCTCCCCCTCAACGGGATTATTTTTTTTTAACATCCCGTGTCCTTGTTTGGATGGGGTTATCCGTTTGTACTTCTATGTTCCTTAGGATTTTGTATCATTTTTGGATTAGTTTACTGCATTCACTTATTATGCACTGTATTGTTTCGTCTCTTTTCCCCCAGAGTCGGCACTTGATGTTTTCATGTGTCTTGTCAGTCTTATATTTAATATAGTTGGTTCTAATCCCATTATCTTGTGCGGCTGTTATTAGTGATTCACTTTCTCTGTTTAGGTGTCCTTTTCTTAGCCATGTTCAGATGTTTCGTCGGTGTCATCTTTTTGTTTTTCTTATGAATCGTCCGTGTAGCTATTTCTCTTCCCGTTTTTCTTTTTTCGTCTTATCCTTTGCCTCTCTGTTCTCTGTCTTCTTAATTTTTACAGTGTCTCTTTCTGTGGTGCCTTACTGTGTGCTGAGTTGCTCATTCTTTTTGTGTCATGCATACAGTATTATATACTAACTATTCCTGTTCCTCTGTCTTTCCTTTTCACGTAGAGTCGATCAGCCTCATCACTAGTGATCATCCACTGATAAAATCAGGCAGCGTTCTCTGAATTCTGAGTGACAAAAAGTCTCTTCAATTACTCGGTGCTTCTTGTGATCACAGTTGCAAACCACATTGCGTTCTCGCAACATTAAGTTCAGGTTGATAACGGTCAATGCCTTCCTCTGATATTCAAGTGTCAATAA
>NC_136483.1:141122721-141130221 GCF_053919585.1 Euprymna scolopes
GGTATAATAAATTATGGGGTTTATCTATTTTATTTTTACTTTCATATTTTGCTTTGGTTTTGATACCCCCAAATTCGAAGCTACAGCCCTTCCTTTTCATAACCTATGATACTTTCATAAATCAGAGTCCATTTTCTGTAGGCTGTTTTAGAACCCCGTCAACTACGGGTTCTTTTGCTAGTATATATATATATATATATATATATATATATATATATATATATATATATATATATATATATATATATATATTAGACTTGTGACGATTAATGGGAATCGGAATCGGAAAAATCAGAATTTTAGGGGGTATCAGAATCGGTATCGGAATCGAAAAAATTTGAGCTTTTTTTCCGATGCCAAAACTGATGCCTTAAATTAATTATCCTTTTTATTTTAGGTTGGTTTAAGAAACATCTTTCGCTACTTGAAATAACAATAAAATAATAAATATTTAATGATTCCAGTAAGATTAAAATCACTAGACCACCCCCTCACAAATGTGTTTTTTACGTTTAAGAAAATATAGGGACATTTAAGATGTATTTTTACAGTAATCGGAACAAAATAACACTTTTGTGGTTCAATATTTAATACGAAATCGGTAATTGCATCCGAATCGGAAAAAAATATTGGATACGTCCCATCACTAATATATATATATATATATATATATATATATATATATATATATATATATATATATATATATATTTCATTATTCCACGGAGGATTGAGAACGACACTTATAATGTGGCAATGCAACACTATTGGCACATGCACCATGAGGTAGCCTCCCTGGATGAGGATCAAACTTCTAAATACGGTGCAGGTCACATGCATGCGACGGTATATGTAGTTTACACATGCAAAATGCATAGACACGTCACGCGAACCAATAATGCCACGACATAGCAGATCTTTTTTTTTTTCTTCTTTCGTTAAAAATGGCAGACTATTTCCAATTTGCGTAGAAAATGACTTTCATCGTTATAAAATCCTGATTTTCAGGATGGAAAAAGAATACCGTACAATCGGTAAGTCGACTGGCAAGGTTCCAGCTGTTCTGGGGGTCAGATTTGGAATGCGTCCGGAACAAGCAAAGTAATGACAGAGTAGGTGGATGATGGGGAAACCATCGACCATTAATTTGGATGCGGTTCTTATTCGATCTTTGAGCGAATGTTTTGTGATCGATACGAGAGAAAAATCGAATGGCACTCGGTAAAGCGCATACTCGCACCAACGTTCTACAAAAAAATATGAAATTGAAACACTGAATTGAAGAAATAAAATATAAAATGAAATTAATCCCTATAAGGTTGAATAAAAACGTTCATGTGAACTTTTGCTACGTTGCTTTTGCGAAGGAAAACTTATGAACAGCGTAAATAATGTTTTAAGCAATGGCGACTCGTGCCTGATATTAGTGGGGGGTGCTGCTTCGAAAATTTTACGTACTTTTTAATATCGTGTAAAAGAAATTCGAATATATAAATAAATATTTAATCAAATAATAAACAAACATTCAAATAAATATTCAAATATATTACAAAGACAAATAATCGACCAGAAATTGATAATACGCTTAAACTTTTTTATTAAAAATATTTTTTTAAATTATGTACACTTTACAGAATAATAAAAATAATATATACATTTATTCCTTTTAAACTTTTCAGATTAAATAAAAGTTTGCGTTTTTTTTTGTTGTTTTTTTTTTGTTTTGCAAACAAGCGAAAAACATTTTCAAAAATAACTCATTTTTTTATAAAAACAAAAAAGAAAAACTTTCAAATTTACTTCCCTCCCTACTTTAATTTAGGAGTTTACTATTTGAAAATAGCGTTTTATTTAATAACAGTTTTATTTACAAAATTTATTTTAAAAAATATATTTATAACAAAACGTATTTGTAAATAAAATACAAAATAATTTTTTTACATTTTTATAAAGTGAACAAACAAACAAAAATATTACAAGATACAAAATTTTATTTAGAAATCTTTTAACAACTTGCATTTTATATAAAAAGAACAAACAGACTTGGCTATTTATTGACCTTCCCATGCCGGTAAAGATCGACATAAAGTGTTGATGTATTATAAGAAAATTGGATGCCATATATAAGCATCATAAAACATCGAATTTTAATGTAGCTTTCTCCCCAAAGAAAACAAAAAATTGAAATTGTCTCACTCCAGAAGGATTTCTAATTTCTTTTTTTTTTAATGCGTATTATCTGCCCCATCTACTAACAAATTCAATGTAAAGTTTAAAAATGCATAATTATAAAAACTGGGGGGGGGTTACTTACAAACACATTTTAATTTAAAAAAAAACTTGTGTAAAAAATCCAGTTTAAAAGGAATAAATGTATATATTATTTTTATTATTCTGTAAAGTGTACATAATTTAAAAACAAGCGTAACATTGTCCTCGTTGGAGGCAAATAAATGCTAATTTGTTATATCTAAAACATACAAGTTAAAAAGATTTCTAACAAAAATGTATTTTCAACATAAACTTTTTTTTTTCTTCGTTTGTTTACTTCTAGGAAAAAATGTAAGTTTTTTTTAGTTGTTGCAAAATAAATAACATTTAAAACTACTTAAAACAAAGAAACAAAAAGGCAGGTAGATGGAATAGTAACTTTATTTTATGGTAAGATTTATTTTTTGTATATTTGATTTTTACCCTTGGTCGCTTGTTAGCTTCACTGCTAAATCACCGAATACTTTTAATAAAAAAAAAAACATTTTTTGCATATTATATATTTCCGTCTGCTACCGAATTAAATCGCAACGCTAAAAGTGTGCATATTTAAAAAAAAAAAAGAAAAAGCACAATATTTTATGTACAAGAACACGTTATATGCAGATTTTAATAATAATTTCAAAAAGTTGTATATAAACCTCCTTTTTGTTTTGTTTTTTCAATAACAATGTTATCATATCTATACAGGCGCACACTCTAAGCAAACAATGAATTTCACGACGCGGAGCTGCGACAAGCGACAGTTCCTCAAGCGGCTTTCATCGGCTATCTAAAGCGTCTAAAACGCGCATGCGCACAAGATAATTTCATTAAGAAAGTGTAACTGTGAATTTCACAGCTCCAAGCAAGTTTTATTTTTGTTTTTATATGAATTTGGAGATACCGACATTAAACTTAATGATTTTATAATGTACACATAGAAAAAAATAAAATAATAATAATAAAAAAACAAACGTATTATTTTTAATTTTATCATTAATATTGTGTAGAAATAACTTGGGGTGCTGCAGTCCCACAGCTTCATGCATGAGCCGCCACTGGTTTTAAGGGTATTTTATTTCCCAATAATATGCAGCTGTGAAAACTACAGCTTAAGAAAAGGGTCAACCTAAATGTAAGATCTAAATGTACATATGGAATGAAAATAGGGACGATAGTTACAGATAAAATATATATAATGGGTACAATTGGTATTCCAATGACCACGTGGTATACTCACATAGAATAACAAATATGATTGTGAATATATATATATATATATATATATATATATTCACAATCATATTTGTTATTCCATGTGAGTATATATATATGCACACACACACACACACACACACACACACACACACACACACACACACACACATTGTTACAAACGTGATGGGGCGGAGAGATTTTATATAATAAAAAGAAAAGGAAAATATTAGTATTGCTCTAATATGAAATTACTGGACACATAATAGTGAATTTACATTCAACGGCTATTAAATACTAGATGCACCCGGCGTTGCCCGGTATTAAATGTAATGTTAAATTATTTTTTTTTAAATAATGTAACAAAAAAAACAGAAACTGAGACATATGCATGCTAGTATTATGTTTTTTTTTTAAACCGTTCACTTTTTGTAAGTAAAAAAAAAATCGAGCTGAGATCGAAACCAAAGTCTCAAGACAGTGAGTCAAGTACGATAACCACTACACGATCTTTAAGTCCAGAAGGATTTAAATGTGATATAATGTCATCGTGATATTATTCTAGCCCTTTTGATAAAACTGTAAAAGTATTTATCTAAGCTAGTATATTATATTGTGCCAATATAATGTCATGATTTAAAAAATAAAAAATAGATTCCACGGTAGTTAAAAGCTTTGAAAAGACATCAGTAAAAATTCCTAATTGTTATATTAATCTCAGTCGGAACACTCTTGACGTCATCACTGGAAGTTGATCCGGCCCGATCAACTCGATTATCCCTCATCCAGTCAAGTAATAAGGAAGTATAACGCCTAGGAGGATATTCTCATTAAAACAATTGTCAATCCATGTGAGGATAATCTAAATTACTAACTCACCTACAACCATCTTAGGGGAGGAATGACGTCATCACCGGAAGTTAATCTGCCCCGCCTCCGTATGCGTATTCCCATCCACTCTAATAAAAAGGAAGGTATAAAGCCTGGAACGATATTCTCATTAAAACAATCGTCCGTTTAAATGTATGTATGTATGTATGTATGTATGTATGTATGTATGTTGGTCTGGGGTGCGAGGAAGATTATGTCTGAGCAGAGCTGGGCTGATAAGCCACCAGACTACTCATCAGCGCAGTGGGTCACAAAGCAGTCTTGTGTTGTCAGATCTAACCTGTGTCAACTGCGGGCAGACGTACAAAACAGCAAGTGATTTGAAGCGGCATTTGATTATACATAGAAGTGACCATTAAGAACGTGCTGCTAGTGGCGCACATGTCTGCCAAAGAATGCCAGAGTTTGGCAGGGCTTAAAAGCCACCTTCGTGCGGCCCATCACTGATTTTTTTTTCGTGTTTCTGTATATCATTTTTTTGTGCTATATCAAGTAATGGTGATGTTCGAAAACGAGTTTGCTGCCATCATGCATGTATGTATGTATGTATGTATGTATGTATGTATGTATATGTCTCGCAAAACTTTCGACAGAGGTGACGGATTTTCACGAGATCGGTATCATTTTGAAGCTCGACCCTTCGAACGACAAATATCGAAAAATTGGTCCAAACAATAATTTCCTTCACCCTCAACTGGGCAGTTTTTTACAGGGAGGTCGGTTTTTTTCACTGACATTTTTTGCAAGTCATTCAACCCTCGCTTCCACAACGTCGCATAAAAGGCGTTATTTCGACCGCTCGTGACGTCACAACCAAAGTAGGCACATCGGTCTCGAGCCTGCTTACTACTATTTTTTTTTTTTTTTTTTTTTTTTGCTCAACTAACAGCCTTACACACACCTCACCTTTCTTTTCCGCTTTCGTATCACGGGTTTGAGCTTGCCTGCCTACTACAACTTTTTTTTTGTTGCTTAACACACACCTCCAAACGCCCGGGCAACGCCGGGCACCCAGGCTAGTATAAAGTATAAAGAGAAATAATAATTTGAAAAGAGTAAAAAAAATGGATCTTGTGTTAATCTTTGGCAGCCTTCTAACTCTCATGTCCCTTATTCTCCCTACCTTTAATTCTCACTTTCCACGAGGGATGTTTCTGATTAAGAGGGAAGAATTGCTGTTGGGGGTGGGGTCAACCCCTCTAGCACTGTCGGTAGTTAGTTTTTGACCGAAAAAAAGTTCCTTACATCAAGTAGCTGCATGCCTTGTCTGGAACGAGTTTTATGATAAATAAATAAATAAATAAATTCAAGATAACTGCAATGACCGTTTTATCCGAACACGTGCACCCGCCAAAACATAATAGATAATACTGTGGCTCGTTCAATTCGATGTTTTGTGGAAATAAATTCCGTAGATTTAACGTAACCTCGTCAGATAATAACTCAACATTCAAGCAAACAAAGAACATATATATGCATGGTGGATGGGTAGACATGATGCCAAACAATATGGTGTAATCAAATCTAATTGGGCGGAAATTAAAGGTCGCCTCGAAATCATAGGGAAATTGTTGTTTACTATGATCTATCAATTGTTATTTTCTTTTACGGGCTATTTGCCTTCATCATTAGTTTCCAACTTACAGGCGCCATTACATCATAGGTCATTCAAATCTTTTGGTTCTTTCTACCCTCTCTCTCTCTCTCTCTCTCTCTCTCTCTCTATATATATATATATATATATATATATATATATATATATATAGTGATTTAAAGGTTATATATATATATATATATATATATATATATATATATATATATATATATATATATATATTGATTTAAAGGTTATGAGGGGTTTTTGAAGCATGACAAACGATGTTACTTTTTGTATTTAATATTTTTATTGTTATTTTTTATATTTCAAGCGGACTTCCGCTCTTGGTGGTCACAAAAAAGTATCGAAATCGAAAATAACAATCAAAATATTAAATACAACAAGTAACATCGTTTTTCATGCTTCAAGAAACCCTCAAAACCTTTAAATCACTATCCTAGAAGCATACGTGGACTTTTAACATTATATATATATATATATATATATATATATATATATATATATATATATATATATATATATATATACTAGCAAAAGTACCCGTCGTTGACTGGGTTCAAAAACAGCCTACAGAAAATGGACTCTGATTTATGAAAGTATCATAGGTTATGAAAAGGAAGGGTTGTAAAGAGATAGCTTCGGATTTGGGGGTATCAAAACCAAAGCGAAATATGATGAAAGTAAAAATAAAATAGATAAACCCCATAATTTATTATACCATACCTGTTCACACTGAAACACTTATCACAATATTCTGTGGATCTATATTAAAAAACCTTGTTAAACTTTGTGACATATTTCTATTCTATGGAGGTCAGGTGCGAACTAACCATTTGGGCAACGACGCAATCTATTGGCTATGTCTCGATTTTTTTAATTCTTATATTTTTATCCAGTTCTACATTCTACGATGTGACAAGCAACGCGTCCTATACAACTAAGATAGTTACTGCTGGTATGTCGGCGGTAGATATCACATCTACAAACATTAACTGAAATTAGCCGACTCCCCAGACAAGATTTCGGAACAACCTTATTTGTTGAGGGACATCACGTCCCTACAAAGGATGACCCGCTTTTTCTACACATATGACATATTTCCATTCTATGGAGGTCAGGCGCGAACGAACACCCCATAATTTTACTATAGTATATTTCTTCAAACTAAAACATAATTATCAAAGTATACTTACGCAGATAGATATGAAAAGACTATTAAAGTTTGTGCCTATTTCCATTCATTCAGCTTTATATTATAGATATGGTTTTAACAAAACCAAGAGAAAGATTTTTTTATACATTTTTTTTAAAGATTTTTTTAAAAGATTTTTTTAAAAGATTTTTTTTTTAACTTTGGAAGGATGGGATGTAGGTAAAATATTTTGTCATGTTTTTCCTTATAAAGGAAATGGATTCCATATTGTTTATTGCTAAAGTGTTTTTTATTCAATACGTCTGATGAAAGGCTGTTCTCGTGAAAATTTTCAAACGATATATGGTTTGAATTTGTCCGAATAGTCTTG
>NC_136483.1:141135221-141280221 GCF_053919585.1 Euprymna scolopes
ATTTTTTTTTTTTTTCAATTTACTTTACGACGATGCTTGTTTCTGATGTTGAGGTGGATTTGCATTTTTCGAGCATCTGATTGGCTGTTAAATTTCGACGTTTGAAAGCACATTCAAAACTCTTCCGCGCTACCAATTTGTTATGTGCGGGTGACGCAGATCTTGTCACACACACAAAGAAGGATATACAGTTGACCATGGATAAATTCTCAAATGCTTATAAAGCTTTCGATCTAACAATTACTTTGAAGAAAACCGTTGTTGTGTATTCTCCTCCAACTGGTGCGTCATATGTGGAACCAACTATTCTAATCCATGAAAAGAGATTAAAAATCATTGATACATTTAAATATCATAGTGGTTCGCTGAGTACAGGTAAAACATTGGATGCTGAAATAACTCATAGCTTTGCTGTTGGTAAGCTTGGTAAACATCGAATAAAGGAATCAGTCGAAAGACATAGATCACTGTCATAAGGCAGATTTCTGACTTATCTTTTGTATGCATCAGAAACATGGACAGAAGATATCTAAAGGCTCTGAAGAGTTTTTTCATAAAAAATACACCTGTAATCAATTGGAAGTCCTTTACTCCTGATAATTCCGTCCTTGAACAATCTAACAACTATAGCATAGAAATGAGCATCGTCAAAAATCAGATGCGTAGGACTGAACACTTAGTGTGAATGAGAGATGGAAGGATACCAAAACAACTGTTTTATGGTAAGCTTTCCATAGGAAAGAGACCGTAGCACAAACTTCTGGTGCAACTCGTTAAATATTTCCACAAAACGGACAGGACGCCCAACTTTGCCTATAATAATCCAAACATATCACGATTGATGGTGTCGGGGGCTTCGGTAAGATTTAAAAAAATGGTTCAACGATACCTGTTGCTCCGTGCATGTTTTTTATTTATTTATTTTTTCAGTTAATTGGCGAGCAGAAAAAATCATGTAAACTTTCCTACGAAAAGTTTTAAGGATTCACTGACGAATAACGTTAAGTTGCTGGCAATTGATGTGAATAGCTGGGAAGTTCAAACTCTGGATCGAAAACGATGGGGAAAAGAAATAATAGAAGGATACAGAAGGTTTGAGGAAAAACGTGTTAAGCATGCAGTACTAAAAAGTGCTCTTAGAAAGCAGGATGAATCTGCAGTGCCTGCCGACTTCCAACAAGAACTGAAATACACAATCTGTGGCAAATTTCTTTTGTCTAAAGCTGACTTTGTGAACCATGTGAAGTCACACAAGGTTTGACAAGATCAATAATTTTATTAGGATGTGCTGTCAGCCAAAGCACCCAGCTATTGTTGTAATATCTACAGATTGGTCTGTAGATCTGCAAGCGGGTTGACAGGACATTCAAAGACGGATAATGATGTGCCTTCACAAGCACCACCAAAAAACTGGTAGGTTCCTTTGTCACGTCTATGAATCGTTATGCAAGAATGAATCTATATATGAAGAGTTATATCTCTGTATATGGTGCATTGTGAGAAGAGGTTCAATTGATACAAAATTTTGAGGAAGCTAGATTTCGAACGAAATCGCAGCTGAAACATGTTCGCACATATGTAATCAATAATGATTGTATAAATAAATAAATAAATAAACTACTATAATACAGCTCTACCTGTTATTAGACAATTTTTTATCAACAGTAAAATGTCATTGTATTAGTATCAAGAAAACAACAACAATACAATTTTAATTTATAGAAACATAGTACAAATACACACCCAGAAAATGTTACAATCGCAGATTTCATAAGTTCAATTGCGTCAACCCCCAAATAAGTTTCCGTTCTTGTTTTCATATTAAACAATGAATCAAAATTGAGTCAAGTGGGTAAATCTAAAATATAATTGTTTTTAACATTCCCCTATGCTTCATGCGTCGTATAATCAATGTTACATGATAATATTTCTGTTTACGTCATTAGATTAAAGTAGATCATCTATTAAAAAGTTGATACGATGACGTGTTGTGTGCGAGGATAGAATATATCTCTATCTATGACATGTTGTAGAGGATATATTCCTAAATAAGGTTTAGGGCTATATAAAAAAAAAAAATCACTATTTTACACTTGCAGTATAATGTTCCTATTTCTTTCCTCCAAACGAGGGCACAGTTAGACACCAAAGTCGGTATTTAATGTGGAGAAAGGAAAAAAAATTAAAATTGTCTCAGTCGTGAAGGATTTCTCCTCCACTTACCGAGAACAGAAAATTGGAGTATAGCATCAGAACAGATACTACACTTTTATCTTGGTAAAAAAATCTAATGTTATTTCTAACTGAAGTTCATTAAGGTATAATTTAATCTTCTTTCTAGTTTTTTCTATTATTCAATCGTTTAAATATACTAAAAATAATTCATCATCTTTATATAGCCCTCTATTTAAGCCCGATATTTTTTATTCATCTCCTTTACTATGTTTAGACCTACTAAGTCCGTTATCAACAGAGTCCAGAAACCCATCTTAACATCAAAAGTATATTCTCTATCCTTTCTTGTCCATAATACATTATCGTATTTTTTTATTATTATTATTATTATTATTATTATTATTAAGTTTCTTCTCGCTTGTTTTATAATTTATATTTCCAATCTAATTATATTTGTTTCATTCTCCGCTAATTTTATTGCTTTTTCAAACAGTTCAGGAGTTATATATAGTTATTGAGAGTCAATATCAAACATAATGAATTTACTGTTTGTGTATTTAGGTATTTTCTCGAACCAATCTATAACCTCACTAGCAGTCCAAAGATTATGTTGAATTTTAGATTTTAGAGAAAGTATAATCCTGTCCAATATATTTTTACTATTATTACATAAATCAGAAATACATGGTGCAATTAATCTTAAGCTGGGTTTATTGTTGTTGAAGTCAGGTTTATGATCTTTCAACAAAAACCGTGAGTTAAGTGGTGTATAGATTTTTTACTTTATCTTGAATGTTCATTTTTTCACATATTCTTAATGCTAATAAATTTATGTTATAAAGATCTTCTTCCGTTGCTTTTTTACAATTTTTATTTAGTTCATTCGAAATAGGTTCATTATACGTTTCAAAATTCATATTGTATATGGTCATTGTCTTGTCTGCTTGAACTATTGTGTTGGATTGTTAATTATATTTTTAATACCTTATTTATACTTCTTATTTTAGGGTTCATGTATTTTTGCTTTCTGTTAACCTTGAAACTCTTCAAAAGGTTCAACATGTCCATTTCGAAGTTTTCTAATTTTCTTGTTTTCGTCTGCAAAATTTCCATTTGTATCCTTATCCTGTTTGGTGACATTATTCTTTTCTTCCTCATTTTTAGTGTTGTAGGAGTAGTCCCTCTATCTGATTCTTTTTATAAATTCGTTCACTGTTTGGATCATATTCATCATGTATACTTTATGGAATGGTATTGTTACGTTCTTTGGAAAAAATGTGATTTCCCTCATTTGAGAAAATTTTGTGTTCATTAGTATGTTTTTAAGCTCGTACTAAGAAGCAGTTTTATCTTATTAATATCTTCTTAACCAAATTTTTATATATTATAAAATTTCATAAATTGTTATATATATATATATATATATATATATATATATATATATATATATATATATATATAAGCAAAAGTACCCGTCGTTGACTGGGTTCAAAAACAGCCTACATAAAATGGACTCTGATTTATGAAAGTATGATAGGTTATGAAAAGGAAGGGTTGTAAAGAGATAGCTTCGGATTTGGGGGTATCAAAACCAAAGCGAAATATGATGAAAGTAAAAATAAAATAGATAAACCCCATAATTTATTATACCATACCTGTTCACACATAATTTCACTTATCACACTTATCACAATATTCTGTGGATCTAAATTAAAAACCTTGTTAAACTTTGTGACATATTTCCATTCTATGGAGGTCAGGCGCGAACAAACACCCCATAATTTTATTATACCATATTTCTTCAAACTGAACCATAATTATCAAAGTATACTTACGCAGATAGATGTGAAAAGCCTTTATTAAAGTTTGTGCCTATTTCCATTCTATGGAGGCCAGGCGCGAACGCAGACCCCACAATTTTATTATACCATCCCTATTTAAGTTAAAACATACTTATCAAAGTATTCTTATGTACATCTATATCAAAAACACTTGTAAACTTTTTTTTTAATTTTTTAATTCTTTATTTCCATACTTTGAGGACCAGGCGCGAACGCAGACCCCACAATTTTAATGAACCACTGTTCTGCCAGATCAAACATACCCATTCCTGTGTCTCGATACATCTTCTATCATTATATGTAATCAGTTTTTTAAAACAGTCAACCATATAGGAGCCTATTCGTGACCAGACACACACACACATTCAGCTTTATATATATATATATATATATATATATATATATATATATATATATATATATATATATATATATAATTTTATTTTGTTATATTTTTATTGGTAGTTTTATTTTAATTAGTATTTTTGTTTTAATTCTAAACCAGACAGAGACTGAAGATGGTGCTGATGTTGTTTTAATCGTTTGTTACACACAAATACACACACATACATACACATACACACATACACACACATATGTTTACATTCTTGAAATTATATACGAATATATACGTTTGAAGTATATATTCCTGAAAATATAATCGAAATTGAAATTGTAACAAATAACAAGCTCAATGAACGTATGCTTCCTACTTCAGAGCACATATATACGGGTAAGTTACATTCCACTGGTAAAATGAAAAAGATCAGTCCACAATTATGAATTTGTTTATTTTGTTTATTTTTCTACGGAAATTCTGAATTAAATTATGTAGAATTACAACAAAATTTATTGTTTGACAAGTGAGTACAATTAATTTTGATATATTTTTATTGGTAGTTTTATTCTAATTAGTATTTTTATTTGAATTCTAAACCAAGTAGGTGTTATTGTTGTTTCTTGTTTGTTTTGTTTTTTTTGTTTTGTTTTTTTCTTTTCTTTTCTTTTTAAATCCGGCAACGAAAAGCGATCTCCATTCATACTGTAAATATTATTTTTAGACAGAGAACTAAGCATGACATTTTGTTGGGGTTGGTGTTTACTTAATAGGGAGAATTTTTTCCACAATTTATCTGTAAGTCTTTTATTAATATTGACACCTATTATTAATTTCCAATCGTAGATTTTTTTTTTCGTTTTTAGCTATGTTTGTTTTATAATTTTTAATTTAATTAATTTTTTTTATTTTAATTTTTAATTTTCCGACTCCAGGGATGAAGAGAATACGATCTGAGGTTATTAAGAGCACGACAAATTCAAAGATCAAGAAAAAAAATGTAATTTCTTCACAATGCTAATATCAACAGAATTTACGGGTGGACATACTGAATTAGTAAAAATGAAAATAAATCAGAGGATCGAAATATCGCTTAAAAGTGACACAACGCGCGAGCGGCCATTTTTCAGGGAGGCAAATGAAAGAAATCAGTCCACAATTATGAATTTGTTTATTTTGTTTATTTTTCTACGGAAATTCTGAATTAAATTATGTAGAATTACAACAAAATTTATTGTTTGACAAGTGAGTACAATTAATTTTTAAACTTGTTTTCCTTAATCCGTGGATTTTTAATGAATGGCTCATCTCATCGAAGGAAATAGATGTGGTTAATTATAAATTTTGCTTATTAGCACATGAATTGAAAATTAAATTTGAAATGAACGTGTCAAAATGGATGCTCCGTGGTTGATTGAATGAGGATACAAGAACAGTTGTATAATCCAAAGCAATTAATACTGATATATTCTAGAATGAATTGCGTTTTTTAAAGCATATTTCGGACAGGAAGATAAAATCTTTGAAGATCCAAGTCGTGTATATTTGGCAATCCATTATTTTCAATGTGGAAGAATTCTTTGAAAATTCCTTTAAATAACTCGATATTTGTGAAATATATATAGAACCATCGCGTTGATAGTCAGCAGTTCTACCGATCGACTCACGGGACCGATGCCCGCAAATAACCTCGCTAAATGTCTATTTTGAACAAACATTCGTCCACCACTTTTATAGTGCTCAAACCGCTTATTTATAAACAAACAACAAGCCTCGCATTTTTCAGCCAATTAAGTAGCGAGTGAGGTTATTTACGACAGTGTTCTACATAAAGAGGGGGAGGCTTTAAATATATTTGTAGTCATCGACATACAGTCCTATTTCGTTGTATCACAATTCATCAGTGCCGCTAGACTAGCACCTCTCCCAAGCCGGGGATTGAACCTAGAACCATCGCGTTGATAGTCAGCAGTTCTACTAATTGCAAATAACCTCACCAAATGTCTATTTTAAACAAACATTGACAATGGAGTCTGAAGTTTCACTTATTAATAGCAGAAGCGACGTTTTACTTTATGTAATTGAAATGTATATAAAATAATAAATACAACAATAATATGAGGTTCAAGACTCGGGACTCCATCTATTCTTGTGTGACGTCGGTGATGTTAACTAGTATAAAACTAAAATTTAACTAATTCCAAATCGCAATGAGACCGCATCTCAGAAATTCTGACTCCCTCCGCGCCCTCCCCTAAAAGGGTTTCGGCTAGTTGATTCGTTCTCATGAGAGAAGAAAAGTAGGCTAAACATGCGACGAATCGACCTTTTGGAACCTTCGGGTAATTGTCGTTACAAGAAAGAAAAAGAAAAGAAGAAAAGGGAAGAAGTCGGTTCGCTTCTTTATGTTCTGCTCGGGTTTCGGTGTTTAGTTCAGCAATCACGACTTATTTTAATGACAGCCACCACAATTGTACTCTCGTGCGACAACGGCCAGTATTTTATTTTCCCGGCAACCCTCTACAAGTTAAGGTCAAGTAGGATCATACTTAAAGGAAAACGATAAATACCCTTCCACACACGCACATACACACACATACTCAGATATACATACACATATGCACGCACACACGCACGCGCACACGCACGCACACACACACACACACAATATAATTTTTCTTAAATGTTAAGGTTGTACGTCGAAAAGCCTAAAAGTAGTTAGCGGACATGCGGACTATTTGGATTTTATATATAGTCGGTCACAATGTTCAAAGTTTCTCCCATTCTTAGGTTATCAATTTTCCTGATATAAGCAAATACCCTAATCCGTCCTGTATATTCTTTGTGTGTTACTACATAAGATTATGTATCTGTGGAAAGAGGATACCCGATTGTTCATGTGCTGTTTAATGCGCTTATGTAAATGTTTTGTTGTACTTCCTATGTAAAAGCTATTACACTTAGCACATTGTGGATTGCATAATATAGGGGTGCAGTAACACAGGCTGTAGTTTAGATGTCTTTTAGATAAATGCTGGGGCAAGTATGGATAAGTTTATTATGTAAATTTTATGTATGCGTTGCTTTATGAATCGCATTACTGATTTCATCGCTAAGAAAATGGAATATCAGCAAGCAGGTATTGAAAGAGATGTAAAAAAAAACATTGTCTTTTAGGTTAACTTGATACCATTTAGCCATCAAAGCTTTTCCTTCGAAACCAAAGCCAACAGACACTGTGCCATTGTTGAGATAGCTTGTTTTCTTTTTGGCTGAGGTATGTCTCTGGTCATATGCAGTTCTAGGTGGTCCAGCTTCCCTTGCCTTTTCATTTTCTCTTTAAGAGGTATTAGTTTATTGCTAATCGCCTGGGGTGCCTCTACCGAGGAATACCGAAGGAGCTGCCCAGGCATTTTTTTGCAGGCCAGAGTGATGTTCCGCTTGTACGCTGCTTTTTCAAATCCTACTTTCTGACCCTTGTGTCAAATCATTCTTTCTTGGAGGTAGATAAATAGTATGTAATATTCTTACTTATCGGATGACCCCCAAACTTATATAATGACACCTGCTGACGTAAGTATAACGTTTAGCTTGGACTGATGAACCTGAAGAAATCCTGGATCTTTTGTGAAATATCCTCGCCAAAAATTAAAAAAAACAAGAAAAGAAAAGAAAGAAAAATTGCCTCGCCATCCCAAAAAACGGAAAAAAAAATTGAGAGTTTTGCTAAAATAAAAATTTTATTACCTTTTCAGAGAGTGGGATCGTAACAATCATAAATAAGTTTTCTCTCTCTCTCTCTCTCTCTCTCTCTCTCTCTCTCTCTCTCTCTCTCTCTCGCAGAGAAATCTTCCTGCTAGGTGATTTGGTTACAAACTGACCAATTATTACCTGCAGGATGTATTAGTTTACTCTGTCCGTTGAATAAAAATAATTTAGCCCCTTTGGGAATCACGGTCTGTGAGCAGAGAGAACCGCGAACGTAACGACGAAATGTAACGACGAAATGTAACGTCGAAATGTACCGATGAAATGTAACGAAGGGGTGCGATCTTATTGTAACAAGTGTGTATGGGCGCGTGTAAGAAAATCAGCAGCAGCCTATGATAGCTAACTAGCGAAAATATTAGCAGCAGCAACAGTCGCCTTAGCACATATGCAAATTGAGTAAGTGTGCACGTGCTGACGTCAGGAGAAGGGAAAAGGGCAGAAAAAGGACAGCACGTGATCGAGCAAAGCAAGTGATCGGACGTGTTTTGAGTCGCGTGCGGCAAGACAGAAAATGCGCCGCGTGAGCGAAAAAGCAGAAATGCAGGCGCCTTGACAAACATGTACGACACGTGAGTGATATTTTGAAACACAGTGAAATACGTTGTCGGAAATTACTGGAATAAATGCTTTTTGTATTCACCTAAAAAAAAAAATCATAATAATGAGCCGTAGTTTTTATTTCCTCCATTCTTTGTTTGTTTGTTTGCTTGTTTGTTCCTGCGGCGGTGCCATACAATGTGTGGGTTCGGCCATGTTATCAAAAGACTCTCTCTCTCTCTCTCTCTCTCTCTCTCTCTCTCTCTCTCTCTCTCTCTCTCTCTCTATCTCTCTCTCTCTTACACACACATGCACGCTTTCCTGTCCCTGTCCACTTGACACATCCATTGATTATTTTCGTCTGGAGATAACTGACTTTCGGGTACCCAGAAAACTTTTTTATTCTTTAAAAAATATTCGCTTAGACAGTGTCCAACTTTCTTTTACCAAACAGTGTATAAAACTTTATTAAATAAATCCTTTAGTTGTTGTTATTAAAAAAAAAAAAAGGTTTATGTTTTATTTCGTACGACTCGACAATTCGTAGCCTCAGGTATCTCGGAAACCCTTTTTATACAATTTAATTTCCTTTGTTGCATTTTTATTGTTTTTTTTTTTTATTTTTGTACTTTTTGTTTTGTTTTTAATCACCCGGATATAGAAGGGTGATCTTAGATACCTCCCGCAACCCCCTGCCTTCCAGGCATTACCTCCCTCTATTCATTTATTCTCACAATTAACACACATAAAAAAGACAGGTACAAAAAACACACTATTTTATTTTTCATTTTTTTTTAATCTCTATTAAATGTACCTTTAATAGACTCATCAGCAAACACGCCTCAATGGGCGTTTTCATCCGAATACGTATTTCATACACGCAATCGCACACGCGTACTCACACACACGCAAAATCTTGTAGGCATGCATATATACACATGAAAACCTTGTGTAAATATCTGTACACACATACATACACAAGTATACAGACAGTTTAACGCATATATGTACTCTTTTATTCCCTTGCATTAGCCTATTGGACACATTTGGCGTCTTCGTTCTCTCTGTGCAAGGGTTTTGCAGGTCAGCCTGACATGAGGATAATTTACCCTGCAATAAACACTGACTAAATATTTATATATAAATACGATATCGTGTCTGTGTTTTTTGTGTGTCACGCTTACATCATTTTTTTTCCTTCCGGGTGACTGTCGTTTAATTGTTATGTATGACCTTCCATTTCTTGCAATAATTTCAATAATAATTCTTCATAAGTTTTGGTTTCGGTTGCGATTATAGCTGATAACACTCAAGTCATCTATTTATTTTATAAATAATTTTACCAAGAATTCTTCATAAGATTTGGTTTCAGTTTCGATTCAAGCTGGTGCACCCAAATCATATGGATATATTTTGTTGATTTGGAAATCACGAATTTAGAATATACTAGCAGGTCAGCCCGGCTTTGCTCGGGCTCTATGTACTGTTCATAACTTACCCTACGTGTGAATACACGTTATGTAAGATTTCAAATGTTTAAACCAAAAATTGTCTGAGTAATTTCGTAGAGACTGCAGAGGTAATTTTTTAAATAAATTGACCCAATTTCGACCTCTTAACATTTATTATTTTGATCCAAAATTAAAATAAAACGTTTACCCATGTCCAAGTTACCTACATCTAAAATTTCAAGTCTTTAGATCCAAAATTTGTGGAAGAATTTGGTAAGATCTGCAAAGGTCAACTCTTTCAACTTTGAACTTTTGGTAGCCAAATTTTTGTCCCAAAACTGATTAAAATGCTTGCCGCATATCTGAATGCACACTATGTATAAATTTCAAATGTTTAGGCCCAAAATTGGCTAAGTAGTTTGCTAGGCCAATTTTTGCTCTAAATATTTGAAATTCTACATAAAATGTATTCAGACATAGGGCAAGCTTTTTAATCGGTTTTTGACCGAAAATTTAACTGCCAAGGGATCAATGTTTAAAAAAAAAAATGATATTTGCGGTCTCTAACAAACTATTCAGCCAATTTTGAGTCTAAACATTTGAAATTTTACATAAAGGATATTCAGACATGCAGCAAGTTTTTTAATCAGTTTTTAGGCGAAAATTCGGCTGCCAATAGGTTAGTTGAAAGCAGACTCTACTAAACTCCTCCGCCAAATTTTTGGTCTAAACACTTGAAATTTTAGATTTAGTTTGCCTGGACATGAGTCAAACTTTATAATGTATATATATACATGCACATAAAGTTATGAACACTACGTAGGGCCCGAGCAAAGCCGGGCTGAACTGCTAGTATATATATATATATATATATATATATATATATATATATATATATATATATATATATATATATATATATATATATATATATATTGTATTTCAAAATGTTATCTGGGCAGCCACGGTAAACAAACTCAAGGATACATACATTAATTCGCACGGATACTCGCTTATCACGCCATTTACACGTACACCAAAGCATACACCAGAAACGCATCAATGCATCAGCAAAAACACATATAACAACTAATTAAAAGATGAAAACACCCGCTCGAGCCTGTTTAGAATTATACTATTATGCACACTTCCTCAACCTGTAAATCATAGGTAAACACCTCGTTTGTCAACAGCGCGTTGCAGAAGCTTCAAGGCCATCGTTTGAAGCGTGCAAAAACCGTTCGAGAGACGTAGCCACTTATAGAGACTTGTTGATGCATTTATGTATAATATGAAAAAAATAGACCTGGAAAAGCTGGTGGTCATTATTTTATTAGTAAAAAGCAGGACTAACGAATATTTGAATAATAAAACTGTATTTGAATTGTTCCTTATTCTTTTGGGAGTGCGTTAGGCGTGATGTTCATTGTGCCTTTCTGTGGACAGTTGTACGCCAACGACATGGTCTAGCCAATTTCTAGTCGTTCTTTTAGATGAATTCAGGTAGAATATTCAAGCTTTCATCAGTAATGTTACAACAAATAAAAATAGCCAATAGAAAATAATTTTGACTTCTCCCATCTATATTTGATGTTTATATGAGTAAACCCCAAACGGTAAAATCCCTTAAAATGAATTCTGAACTATTTTAAGGGGCAATCGCTTGATTTAACTGTTTTACAATATCTATCCTTCTCAACAACACAAATTACATTTATAATTGTTTTTGTTTTTTTACAATAAATCATTGCAAAGATTTTCTGTTTCGAGCGTATCAAATTTCTGCACAGAACCTACGAGGATCGTATTTTAAAACTGTCAGGAACTCCTGATTATCCGTAACTATTCGTTAATCCAGCAGGTTTAGAGGTTTTTGCGCTTCACACTCAAGCAAGCAAAGTGCAGTGGATGCATACAAAGTCCGGGAAGGTTTATCCCAAAGCACACACAGAATTAGCAGTTGCGCATGTGCAGAAGCAACATTATCATCCTCGCTCAACGATTTGCGATATTTACGCCTGACACATCTTTGCTTATCATGTGCAGAGGTATAGAGACGACCAGAGGATGACTGATCTTGATGGTCACTGTCTCTACCATCGTAGGGACGAGGAGCTCGCTATCGTCATGCTCAAAGTTATGCTAACTTGCAAAGGTCTCATTGACATTTATGCTGGTAGGACAGAAAAGAACATCGACGCTGTAGCGAACTGTATGCCATCATTGCTAATATTGATTCGGTTCACATTTTCACTTGTTAATAACTTAATTCGGGAGATTTCTGTTCGAACAGATTTATTTTACACTAACCTGGGTTCCCGGTGTTGCCCGGGTGTTTGTAGGTATTAAAAAAAAGTGGTAGTAGGCAGGCAGGCTCGAACTCGCGAATGTGGAAAAGAAAGTGAAAGAAAACCTGACGTCTTACCGCTACGCCATGACGCGACCGGAAGTGTAAAGCGTTCAAATTAAACGTAGTCAATCAAAAAGATGACTTGCAGAAATGGCGTTGCTTTTAAACCTCCTACCAAGGTCGTTTTAAATGTGGGGAAAAAACAGCTCCCACAAAAAAGGGGTCACTCTGGCAGTATCCAAATAAATAGTAATTGCCTCAATATGAAGGGTTTCCCCTACATTGACCAAGGACGTATTACAGAACAAATACTAACAGGGCAGAAGGCCCTGAGTTGGCGTTTTATTTATTTGCTTCCCCATGAAAGCAAATTAGACAGAAGGTCGTTTTTTAATGTGGGGTGAAACCAGCTTCCCCCAAAAAGGAGCACTCTGGCAGTTTTCAAATAAATAGCAATTGCCTCGATATGAAGGGTTTTCCCCACATTGACCGAGGTCCAATTGACTTCAAAGAGTAATTGTCTGGTATGAATAGTTTCCCCCACATTGACCAAAACCTAATTACTTAAGTGCCAAGCAAAGCATCAGAACAGATACTACACTTTGATGTATCAAATCTTTTATTCACATGAAAAATATATAAAATACAAAAAAAAGCAAAAAAAACAAAACAAATGAACAAACAATTTAGAGACGATGTCCGTTTAGGAATCTGAGGTATTACGATCCAGGAAGTATGCGAAAACTTCTCCCAGAATCTAACCGACGCGAGAAGCTCAAGGCAAAAAGCCTTTCGTGGACATACACAAACGTGCGTACCCATTTTGCCTTTTATATATTAGACTAGCCTGGGTGCCTGGCATTTCCCGGGTGTTTGAAGGTGTTTGTTGAGGAAAAAAATGGTAGTAGGCAGGTAGGCTCAAACCCAGACCGCAAGGGAGGAAAAGAACGTGAAAAACAAACGTGACGTCTTTGCTGTTGCGTTTACCGCTAAACTGGAAGTGGCGAAGGCTTAAATTAAAGAAGACGATTGCTTTCGAAAATATTGGCGAAAAAAAGCGACCCCTCCTTGTAAAAAAGTGAAATGGTCAATAACATTTTATACAAAGAAACTTGCATCTATGCCTGACTTGTCCACCAAGTTTCAGTTATGAATGTCCAACAGCGAGGGCACTTTCATGATTGTCGCAATGGTAGGGGTCTGTACTAAATGGGGTCAGCACTCACTCCCAGTCGCAAGGGATGAGTGTCTCAAAGTCATTATTTTGTAACGATGCAGATGTGCTTATAACTGATTGGTGATAAAACAAAGACTGCTGGACATTCACACCTGAAACTTGGTGGATAGGCCAGGCATAGACTGATGTTCATTTGTACCAAATATGGTTATATCACAGAAATTATTGTGAGGATTTTTGGTGAACCCATAGGTGGAATTTTTGGAGGAACGGAGCGGCGGAAGTCAACCTGTATCATTCGCGACTGTACTGAACTATGTTAATTAACTTGGATGTTTTTTACTAGAACTATCTAGTAAAAAAACATCCAAGTTAATTAACATAGTTCATTACAGTTGCGAATGATACAGGTTGACTTCACCACTTATCAAGTCCTAAAATCTACTTGAGGATAAGAGTTAATCCGTTTCAAGTGGCCCGTGAAACAATGTTGCGATGATTTGTAAAGGTGGAGCTTGAGCCGAATTTGACTATTTAAAAATACTGTCCAATAAGAATTTGTTTATATTGGACATGAAAGCTACCACGTTATAGTCAACCGGGAATCAGGCTAGCGGTATTAACAGACGTCCAAATTTATTCTGTTTCTTCATATAATTGCGAAGACAATAAAAGTGGTACTGGTTAAACTAAGCCAATATGGAATGACAGAAACATTACAGTCAACTTACGAATATTATGATTCGAGGATAGTAGTTGGTGTGTAAATATTCAGAATAAAATTACGGACTTCCATTTTGCTGACAACATCGATGGATTTGTAGGAACTGATTACTAGGACTGTGACAACAGCATATTCTTTTCATTGTTTTGACTCTTGAGTATATATCCGTTAATATCTTATATGTTTTTATATAGACTGATGGGGTTCTAGGTTAATTGGCTGTGTAATTGACTGTGTAATCTAGGTTAATTGACTGTGTCTTACTATGTCGGATATATACTTGAGACTCAAACCAATGAAAAGAGTATTCGGTTGTCACAGCCCTACTGATTACCAAGTGATACTGCTTGTTCCATATCAGCAGCTGAATGTCAGCAGGTGTTGTGATTCACTTGGGTTGAGTGGATGGTTTTTCTGTGTAGGTGTTTGTATTCCTCAAAGTTGCCACTGCAAGTTTTCTTTGTTTTATCCGTCAGTTCAATAGTCTTACTGTAAATCCAGTCTTTTGAATATCACTTGGTCACGCCTGGTATTTCGTTTGCAGTCTCACATACATTCTGTTTGAGAAATCGCCAAACCTCCTCTGAAAATTGCTTATTCATATGGGAGTCAGCAAGGCACTGAAACCTATTTGATTGGCTAATGAAGAATCATTCGGATGGTTAAGCGTTGAAATATCAAACAGTCTAGTGCATGAATCAAATATTATGATTTGTGATTAATTTTGGATGTGTAAATGTGCAGGAGCAGGACAATTACGAACTTCTGTTTTGCTGACGACATTGATGGACTTGCATGAACTGAACAATCTAGTGGAAAGTCTAAACAAAACCTCAACAGACTACAGCATGTAGATCAGCATAGAAAAAGAACGATGACCACTAACACCACTGGCATCAGCAAGGACATCAAAGTCAGAGAAGAAAAGCCGGAAGCAATCAACAGCTTCAAATATTTGGGGACAGTTGTAATGGATGACAGATTAAAGCCTAAAGTTGTTGCAAGAATTACATAAACAGTAGCATTGGTCAAACTAAAACCGTCTGGAATGACAGAAACACCAGTCAGCTCACAAACATGATTTGAGAATAGTGGATGTGTGTATATATGCAAAAGCATGACAATTATGATGTTTTACTAACGATCGAAGGCTGAAGTCGTTGCAAGAATTACATACATAACGTTACCAAACTAAAGCCCTATGAAGTGAAAGAAACATCAGCTCACAAACATTATGATTTGAGAATAATACTGGTTGTGTATCTATACAGAAGCATGATAATTATGACGAATTTATGTTTTAGCGACGATATTAATGAATTTGCAGGAACTAAATAAGAACTGATGAACCTGATGAAAAGCTTAGACAAGACCGTAACAGCCTACGGCATGGAGAACAGACAAAAAAAAAACAACGCCACTAGCATCAGCAAGGGGCAAGAAGCTAGAAGCCATTAAAAGGCAAATATCTTATGGCGGTTTTAACGGACGACATAAGAATTGTTTAAACAATAGCAATGTTGACCAATTAAGATTCATATAGAATAACAGAAACAACACAACCAGCTAACAAAATCAGATTAATGCATTACCTTTTCATCTTCATATTTGTGTACAATAGCTATTTGTGGCATCTATCTACGGACCTTGAGAATGGAATACGGGCTAAAGAGATGGGTTGTTTTTTGAAGATCCTCACCCTCTCATACAGGAACCATATTACTAACTAGCGGCTACGCTGCCTCGGCACACACAACGCCGAGTCAAACACAAAATCGAGTACACTCAACATTAAGTACACTCAACATCGTCTTACCATCAATGCTTACCCTGTGAACTCAGAGTATGGGAAATTCCCATATGCACAAAACAACATCACTGAAAAACAAAAATACCCCAACTAAGAGTAAGGCTAATGAGTAAACGTTGGATAAAATGATGGTTAAATCTATTAAGAACTTGCCAGGATTCGAACCTGGAATCTTCTGATCCGTAGTCAGACGCGTTATCCATTACGTCAAAAGTTCTGTCCGTATGCCGAAAGATGTTACCGCGACTGTATACAGGCAGTGCTAAATTCCGTTGGCATGGGCAGGTAACTTTTTCGACAAAAACGAAGCGGCCCAAAAACACTTATTTCGGGCTTTTTGTGTGACTCGGCGTTGTTCGTTACGAACCATATATAGATAAGGACAATCATCGGGACACACACCTTTTAGGAGAAAAAATATTTTTTCAATTCGGTGCATCAGTTCGAAAGGTTTATTGGTATACATACACACACATAAATAAATAAACATTTAGAATTTTATTAATAGTATAGATGAGAAAGTAAAGAACGAACATATGCAGTCAGTTGGGTCGTGTGAGAATCTACTGGGTTAAAAGTGGGAAAATGAAATGGTATGGCCATGTCACATGATCATCAGGTCTAACAAAGATAATCCTTCAATGAACTGTGCAAGGAGAAGGAAGGGTGTAGACAAAAAAAGATATGGAAGAACAACATCTGTAAGTGGACAGGACTGACACTGAGTAGTTTGTTAAGGAGGGTTAGAGAAATTTCCGGATCATATTTAACTTCCCGACGATCATCTACGATACTAATTATGAGATGATAAACTGACATTTTGAAAATAATCTGGTTCACTTCGCACGAATAATTTTCATCAATAGTCTTCTTTCAACACACGCCAACCGTGTTCGCTAGGGTTTTCGTAAAAGCTCATATTTCATAGTTGTATAGCAATATTTTTTGGTACTTATACGATGTTATCGTCGGAATCGTCCAGTTGGTTAACGGAAAACTCCGAAAGGTGCCGAACGAGAGTTTTTGTTTTGTTTTTTTCGCACAAACTCTGGCCATTTTTTTTTAATGAAAACTATATTATTTCTGTCAGTACGAATGCAACGAAAAATTAATCTATATATTAATACGATAGCGTGTGTGTTATTTATTTTCTGTGTCACGTTTACATTCGAGTCGTTTAATTGTTCTGTACTTCCATTTCTTGTCATAAATAATTTTACCAAGAATTCTTCATAAGTTTTGGTTTTGGTTTCGATTATAGCTGATGACACTTAAGTCATATATTTTTTTAAATAATTTTACCAAGAATTCTGCATAAGTTTTTATTTCGATTTCGATTTAATCTGATGCACCCAAGTCATATGGATATATTTTTTATTTTGGAAATCACAAAATATATAAACATCGATAGAACATTAACTATATAATAAATATCAGAACGTCGCCATTTACGCTGAACATCTTCAGAATGCCAACATCAATATATTACATATAAATGAGTCCCCTGTTGAATTTCCACAGGTCCCGCTAGTTGAAAAATGAAAATAATAGTCATGAATGATTATTGAAATATTTTACGAAGCCTTTAGAAAATTAAAATTCAAATCAAGAAAAAAGCATTCATTGTAAGGTAAGTTTCATGAATAAATATTTATATTTTGAATAACAAACTACTTATAGCAAAGCAAATTATTATTTATTTTTTATCATTTTTTTCTTCGTTTTGTTTTTTATGATTTTTTTTTTTGTTCAAATTAAGATAAATATTTATATTTTTTTATAATAAACCAATGATAACTAACGAATGTTTTTTATGACTTTTATATTAGGATCATGGCTGTCGGTGTTTCGGTACCTTCCAGCGTTTTCCGTGAATCAACCGGACGATTTCGACTCTAGCACGGTTCTTATATCACCATACTGTACAATTATTTTTTTCCTCAGATCCATCCAAAATAAGGCAAATAATATATATAAATAGCGACTGTAAATTAGAGACTATGCCTAAGCGGACATTCTAAGTAGGGAGTTGAGTAGCGAGATATCTGTTTACATTACATTTAAATCTATGCATGTTAGTACTGTCGTGGAAGCAGGATACAGGAAGGATATTTTAAAGTCAAACAGTACGTGGGAAGGAGTAGAAGACTTTCTGGCATCAGGGGACATCTACAATGAAGGGTGGGATTTTGCTGCTTGCCGAGTTAGTCATGGAATTTATGTTAAGAGGGTACTAGTGCTACAGGTTCGTCGGAGCACATTTCTTTAGAATATTTTGAACGGTTTTAGAAACCATGATATAGGTACAACCCCCCCCCCGTTTTAAAATTCAAGTATTTGAGATTTTCATTAAATTTTACCCGTAATCATAAGACACCAATTAAGCATTATTCCTCGAATTTTAATTCCTTTTTAAGACTTCTTAAGATTAAGATTAAAATTTTACGCATTTTCTAGAATCAGAATTACGTAAAGGCGTTTTATCTAAATTTGAATAAAGATTATAGTCATTGGATTAATTAACATTATAAGTTGATATAAATTTTTCTAAAGAGACATAAAAGTGACATGAAACTTTCCTGTTTCGGTAAATCAATTTTACCTGCTAAAGGGCGGTTATTCTTTTAAGTTAAACATATATTGTAGACTCGTGACGTAGTTTCCATTACAGCCCGACCTTAGCTTTTCATTATAGAAAGATTTTTGTTCGATTTTTCCCAGGGAGAAAATGACATTCAATCCATCACTTAATTAGGCCGCCTTTTCAACAAACAACATATGCAGTGAGTCACCATGACCCATATTACCGCGACATTGACGAAATACTTTCATTTTTCAACAACAAAGAGCTATAATCCCCAAACAATCTTGTGAAATAAAAGGTGGGGCGCAGGTAAAATACGAATCTCCATGAAAAGACATTAAAACAAAACGTTGCCCTTCAAAACGAAACAAAGCGAACAGAGAAATAAACATATTCCTGTCATTAAATGGAAAGAAAATAATAATAATAATAATAATAATAATAATAATAATAATAATAATAATACTTCGACATCCCATCCCCCATTGTCCCATCACCCCCACCCAAAAATGAATGACACCAAATAGCCGATAAGAGTCAAGGATGATGGAAAGACCGAGGAGAGAGCACTCATCAGACCTCCGCTGGATAAGTACGAAGAGAACTGGGACCTTGGGGAGGCGTATTGCCACTCAAATTCCAGTGGAGACCAATGGCCACTGCCAGCGAGAAATCAATAGTAAGCGGCTGTTGCGATAACGCAAATTCATTTGTAAATGTTATCGAGAAAAGAGATGGAGAGTACTGGAAATCTGGGGAGACTTGTTGTCACTCAGCTTCCAGGGAACACCACGGGTTGTTTTCAAGGAGAGATCTTTGATGGCCTGTGTGAAAGCTCCTTGTTAGCCAATAATAATAAAATGGTGTTGTCAGTATCGACTGGCGCCACACTAAATAACCGTGAAGGTTCATGGAGGATGAAAAGACTTAAGAGGGAAAGCACAAACCAGATCTCTATTGAATGAGTGCACAGAGAATTAGAAGTTTAGTGAGACTTATTGCCAACCAAATTTAAGAGAAAAAAAATAGTGGTCGCTGTCAGCGAGAAGTCAATGGCAAGCGGCTCTTATGATACCGTCAATTCATTTGCAAAGGTTATCGAAAGAGATGGAGAGTACAGGAAATCGGGAGTGGAGGGGCACCTAGGCTCTAGGAAGCTCACCGCGTTTTGTCAGTGAGTAATCTTTGATGATGACCTGTGTGAGAAGTCCTAGTGAGTACAAATAATAATAATAATAATAATAATAATAATAATAATAATAATAATAATAATATTAGATTCCATTAACAAAGCCTCTTTCTTAGAACTGCACGTCTGTGGAACTCTCTTCCGTTTCCAGTTGACTACAATATAGTCGTCTTCAAGTCCAACGTAAACAAGTTCTTGATGATCCGTTCCCCTTAAGTAATCCAAATTATCAAATTTTCACTGCTAACGATTACTACGATATTGTCCCATTGACCACGAATAGCCTTTGGACCTTGATAAATGGTGACGCCTTTGTAAAAAAATGTAATTAATTAATTAATTGAATTAACAGAACAGCGCGTGTGTGATCAGGTAAGAGCAATATGAAAGAGATGGAATTGGAGGCCATAAAAAGACAGGTGAACGCAGAAGTAATATAGAATGGCACGGCAAATAAAGTGTAGATTGATCAGGTAAGGACACAAAATGTAGTGGAAGATGTGGATGAAGTGGCAGGAATTGGAGAGGAAACTATAATATAAATATCACCTGTCTGTTTAAATGTATGTATGTATGTATGTATGTATGTATGTTTTCGGGGGCCTGTGCGTCTTTTGGGCTTACTATTAGTCTTAAGAAGACTAAGGTCATATTCACACCTCCACCCGGTAGTTTGTATGTGGAACCAAATATTTTTGTCAACCACCAGAGACTTGCCGTGGTTAACACATTTGTGTATTTGGGTAGTACTCTCGCCAGAGATGGAACCCTGGATGCTGAGATCAACTATAGGATACAGCGTGCCACTAAGGCTTTTGGTGGCTTAGGGAAGCAAGTATGGTCTGACAGGGGTATAACTATTCATACAAAGATCAGTGTCTATCAATCTTGTATTTTACCATCTCTGCTTTACGCTTCTGAGGCCTGGACAACTTATGGTAGACACATAAAAGTCATGGAGAGAGTGCACCAGAAATTCCTGAGACACATTCTGGGCATCAGGTGGAGCACTTTAATACCTGATATGGATATTCTCATGCGGGCTGACGTACCTTGTATCGAGAAGTTGATTATACGCAACCAGATGAGGTGGGCTGAACATCTGACAAGGATGGACGACGATAGATTGCCAAAGCGCCTGTTCTATGGTGAATTACACAAGGAAAGCGTCCAGAACATAAACCGAGGAAACGCTTTAAGGATAACATCAAAGATAATCTTAAAGCTCTTGGTATTGACGTGTTCAGTTGGGAAAGTGCTTCCAATGATCGTAAAAAGTGACGCTCCTTGGTCTATCATGGCTAGTTTTGAGAAGAAAAAATATGAGCATGCAAAAATGATGCGTGACATCCGGAAGAAAAATCTGTCAGATATATCAGGTCTGTCAGAGGATTTATGTGATTTATGTGGTAAAATGAATTTATCCGGAACCGGCCTAGCTAGCCACAAGCGTTCACATGGAGATCAATCTTTCTTTGATGGGGAAAACATTGTAGGGTACAGATGTTCTATTTGAGCTGTGGTCTGTAAATCAAGTGGAGGCCTGAAGCGTCATATGAGCGTTCACAGTAGAACAGCACCAGTTGGAATCCCTCAATCTCAGTTTAAGTGTGACCTTTGCAACAGACTGTGTAAGAGCAGAGCTGGTCCGAAGAGTCACCTCCGTTCGCACAGAAAATAGGAATTGATGCATCTTGATCACATCTCCACATGTATATGTGTGTGTGTATAAGTGCATACATGTGTATAAAAAAAGATATTTCAAAAATACATGAAAATTATTGAGTAATCAACAATAAAGCAAGGGAAAGATGGTCTTCGTCTGTCAAGAAGTGACAATCACCATGTATGTATATATGTATGTATGTATGTTTTTTTAACCATAAAGCGGAAGACCAGTACCCGCATTAAGCTGGTCTGCAGTTTAATTTGTTGCTGGCTATCTTGCTCTTGCTTGTTGCTGGATCTCAACATTTTGAACCGAGAGAGAGACTTAGCTGTCGTACAAAGCTAAGACTCTGTAACATCATCTTTGCATAGATACTCCCTCAGGTATTTGGGCTCATGGATTTTAAATGCCTGAGGGAGTGGCACTCGTCTGACAAGACGTTGCAATCATCATGTATGTATGTATGTATGTATGTATGTATGTATGCCTAAAACTTTCAACAGTGGCGATGGATTTTCACGAGATTGGTATCATTTTGAAGCTCGACCATTCGGACGACAAATATCGAAAAATTGGCCAAAAACATTAATTCCTTCACCTTCAACTGGGCACTTTTCTACAGAGAGGGGTCGTTTTTTTCGCCGGAATTAAAACTGTCCTAGAGGAGATCAAATCAAGAATGTTAACAAAAAATGCGAAACTGAGAAGATATGAAGAGAGAACTTAACAATTCAGAGATAATAGATTTAGTCTGGACCAGACGTTCTATGAAATTCTATGAAGGATTTAATAGGCGGTCAAATTACATAAATGAAGTATCCAAGTCAGAAGAGTGCACAAAGTTTTGGAGTGTGAAAAGAAACATAATGGAAGTGCTTTGTGGCTGAAAGGTGTGAGGAATGAAATACAAAGTTAAAGCAACCTCAATATGTGGTGAAAGTTAGCAAGGAGAAAGTGAGTACACAATGTAAGAAAATTCCAAATTTGAATTTTTAGGGTTATAATCAGGATTCGGTTCTGGGGTTCGGGAAGGAGTGAGTCACTCTCTCGACAACAGCACGTTTCTGCCCTCTTCTTTTCCAATCGACCACACCTGGCCTCTCACCATCAATGTCACACCGCACAATCCGAACGTCAGCAATACGAAATTCTTTTCAAGAGATGTTCACGACTCTTTTCTCTCGCGCCCCCCCCCGGGAATTTTTCCCTGCTTTTATATCCTCCTATCTAGAAAAAAAAGGAAGAGACAGAAAAAAAAATAGCTTCTCCCATCATGCTCTGCCTTCCCAAGATGCCCTTCGCGTATACAAATGCGTTGGCCATCCTTTCCTTCTTCTTTTCCAAAGAGCGATGCAGATACGCCCGGTACCTTTCTTCTTTTTTTTTCTTCTTTTCTAACCATATACCCCACACGCCCCCCTGATCTTTGAGATCAATAAGACACTTCATAATCCTTCATCCAAGCAGGCCTCCTCCTCTCACGTTGAGGCCTCTGGGGGACAACTTCTTGGGGGTTGACGTTTTCAGGTTCACTACAGATATTCTCGTCCAGTTGTAAAGAACCACAATGCGGGGCTAAGTGGAATTGGGGTGCATCGTTAGCTTCTTGGTGGATATCAACTCCCTCCTCTTCACTGCCATCACTGCGCACCGACAGGGTTACACGACGCAGGTCTAGGATATGCCGGGAAACGCCATTCACCATTACGTTGTTCTTTGACTGCATTCCCGTTACGACCCACCCTCCCCCAGCGAGTGGTACATTTTGCATTGGGGGCTTTACCCACACCTCCTCGCCCACTTTAATGGTAGCTTCTTCACCCTCAATTCCTACCGTTTTGTTGCACGGATGCCGCCACTTATATGCAAAGATGGCTCTATGAGGCACAGTTGTCTCATCTTGTCTGGTTTTCGGTGAGATGTTGTACCAAAACACCGCCTCCATGGGTGAAATGTTGCTTTTTTTCTGCAGCAACCTTGATGGTGCGATGATTCCTCTCCACTATCCCATTGCCACGCGGCTGATACGTTGCCCTAAAGAATTGCCTTACTCCCCACCTATCACACACCTCTTTAAAGGCTTCTGATCGGAAAGCGGTGCCATTGTCCATTAACAGTTCCTCAACCGGCCCTCTTTCCAAAAATATTTCTTCGATGACCCCTCCGATCGCCCATGCAGCTTCTGCCCTGATCTCTCTCCATATGGCAAACTTCCCCAGTCCACAGTCAACCATCGACAGATACAGCTTATGGAGATAATGGGTCACATCAATGGCCAATTGCTTCCAGTCCTCCGCAATGTGTAACTCTCCTGCTTCGTCTCTGGATGGTCCGGGGTCTATCGATTGGCACTCCTGACAGTTCTCCACTACCTCCCTGACCTCCTTCTCGGTGGTTTCCGGTTAAACCTCTCTTACCAAGAATAACGTCCGTTCTCAACCAAAGTGGAGCATTTCATGTAACTTTTTAACTTCCTCCCCTGCACAGCATACTGAGGAAACCTCCTTTCTCTCTTGCAGCCAGGCCTTCTTTACCCGTGTCATCGAATCCGCCTTGTTCTTTTTTGATGGGATCAGCACTACAGATACCTTCAACTGTAATTCCGCTATCAAATCTGCAAGTGCCCCAAGTCTGCGCTTGATCAGCATTTCTGCAGCACCTCTGGTCCTAACTCTCTTATCGCCAGTCACTGCTGACTTGATCCATGAAACTACCGGTGCCGAATCGGATTTGATTTAAATCGTTTTCAATCCCCACTTCAGGGCCAGATTGATTCCTTTCATAGCGGCCTCCAGTTCGGCTACGTTCATATGGGAATAGTCGTTTTTCTTCCTTACCCACGCTGCATCTTCCACAGTTATGCCTCCCATCTCTAATACGATGCTCAATGCCAGACTGCTGGCATCACACCAAATCACCCCTGCGTCTCCGCCGCTGACGTGCCATTTCCCCATTACTGGGTCTCCTTTGGTCACTCTTGCGATGAGTTCTTGTAGTATGTTCGTGACCTCCTTCGTCACACGGCCCGTTTGTTGTTTAATAAAGCTGCACACTATCCTGAGCCAGCCGGCGATTGGATAGTGTCCCATCAGTCTCTCGCAGACTGAGAAGAGTTCTCGTTTTGTCAGGTCGGTTCCAATTTCGGGTATTGCATTCCCTCGTCTAAAGACAAGGCTTCCTTTGCCATTTCGGCATAGTTACAACCCCAACGGTGCTCCTCTATCCAGAGACTCCGCCGATTTTGCAGTCAACCCATACCTTGCGGCATGGCCTCTCACTTTCTTTGCTGTCACCTCTGCTTCTTCCACAAGAATGTCGTCAATGTACAAACTAGTGGCCTTGTCCACTGTACAGTCTTTACTCAGCACCGTCTTCAGCATGGCAGTCATAATTTTTGGGGCTGAGCTCAGCCCAAAGCCTAACCTCGTCAGGTAATACAACTTCCCTTTGTACCGGAACAATTAATGTTTCCAGAGTTTTTCATCTACATGGATCTGGAGATAAGCCGACTTCAAGTCGACAATCTTAATGGTCTGCTTCATCCTCCTCCACTTCCTCATCACTTCTTCGCATACATCAATCACCTTTCCAGTGTGACAGGTTACGTATCTGTTTAATTCTCTTAAATCCAGTACCGGTCTAACTTTATTCTTTGTAGGTTGAACAACCGCCAGTAATGGTAGCACTCCTTTTTCTTCCCCTGTCCACAGTTTTAGAATTCCCTCCTCTATCCACCTCCCCACTTCTTCCTCAAATCCTTTTCTTATTTCTCCTTGCAGTGTTTTCTCGTAGCAGCTTACTTTGTTTCGTAGTTCCTGAGGCCCGGAGATCCATTTCCATTCCACCGTTCACCTCTCACCATTGAACCTCGCCAGGAAATCTTCGTCCTCGATGCAGCAAGCTTCTGGTTTTTGTGTTCTGATATTTTTATCACCTTCCACTCCTGCCATTCCTACTGCGCTGAGGCGTCCAAAAGTTACTTGGCCCCCTCTCAACGTAGCGCCCCTCCCCTAGTTGGTTGATCGCACTTACACCTAAAACCACATCAACATCACCAACCAGACGATCCAACACCAGGGCTCGTAGTCCAATAGGCACACCTTGCACCAGCACTTCCGCTGTTGTCTCTCCCAGGTTCACCTCCCTGCCATCCACGGTCTTAATACTCTTGGCTCCGCTCCATGATCTAGCGACATTCTTCGTTACCAACGTCGTGGTGCAGCCTGAGTCAACAAGAGGCATGGCTCTCTTCCCATTGACTACTACCGGTAACTGAGGCAACGTTTTGTTGTGCGCCATTTTCACATAGAAGGGGGAACCACTGGCGCAATGGCTCCCCTTCACTCATTTCCCTAGTCCCGTGCAGCAACGCAATAGCGGCTAATGTGCCCCACTCATCCACATCGGTAGCAGATGACCCCCGGTCTCGGCTCTTTGCAGTCCTTGAACAGGTGAGGATCCTGGCACCGGAAGCACTTGATGGCAGGCCTCCCCTCCTGTCGCCTTGTTGTCTGTCTCTCGTCATTCAAGTGGGGCCTCATGCACTTATTTCCACTCACAGCTGCAGCCACGATTGGGCCCTTGACATTCTTGACTAGGACTCTGGGGTGGACCAAGAGATCGTCCACTTCCATCGTATTCATCTCAGTGATTCTCTGCATGTTCGCGGAGATTTCTTCTGGGAAGCCATTCACTAGGTATAGCTTTACTGTCATCTCCAGACTCCTCCCCACGTAACCAGCCAATCCTGCCAGTCTTCTGATATCCACAGCAAAGACGTCAACAGACTCGCCGGTCCACCTCAAACTTGCAAGCTTCAAATGGACTTTCTATTTTCTTTTTTTTCTAACCATATACCCCACAAGAAACATAATGGAAGTGCTTTGTGGCTTAAAGCAACCTCAATATGTGGTGAAAGTTAGCAAGGAGAAAGTGAGTAAACAATGTAAGAAAATTCCAAATTTGAAAGCTCCTGGACCAGAGAGTGTACAGGAGTGTTGGTTAAAAACTTTACCACCTTGTATGGAAGGATTGCATCTTAAAATGATGGAATGTTGACAGATGTAATTCCTGAATAGAGCACGCGTGGATAAACAGGGCTCTGGCAAAAGGCTGTTTCAAAGGGCACCTGCCTTCTACTGATGTGGAAACTGCTGACAGGCACTTTGGCAGATGAAATTTACAAATATCTGGAATAGTAAGACATCTTACCGCAGGAACAAAAGGGATATAGACAAGACCGAAGGATCAATTACTTCTTGATAGGACAATACTTCAGGATTGTAAGATAAGATCCACAAATCTGTCACGGATAGATTACCACAAAGCATGAAACAATGGAAAATGTCGTTAACATCAAATGGAGAAGATCATGTGGAAGTTCACGTGAAGAGAGGTATTTTTCAGGGGCATAGATTGTCGCCATTATTGTTTGTTTTGAGTATGGTACCCTTGTCGTTCATATTACTAAAAGTGTCATCAGTGGGGAAAGAAGTACCGAGTAAACCATTTATTATTTATGGATGACTGAAAGTTGTATGTATAGAACAAATACCAGCTAAATATGCTTGTAAAAATTGTTTAAATGTTCAGTAATGACATAGGTATAGAATGTTACATAAAGAAGTTTGGTGCCTTGAAATTGAAAAGGTGAAAATTTGTTGAAAGTAAAGAAATAAAACTTTTGAATGGGAAATGATAAAAGAGGTTGGAGAAGAAGGATACACCTAATTAAGAATTGTGGAATTAGATAAAATAAAAGAAGTTGAAATGAAGGAAATAATAGTACAAGAATACAAGAGAAGAGTACGGTTGGTCAAGATTGAATGGGAGAAACAAAATATCCGCAATAAACACATGAACAGTAGTTATATTTCGATATGGGGCGGGTATTATTCAACGGAAAGAAAATGAGCTGAAAGATATGAGCAGCAAGACAAAGAAATCGTTGACAATTAATGGAGCTGTTCACCCAAAGAATCATGTCGATAGGTTATATGTGAAAAAAAGAGGGAGGATGAAGACTAATAGATGTAGAACGATGTGTAAAAAAGAAGAAAATATTCTGAAAGTTTACGTATCCAACAGTAAGGAAAAGTTTTAAAAGGGCGTGTCAAAATGTGAAAAATTGCAAGAAAATATGCTTGAAATGTGTGAACATTATCTAAATAAGTGAGATCACACGACATCAGGTCAAATTCGGTTGCAATCTTATTTTGATTTCGTTTATTCAGATAGTGTGTTTCTTAAGTTTAAACGCGTAATAATAAACGGATTTTAAATCGAAATGATTCCTCATGTAATAATATACAAGAAAAACGACAATATAAAAGCATTTTTAATCGCTCTTACCAAATGTTTCGCATATTCTCTTCTGGTAGCAACCTTTAATGTTTACCAACTTAGTTTTGGGTTATTTTCTGGTACATAAAAAACAGTTCGGTTAAAGTTCTATAGAAGTATAACTGAATTTACTGGTCCAAAAAATTGTCTCTAATTTTGAATACATTTCTCTTAATAAACAGATCGTTTAGTTTGTTATTCTTGTAAATTTCGAAGATTTAAGGCTGCTCTTACGGGAAGGGGGCATTTATTTTTATTTGATGTGGGGTTAAGATATTTTAACTTTTAATGAGGGAATTACTGTTCTTGTTTTAAGATATAAAATAAATCCATTTTTTTTTTTTTTTTGTATTCGGAAGGCAGAGAGAGGGGAAAGATGTATGAAGTTATCAGCATCATTGACATTAATGGAGCAACAAGAAACGTAAATTGCTTAATTATGCATTCGTATTTTATTTCGAAATTATTATTTAAGTTTATTTCACATCAACAAATAAAAATTGAGTAAAAAAAAATACGACTTCGCATTTAATTTTTGCCTTTCATAAACAAAAATATTGAAACACATACATCAAGCAAAGAACATTAAAGCAATCACCATATTTAAAAGATCCTTAAAGAAAAAGAAAAACGGTACTTTTAAAAATGGGCACACAAAAGATTTCAGTTCTTATGGAATCAGTTAAGAGTATTAGCGAAGAATCCGGAGTCGGTCCCGGAAATTACTGAAACAGTTTACGATTTGAAAAACGCCTTTTTAAAATCTAAAAATTTAAAAACCTAACTTAACCCTTCGAAAATTCGGAAAATTCGGAAATTGCTGAAACAGTTTACGATTTGAAAAACGCCTTTTTTAAGGTCTAACTCTTTTAAAAACCTAACTTAACCCTTTGCATACTTAGTGTCGTCTGCCTTCAAAAGCTTTCAAATTGTAAACTATCTTGGCAATTTCGAAAATTCGGAAATTTCGGAAGTTGCTGAAACAGTTTACGATTTGAAAAACGCCTTTTTTAAGGTCTAAATCTTTTAAAAACCTAACTTAACCCTTCGTATTCTTAGTGTCGTCTGCCTTCTAACAGCTTTCAAATCGTAAACTATCTTGGCAATTTCCGGGTCAAACTAATTAATTTTTCGAAACAACTTTCATGGGAACTGAAATCCAGTGGCTTATACGTTCAAAAAATTTATTATCCGTAAATTTTCTTAATAAAAGCTGGTTTTATCACTTTAGCAAATAAATTTTTAAAATGTTATTATTATAATCATTAAATAAACTAAAAATAAACCTGCTATGTGAATAATTGTAAAATGGTGACTTCTCAAGAGAAGATACAATCCTGGTTTATTGAGATAAAATCGGATGTGCAAAGTTATCAGTGGCGAATAATTGCGTTTAATTGTCACATATTGCATCGCTGAGCATCGTTAATTCTGTCATTGCAAATACAAATGATATAAAAAAAAAAACTGAATTTTGGTAATTGAAATGCAAATAATCATTATATGTGTGTGTTCTACATACACCATACGGGAATTTCATTCCTAAAACGTCATGTAAATTAAGTAAAAGAAATGAAAGCGATTATAGATTTTCTACTTGTAAGAAAGACAGTACGTTAATTGTATAATTCTATCCGTTGATCATACAATGAAATTAACAGCCAATCTCGCGAAATATATGCTACTGAAAGAAATATCGGGATTGTCATCGATGAAAAGAAAACACACTGAGCATATTCCTTCATCCACTGGCTAGTCAGAATTAAATATCGGTTTGTCAGATACAAAGCTATTTAGGTCTAACTGTGAGAGTCTAACTGACTTGTCTCTATATATTAGATTGCGACCAATACACGCAATTAATAATGAACAACGAGATTTGAAACTCGTGGGGAGGGTCACTACCAACCGTGACAACTAGAGTTCGATGCTATACCATCTGAGCTAACGGACCCGTTACGAAGAAATAAAAATTTACCGTTTTCAGATAAAATTATTTATTTGTTTACATTTTATACTACTGGTAGCCGAAGGGACTCAATTCTTTTTACGGAAGAGCATTGAGTTATGCTAAGTGTGGAGCATATGCGTGTGAATAAAAGCAATGTCCATTGAAGATTAATGTCAAGTGTGTAATTTATAAAGTGCTAGCAGGTGGTTTCGCTAATTAGGTTTTTTTTGTTTGTTTTTTTACAAAGTGGTCACCACTTATCAAGGCCCGGAAGCCACTCAGGGATAAGGGTTATTGCAAGTACATTACGTTAGTGTGGAGATTTGATGAAGTGTTTACTTAAGGGGGCGGTTCATTAGGAATTTGTTAACGTTGGACTTGAAGACATCCAAGTTGTAGTCAGGTGGGAAGCAGGCATACGGAACAGAGTTCCACAGGCGTGCAGTTCTAAGAATTAAGCTTTCTTCATAGAATCCTCGTTTTGATTTAGGCACAGATAAAGAGTGGGAGAAATTTTTCACAGTAGATTCAGCTAGACGGGTGTTTTTCGTGAAAGATTGGCGAAGGGGGGGACCAGAGATTGGAGTTCAGAGGAGCACCTGCCATGGAAATAACGGTATGTAAATGAAAAATAATATCAAAATTATAAAAAGATAATCGACTTTTATAATGTTTTCCTACAAAAAAAAAATCACCGAAGTGTGTAGCTTTCTTTTTTTCTTCTTGCAATGCGGCTAAATTATCAAAAACATCATGGTTTGCTTTATTTTTTTAAAAAAATGGCATGACCGTATAGTATAATGATATGCTATGTGAATGTACCAGTGAAAAGAAGAGAAAATTTTCACTTTAAACTAAGCTACGTATACAAAGGCAATAGAATTTAAGCTAAGTTACATCGCAGGAAGTTTCGAGCAAGACGTGGAAAATAAGTTAGTCTCATCTTTGATTCGTAGCTCGGAAATAAGTTATTCTCATTTCTCTGTTGGATAGAAAGCGTTTGTTTCGTAGCTCTTCGTCGGTTTATCCTGCGAGAAAACGGATACTATACAATTTGATTGGTGGACAGAACTGTGATGAATCCTATTATCGCTGTCTACCCTATTCCGTCACTGTATGGACTCTTCCTGATTATCTGAATAGACGCGTTAGGACTAATCATTAAAGAAGAAACAACTTCTTGTAAATTATCTTCTGCACGTTATTTCTTCGGCCATTTAAGTCTATAGAAATACCAAAAGCGAATAAATACAGATAAAAATCTAAGAGTGCTATTATTTTCTCTATTACGGCAACTATTACAGATTTCTCTTGGGCTTTTGTGTTGAATATAAACAGGTGTGTTTTTAAGCTCTCCCGCAGTTTGTCCTGCGATAAGAAGACATTATGTAATTATGTATTATGTAATTTACTTGTAAACAGTTATGAAAAGAATAAACACACACAATATATGTGTCATTGTTTTTGTTGGTGTTGTTGTTAGTGCTGTTGATATTTTTGTTTGTTTTGTTTTGTTTTTATTTATGCAGTAAAAAGACCGTGCTATCGTCAGAATCGTCAGATGGTTTACGGAAAACACCGGAAGGTGTGGAAATGCTGAGCTCCTTAACCCTAATGCAAAAAAAAATCATAAAGAAAACATTTGTTTTCTATCATTGATAACATTGATTGGTGTATATATATAAAAAATAACATTGATTGGGGTATATATATATATATATATATATATATATATATATATATATATATATATATATATATATATATATATATATAATATTGATTCGTGCATATAAGAATAAAAAAATCGAAATATTTATCTTGAATCGAACAAAAAATCATTAAAATCATAAATAGAAGAGGAATGAAATCATACAAAATCAAAATAGAAATTTGGGTGCTAGTTAAGGTAGAGTTTTTTTTTTACTATATGGTTTTAAGTAAAAACAACAGTACTTACTTAATTTTCATGTCGAAAATAGTAATATATCCCAAAATTACGAAAATTAATCCGGTAGGACAACTTATATTGTGTTTTTAGTAAAAAACAAAAAAACTTTATCATTATGGTCTAAAACACTACGTCGGCCATTAAAGTAGTGTTAAAGAAATGTTAAGAGGATAAGTGTATCTCCTAAATTCGCCATTTTCAAGGTGTTCACATCTAAGGAGAATGCAATTTCCTCGAATTTTCCGTAAATTCGATGAATTTTAGTAATTTTTGTATATATTACTACCTTCGATATGGCTATTAAGTAAATTTCTTTGCTTAAAACTACATATTAAAAATATCGTTCTGCCGACATTATCTTAACAATAACCGATTTATTATTCAATTGGTTGTTATTAAAAATAATATTTATTCATGAAACTTTTTTTTCTCTTAATTTTGAATTTTATTTTTCTTAAAATTCATAAAAATTACGTAAAAATTGTTTTCATATTTCATTGAATTAGCCTCGTACTGACAGAAATAATATATTTTAAATTGAAAAAAGTTGGCCAGCATTATTACGAAACTTTCGTTCGGCACTTTCCGGCGTGTTCCTTAAACCGCCCGAAAGATTCCGACGACAGTACGGTCCTTACACTGCATAAGTACCGTTATTTTATATATATATATATATATATATATATATATATATATATATATATATATATATATATATATATATATATATATATATATATATATATATTGTTTGTTTGTTATCACTAGGGCTATGACAACAGACTATTCTTTTCGTTGTTTTGACTCTCGAGTATATATACGTTGATATATATATTGTATATAGAGTGATGTGGTTCTCGGTTGATTTACTGTGTCAGATATATACCCGAGAGTCTAAAGAGTGATGAGAATATTCTGTTGTCCTACAACAATTACAACAATTATCACTACAAAGAACGAAATAGAATGATTAATACAAAAATGACAAAACGGAAAAAAAATATTTTTTTAGTGGAAACAAATACATACTACTGGAACTTTTGTACGTGATATACTTTTCCTCAGATGACACTCTATTCAAGGCAACAACGTGTTAATGACTAGATCTTTACCACATAGTAAACTTTTTTCTAACAACACCGTTTCTAATACCTATCTCATGTATATGGCAGTATTTTTTTTTTTTACTAAAGTAGAAGTCATTTCAGTGATAAGGATGAATTGTGTGTGACAGCATTAATTTAATGAAAAATAAGAATGCCTAAAGCCTCCTTTTTTTTTTACTCAAAAAGTTGAGGCGCTACGAAAGCCGGGATTGGTACCATTAAAACGAGCAGCCTTTTGTGTTCCGGAATCTATTTTTCTACATAATCATCACCATTCTTAATGCACTTTTGTCAACGATGAACGATGGCTTTTAATGGACGCCTGGAATGGAATTGTCATAAGAGGGTCGTTCCAAAAGTAAAGCCTCCTATTTGTTTTTTCAATTTCAATAAGTTGAAGAGCTACAAAGACGGGAATGATCTCATTAAACGAGCAACCTTTTGTCTTGCAGAATTTATTTTTTCTACATAGTTGCCACGATTCTCATTGCATTTTGCCAAGAATTCTACGTATCTCTGCTTCTGACGCACATCCATTGCTTTCTTTACACCGTCAATATATGCAACAAAGAGATGAAACTTTCATGTCATTAATGCATAATTTTAGTCATCATAAGAATGTGATTTGCAATTCTCTCTCTGGTCCATTCAGGCGGAATAAAAATAGGAGGCATTACATTTAGAACATCCCCTCGTATGGTAGCATTAAATTTATTTATGAGTATGTCATTTTATTTAGAAATACCGTGGTATTAACGTCATTTACAAGTATGATCATTAAGAACATACCTCTCCACGAGGGCAGAGCTAGACACGTAGATCGGTTTTTAATGTGATCAAAATTCCACTCCTCAAAAAGGGTCACTTTGTCACTTTGTATTGGAACAAAAAATTGCCTCAGTCTAAGAATTTTTCAAAACTGGCATAGGACAGAACAGATACTACACTTTGAATTATTAATTTACAAAAATATAAAAGACACATTTCGACAAATTTAGGCACAATGCCATGAAAAGTACGTGAGCGGTCATCCAGAAGGCCTAGAAGTGTTTAATACGGTAGCAACAAGTTGCAATTTATTTCTTTTTTGTATTTTTATCAAGAAAACGCGTTAATTACTTTGACCAAAGTTAAAGCAACGTTGAGACTGATCAGTACTAAAATGGGTGAACACTTGGGAATTCTAGATGTTGTATGTGCTCTCAAGCATTGCCGATACAGGAGAGATTGGGATTGTGCAACCTTTGCCTCACAATTACACACGAAGCTACCATTACAGGGAGTATCCGTTGTCTTTCTAGACTAAATGGAGGCATTAGGTAACAGTTATAACGTATGGAACCATTCTCTGTGTTACCTTCGTGACCTTCAAGGCAAAATACCTGGCCTTAACTTCACATTTGCCCACTTGAAAACCCTCACACACACACCTCGTAGGAATTAGGTGGAACAGTTTGTCACTGACCATCCTATGCTGGCAAATGATCTCCCTGGAAACAAACAATAGAAGAATAAGCTATGGTTTGATTTTCGACTGCTGAGGCCAGGAGAGGCAGATGGGGTGATGGTGACTCCATCTTGACTGCGTTTTCAAACCTAATTACAATTTGATGGCAAACAGCAAATGTTCTTTCGGTTACCATCTGGCATCCACTCTTCCCCTAAAATACTCCATTTTCTCTCTTTATTTCTCTCTCTCTCTCTCTCTCTCTCTCTCTCTCTCTCTCTCTCTCTTTCTCTGTGTGTGAAATCTAAGCCATTCATCCTATCTTCATAAAGGCTAAATTATTTTAAACTATTCTACCAGACTATTTTTCTACCATCTTATCTTCTTTTTACTCCCTCCTTTTTCGTCCCTTTCTTTTTTCAATCACTTTCCTCTCTCTCTCTCTCTCTCTCTCTCTCTCTCTCTCTTTCTCTCTCTCCCGCTTTATATATATATATATATATATATATATATATATATATATATATATATATATATATAGTAAAACTCCTTTAATTTGAACTTCCTCTAAAGTTGGACTTCCTCTCATTTGGACTTCTTCTAAGCCTGAACTTACACAAAACATGAACTGTCTCGTCATTGAAATTGTATTAGTATATTTGATGCGGAGTTGCAGTAAAACTGTTTACATGGTTTAGTCAGATATTGCGCAGAAATGTTAATATTGGTACTATGATACTATTGATAATTAATTTACACTAACTGTAAATTTTTTTTTCAGATTGCTATATTTAAAATAGTGTAAAACAACCCATCGCAATGGCTTGCAACTTTAAAATCAAAGAATACATCTGGTCTAGAAAAAATCTTGAAACCAAACGGCTACCGACCAACCACGTTGTTCTTAAATCACTTAATGCAAATGATGTTAAAATGTGGGTGCAACAAGATAAGGAAACTACTGATCAATATCCTGAAGGCAGTAATGGTGATGATAATAGCGACAGCTCCCATTCTCTTGACCCTAATGTAAATAACCAAGAACACTCTGATGAAGCAATATCATGGGATGATGCAGAAAAGTCTATGGAGACGGTTATAAAATTTCTAGAAAAAAGTCCTTACTTTAGTGACAACTATGTTTTGCAAGCAATGTCCCTCCGAAGAGATATAATCATAAAGAAGTTACAGAACCAAGAAATTGTAGATTTTCGTAATCGCTTACGGAATACAATGGAAGCGCCCGAGAGCTCAATTGATGAAAATATAAACTGCAATGAGACTCATTCAATGAATAAATTTTAAAAAAAAAAACTGTATTTTACATAAATGTATGATTTCTGTAGATGATAACTTAGGTAATAAATACCTAACAAGTAAGAGTAGATTTAATTTATTTTCAATGTTTTTGTTCCTGATAATAATATTTAACAATTATTACTTGCAATATATCGTAAACTCAACTTAATATATACTTGAAGTATCATATAGCAATGAATTTCATTGATTGAGATTGTCGGACTGACTTCCTCATCTTGGTTGTTATAGTCACAACGTTTCAGCCGTTTTGCCCTCCGGCCTTCATCAGGTGTTTTGTATCGAACTGGGGAACCATTTGATAGGAGTCTCGAACCCAACCCTTTATTATTATTACAGGGTAATAATAATATTATTCTGCAGTTGCAGAAAGGTTTACAAGAGTGAAACATGCCGCCCCCTTAAAGTAAGGGTGGAAGAACCCCGAAAAGCAGTAACTAAAAGAGAGACGGAAAAAGCAACCATGTCTGGATGGAGAGGGGGGACCATCGCCCCTATGGGACGAAGTAAAAATAATAAACAGAGAAGACCCACTGGAAAGTGAGAAAACTTAAAGAAGCAGCTCACATGCTTGGACATAACAACCTACTGAGCAAACCAAGCATAGAGCTGAATGCAATTTGGACACCTTTGATAGAGAGAGAAAACCTTGAATAACAACATAGGTTTAACATTAACAAAAAAAACAACTAAGAATTGTCCTACTGACATATGGCCGTGTGGTCCTAGACGTTGCATCAAAATTTACAGTTACCCACAGGTGCTGAGTTCAATCCTGAAAGAAGGCAGTGAAAAGTAACATTCAAAACAGAGAATCAGCAACTATGTCCCAAAGCCTAGCTGGAGTCCGAACACGGTACCCCCGTAATAATAATAAAGGGTTGGGTTCAGGACTCCTAACAAATGGTTCCCCAGTTCGATACAAAACACCTGATGAAGGATGGAGGGCAAAACGGCCGAAACGTTGTGACTATAACAACCAAGATGAGGAAGTCAGTCCGACAATCTCAATCAATGAAAACACCTCATCTCAAAAATACAGACAATTACTAGCAATGAATTTCATTTAATTCTTAGAAAATTAAAGTTAACGGCAGCACATATTTTATCACCAAAAATGAACAGCATCCTCTAATTTGAACGAAGCGGCTGTTCAAATTATAGGAGTTATACTGCATATATATATATATATATATATATATATATATATATATCACAGTAGAGATTCCTAGGTGTAAGAAAGCCTTCTTCTCCGTCTCTTCCAAAACTGCTAGATTTTAGAACTCCCTTCCTACTGACATGCAAAAGTTCATGTGTAATGTGAACAGACATCTTATTACTCATCTCCCTTCATAATAACCCTGCAACTTATGTCCGCGATAGTAGCCTCCTACTCCAAAGTGGAACTGTGCCTTGTTTGGAGTGAAAATTGAATAAAAATTTTATATATATATATATATATATATATATATATATATATATATATACATATATATATATATATATATATATATATATATATTGGGTACTGAAAGTTGTTAGATGAGACAAATCATTGGTACCGTCGGTTTCAAGCCCGATAATAAGGACCGTTTAAGGTATCCTTATCAAGCTCTCTTCAGCGAATATTCGTCTATTTTATAACCGGAAGTGTGAAATAGCGGGTTCCTGGATCAATTATTATGATTAGAAAAATAAACAATTAGACTGGGAAAAAGTGATTGACAGGAAATGATAATAATATCCCTGCAAAGGAATGTGAAAATAGATGTAAGCATGCTTTTGGGTTTGCGTAAACAAATAACTAGATTGGGGTTACATCAGCTGTTGGTCTGAGACACGTAATGAGATGTAGATTTGGGGAGATTCTAGTCAATCGTTAGCTTGTATCAGAGAGAACAGACGACTCAAAGGGGGGTTGCTCTCTCGATGAGGCAAGGAGCGGCATTTCCTCAGGTAGCCAAGATGTATAGACATTATAATCTTTGAAGATGTTCGTATATAATTCAGGTATGTGTTGTGGAAGCACTTAATGATGTGCGCTTTCAATCACCTATTACAATCATCTATTACAGGTCAGCCTGTCACACTTACGCTAGAAATAATAATAATAATAATAATAATAATAATAATAATAATAATAATAATAATAATAATAATAATCTCTCCCTCCCCGCCAAAAATGAAGAGGGAGGCCGAATAGCCAAGTAGTCAAGAAGGAAGAAAAGACCGAGGGGTGAGCACTGACCAGACCTTCACTGTATAAGTGCGAAGTGTTATCAAAAGAGGTGGAGAGTACTGGAAAATCTGGGGGAGACTTGTTGTCACTCAGCTTCCATGGAACACCACAGGCTGTATCCATTGAGATCTTTGATGACCTGTGTGGAAACTCCTAGTGAGCCGATAATAATAGGCAGCAGTAGCACAGCTATAAATACATGGCGGCCATTTTGTGCCTCGTCATGCGGAATTCACTTTTTATCTTTTGACGATGTATGCACATTCCAGTGTTGTAAATGATCAGGACTCGCCTTGTAAGCAATGCAAAGGAATTGATATTTGTTTCCCGCTTGCCTATCAAATTGTTACTGACTTTTTCAAGTTAATAAATGTCAACAAAAAGAAATCCATTATTTGCTTTTCTTCATTTGCTTCTTCTTTTTTTTTTTTCTTTTTTCGTCTAATCACTAGAAATATATATATCTTTTTTTGTAAAAGGCCGTGTTTCTTAATTCTCACTTGGTCGATTATTATCGACGGGTTTACACACTTCTACCTTCCGTTACTGTTGTTCTGTTTTCGCATATTTCTAATATAAATACAATTTATCCTGTGGCGCTAATTTTGCCGCTCCTGAAACGCAAATTATAAAGCTAATTCCTAGAACTAACATTGGTTTGTTGTAGATGTTTAACGACCTAGTATACAGCATCGTCTAGCAATGTGCAATATGGGCGTGGCTTATATGGTCAGACATTTTAAGACAGTTAACAAAATGGTCACAAAGATTTAGAAAATTATGGAAGACTATAAACACAATAATATGTCATTTATTATATCTAGCTATATATCTATACTAGCATGGGTGCCCGGCGTTGCCCGGATGTTTGGACGTGTATGCTAAACAAAAAGCAAACAAAAAACAAAAAAACGGACAATTTTTTTAATTTGATCCCTATTATGATCCCTTAAGATTTATTGTTTTGGGCTCAGATCAAGTTATTAAGTTAGATCCATGTTCAAGGAACCTATATCTAAAATTTCAAGTGTTTAGACCCCAAATTGTCGGAGAAGTTTGGTAGAGTTCTCAAAGGTCAAATCGTTGACCTTTGACCTTTTAACAGCAAAATTTCTGGCCGAAAACCGATCACATCGATTTTTCCAAATCTCAATACTCTTTATATCAAATTTCGAGTCTGTAGACTAAAAATTGACAGAGTTATTGCGTAGGGAAATGTACAATTTAGGGTCTAAACACTTGGAATTTTAGATATAGGTTCCTTGGGCATGGATCTAACTTAATAACTTGATTTGAGCACGAAACAATAAATGTTATGGGGTCATAATAGGGGTCAAAGTTAAAAAAAATGACCTCTGTGGTCTCTACTCAGACAATTTCTGGTCTAAACATTTAAAATTTTACATAAAGGGTATTCAGAGACAGGGCAAGCTTTTTAATCGGTTTGGGTCGAAAATTTTTAGTTACCAATATATAAATGTATGTATGTATGTATGTATGTATGTTTGCATGTCTGCCTAAAACTTTCGACAGCGGCGACGGATTTTACCAAGATCATTATCGTTTTAAAGTTCGACCTTTCATACGACAAATATCGAAAAATTGGCTAAAAACATTAACATCTTCACCTTCAACTGGGCACTTTTCTACAAGGAAGTCTCCTTTCGATTGTCTAGCATTAATGTAAACATAAGTCACTTCAGGTTTGGCGGTGGTCGTAACCGCAAAGACGTCAGGTTTTCTCCTGTTCTTTTCCTCCGAGGGTTCGAGCCTGCCTTCCTACTACCACTTTTTTTTTTTTTTTTTGCTCAACATACACATCCAAACACCGGGGAAACGCCGGACTGAAATGCCAGTATATCTATAAAAGTGAGAATGCAGGTGTGTGGAGCACACTTCTCAACCTATATAATCAGCGAATTTTTAGTTTACAGACTTGAAATTTGGTATATAGGGTATTCAGACATATGGAAATCTTTTTAATCGGTTTTAATCTGGAAAAAAAGGTCTGCTGGGGTGTTAAAAGGTCGTCAGGGTTTTATCTGTTAACTGTTTCACGAATGTGCATGCGTGAATCGTTCACATTACAGATTATTTATGCTAAGAATAAGCAGATTTGAAAACACTTTTTAAAGAGCATGTCAAACTGGCCTAATAGTTATCGTACTTGATCCACTGTCTTTAGGTTTTGGTTTTACTCTCAGTTCGAGTATTTTTACAAGAAGTGAATTGTTTAGAAAAAAACATAATACTCGCATGCACATGTCTCAGTTTCTGTATAAATTAAAATATAATATTTATGCGTGTTTTACGACCGTGCAAAACCGACGACCTGCTAGTAAGTAATTGGGTGAAATATTATTGTAGTTATAGTTTTTTATAAGACATGATCTTGTGATAGATCGGTTCAGTTAATTTTATATATTATTACTAGCCTGATTGTCCGGCATTGCCCGGGTGTTTGGAGGTGTGTGTTGAGCAAAAAAAACAAAAGTGGTAGTAGGCATGCAGACTCAGGCCCGTACCACGAAGGAAACAAAGAACGTGAAAAAAATGACGTCTTTGCTGTTGCGTCCATCGCCAAACCGAAAGTGACGAAGGTTTAAATTAAAGCTACTCAATCGAAAAGAGGGGATAAATTTCGAAAATATCGGCGAAAAGGCGACCCCTCCCTCTAGAAAAGTGCCCAGTTGGTGGTGAAGGAATTAATGTTTTAGCCAATTTTTCGATATTTGTTGTCCGAAGTCTGGAGCTTCAAAAAGATATCCATCTGGTGAAAATCTGTCAAAAGTTTTAAGCATACATACATACATACATACATACATACATACATGCATACATACATACATTTAAACAGACAGGTGAGATTTATATTATAGATATCTTATTTTGATATCGTCGACTGTTCTCAATTTTTTTCTGCGGAAAATCAAATATTTAAGTAATAAAAAAAAAAGAATTAAAACTGTACCAATTGCATTATTGGAATTATTCTTAAACATGTCGTTAAACAATTAATTCCTTTTTTTAATTTAACTTGAAACATAAAACTTTTTTTTCGAAAATTACTCGATTCAGCATTAGCAGTAGCAGCGGTCCTGCTGTTTTAACAGCGACGACTCTCCAATTTGTAGAACCATGGTAATCTCGGGAAGACAAGTAAAAACAGTAGTTTCCTGTTGGTTTTCGTCTTGATTCGGGGGTGTATCTTCCTCAGTGAGTTAAACCACGGCCACCGAGATAGAAAAGAAGGCCGGTGCACATGAACGAGTGACGTCATTTCCAAAGCAACGTGTAGGTAAAAGCTGTGTACAGTTCGCTGTGTTCAACCACGTGACAATGCTAGCAGGCATAAAACATATTTTTCGTTGCCTTAGAGAATGGCTGTGGAGAAAGAATAATTCTCCATTTGGATAATTTGCACATTGGCAGGGATAATTTTAATCTAACAAAATATAGCAGTAAGTTGTATTTGAACTTTTCTCAGACGTCTATCGAAGAAAGTCGAATATTTCATTTTATTTATTTAAACTGCAAAACAAGCAATTTTGATATAAAAATATTTTTCGGTCTGTTTTTTTTTAATAATAAATAAAAATTTTCATTGAGTATTTCCAAGTATTTTAAAACATTTTCCACGACAATTCTGTTGTTTGTTTTTTTTTGTTTGTTTGTTTGTTTGTTTTTTTTTTCTTTTCTTTTTTTTTTCTTTTTAACTAAAATGATCGATGAATTCAATATTTAAGCACCGGGCGTATTTTTTTTCTTTGAAATATATTTAAAACTGTTAAAGTTTGTTTGTTTTACACTACTTTAATTGTAAATAATTTACATGACTGAAATGGGAAATGAAATAGGAAATTCTCTATTCTCTCCGAGACACACGAACACAAATTCATCTTAAAAATTCATCAACTAATCAGCTTTAATTAAAGTTTCGATATGAACTAAAAATAAAGTGTACATTAAGTTTTAGTTAACATATTTTTTTGTGTTTTATTCTATAAATAAATGTTGTTCTCATTTTGGAACTTATTCAATGTACGCACCGTACTGAAATAATAACATTATCATTCGGAAAGCCATTCTTTATATGAGGGTGGCTTTCTCACTATTCTGCATTTTCACCTTACAATTTAATAAAAAAAAGGAAACCATAAAAATTTAATTTAACTTGGAAATACTATCTAAAATATAGCACGGTGCGTACACTGCATAAGCACTATTATTATTATTATTATTATTATTATTATTATTATTATAATATTATTATTATTATTATTATTATTATTATAATAATAATAATAATAATAATAATAATAATAATAACAACAACAACAACAACAACAATAATAAAAAGAATGGTGTAGATGACATCGACTGGCACCACACCAACTAGTTGTGAAGGGTCAAGGATGATGGAAAAACCGAGGTGGGAGAGTACTAACCAGATCTCTACTGGAAGTGTGCAGCAGTTCAAATTTGGTACCTTGGGGAGACATTTTGTCTCCCAAACTCCAGGAAACACCAATGACCGATGCCAACATGAAATCAATGGCAAACGGTTGTTGCGATAATGTGCAATTATCTGCACGAATAGTCAAGAGGTTGAGAAAACCGGAAATCTAGGGAGACTTGGTGTCACTCGGTTTTCAGGGAACACCACAGCTTACTGCCAGTGAGCGATCACTGATGATGGCCTCTGAGACAAGTGAAATAACAATAATAATAATAATAATAACAATAATAATAATAATAATAATAATAATAATAATAATGTCCCCTCTCAAATTCACCGCCACCCATCGTAAATGTTTACTATATTTTCTTTGTTTTTAATCAATGTTCAAGTCATGGTATGATTGTCTTTTTAGTTATGTGAATTTCATTTTCGTATTCATGTATTCTGCACTGATATGAAAATCAAGGCTATAGCGAAGTATAGGATTCCTAACCATGTAACTGATGAAAATACTCTACACATTTTGATGGAAAACATGGGGAAAAAATGAAAATAGAAGAACAGAAAATCAAAACTTTAAATGTAATTTCTGTATTAAAAGTAATAGTTATTTAAATATTTTAACATATAATCTTGTAGGGAAAATCCAGCTCCCCAATAAGGGGCACTCTGGATAGAAACAAAAATAAAAATTGCATCAATCATGAAGGATTTCTCCTCCACCAATCGAGGACAGAAAAGGTGAAGTGTGGCATCAGAACAGGTACTACACTGTGATCTTGTCCCGAAAATCAAGAATTATTTGTGTTGAATATGTTTCTTTAATTGTTTGTTCCCTAAATTCATAATTCAATTTCATCAGTATTAGATTGTATATTGCTTTAAAATTACGTACTTTTACATAGATAATATTTATATTTTATATTGAATAAAGTTCAGTTTCATTATTAATCGAATTGGGTTCCTTTCTTTTCTATTTTTAACATGTTTTAATGCTCTTTTTAAAAATGCCCTCATATACTATCAACAGTAAGAGTTTGACAACTCTTACCTACATTGCCTGCAGGAATTTGTCAGTTAATAGGCCTTTTGTATCTCGGTGGTCGTGGTTAAACGCGCTCCCAGATGCCAACCTGGAAATTTCTATGACACAGCGAGGTACATATAGTACGAAGCCTTCTCAAATGGTCACCCATCTAGTATTGGCCAGTCTCATCGTTGCTTAACTTCGGTTATCTGGCGATAACCGGTGTGTCAATGTGATTGTGCCGTATATGGATTCAGCACTAAATAACACGAAAAGGGTTAATATGCCAAACCAAACATTATAAATAAATATCTTAAGATATAAAGGACTTTAAGCATACAAAGCTTCTTTTTTTTTCTTCTTTTTTTTTCAGAATTACTGGATTCGACATTGAGTAACTAGAAAATGGTTGATATGAGGTAAAACAAAGCAACTAATCCAGTAAAGAAAAATACATTGTCATTTCAACGCTGGTGGCTATCTCTCATAACCGTATTTCTTTTCCCAAAGAATCATATTTTTCGGGATTTAATATACGTGGAGTAGACATTCTTGAAACTATAATGATGTAAGAAAGTTCTTGAAACTACGCGCTGTAACGAAAATTGTTAATATTTCCTCCTTAAGCCTGTTTCGTAAATAACATCCTTTAATCAAGTATTTTTTACATTGAAAACAACCATTCATGCAAATTGACGGCCAATCAGAACCATCTAGCTTTAGACCCTCTAAACGGCCAATCTGCAAAGCGGAGATAACTCAATTTACAAAACATAACTCCCTGGCCTTCTTGGTTAGGGAAACAAGGATCAACGAGTATTATCTGTTCCCGCAGATACTGCAATCAAAGTTATATGTGGGGGCAACCCCACATATCAGACCATTGCTCTTGTAGCAATCAGTTTTGGTGAATGTAGGGAAACCCTTCATAGCAATTGTCACTATCCAGCTCCCCACCTCCCTTGGGGGAGCTGGTCCCCCTTTCCCCTCCCCCTCTCTCCACATTAAAAAATGGCCTTGTGCCTTATTTGCTCAGTGGGGAAGCAAATAAATAACAACTCAATTAATAAAACATGTTTTCATTTTGTTTGTTTAATCACGTGATATATATACATGTCAGTTGTTGTTTTTTTTTAAGTTTTGTGTCTTAATTTTCACTTGGTTGGTTTTTTATCGGCAGATTAATTATTAATGAGTGTTCTATTTTCGTATCTTGTTTTTGCATGAATCTCTGTTGTGCTCATTTCATCAATTCTACTTCCGTTTTTCTTTGTTCACTATCTTACTTTGATATATATCGCGTAAATTTGGAAATAGATGTTTTGTCATGCGTAAATTTTAAATAGAGTTTAGTTAGTATGTCATGCGTAAAAATGAAATAAATTCTTGTTCGTATGTTATACATAATTTTGAGAGAAATATTTGTCGGTATGTCAAGCTTAAATTTGAAACAGATTTTTGTTAAATATGTCACTCTTAAATTTGATGTAAATTTTTGTTCAATATGTCACGCTTAAATTTGATGTAAATTTTTGTTAAATATGTCACTCTTAAATTTGATTTAAATTTTTGTTCAATATGTCACGCTTAAATTTGATGTAATTTTTTGTTCAATATGTCACGCTTAACTTGAATGTAGATTTTTGTTAGTATGTCACGCTTTAATTTTAAATAGATTTTTGTTGGTATATCACGCCTAGATGCAACCTATTTTTGTTGATATGTAACTCTTCAACATATTTTTTATTGATATGTCACGCATAAATTTGAAATAGAATTTTACTGGTATGTCACGCTTAAATTCAAAATAGATTTTTGTTGATATGTCACGCGTAAATTTTAAATAGATTTTTGTTGGTATGTCACGCTCAAATAAAAAATAGTTTTTTTATGTCACATATAAATATGAAATAAATATTTGTCGGTATATCGAGCGTAAATTTAACATAGATTTAGTTCAATATGTAACGCTGAAATATAATGTAGATTTTTGTTAGTATGTCACGTTAAATTTGAATATTTTTAGTATGTTACGATTAAATTTGAATATATTTTTACTAGATTACGATTACATTTGAATATATTTTTAGTGTGTAACGATTAAAGTTAAATATAATTTTAATGTGTAACGATTAAATTTGAATATATTTTCAGTGTACGATTAAATTTTAATATATTTTTAGTGTGTAACGATTAAATTTTAATATATTTTTTAGTGTATTACGATTAAATTTAAATATATTTTTAGTATGTAACGATTAAATTTGAATATATTTTTAGTATTTAACGATTAAATTTGAATATATTTTTAGTATGTAAGATTACAGTTGAAGATATTTTTAATGTGTAACGATTAAATTTGAATATATTTTAGTATATCACGATTAAATTTGAATATATTTTTAGTATATCACGATTAAATTTGAATATATTTTTAGTATATCACGATTAAATTGTAAATAGATGATTGTTGATATGTCACACTTAAATTCGAAATTGTGTTTTGTTGGTATGCCACACTTAGATTTATAATCAAACTTTTGTCTGCCACTTTGTTTAAAACGGAATTTTGTCAATATGTCACGCTTACGTTTTAAATAAAGTTATAATAGATTTTCTGTTTTCATCTCACAGTAATATTTGCTTTTCACCCAATTCGAAAGTAAATTGTTCAAAAATCGAACATGGCTTTATAAACTGAACTCTGATTTTTTTTCTTGTCAAATCGGAATTTCCATTGCAAAACGCGCAGTTTGCATGGACGCATTTTTAACATATCCGCTCTACTTCCAATATATTCTTTTTTCCTAGCTGGGTCGATATTTTCCTCGGCTGACTCTTCCAATTATTTGGAGGCGGTATATGGGTTTTATTCTTTTTCTCCTTTTTCTTCTTTTTGCGTCTGTTCTTTTTTCTTTATCTCTGAAAGATCTTTGGTAATTCTCTCACGGGCGTAAGAACTCGATGCCAAAACTAATAAAGCGATTTGTTTGTTCATCACAAAAACAAAAACGGTTGTTAGTTCCCCGCCTTCTTCCCTCCTCATCCCCCCTCCCCGATCACTTGATACTCTTCCCAAATAAATGTGTTTATCGAGTCGTCATTGATCATCACGACTTGACCAGTTTTTATTAGTTCTTTTCTTTACACGTCTATTACACTATTTATATAAATACCCTTACATGGCCATACGCACGACTTGATTTACTTATGGCCGAGGGGGTGGTCGGAGGCAAGTGTACGGTAGACGCGCTCATTTGAATTGGGAGGGAAGCATCCAATCACATTCAAACTATCTCCCTTTCTCATATTTCTTAGTACTGGGACATGTAGTTTAACTTTGAGGGCATACAATGGAGGAGGTGGCCTCAGGCATCAGCAGAGCATCATCAGAACTATGCATGCCAATGTCTTTCAGATAATGCTACGCGATTCACGCTTAGTGAATTTAGGGTTTTCTGTAAATCCTTAGCAATATAATATATTGCAGCAACACCGTATCATGCAAAATCTTATGGACAAGCTGATTGGTTTGTCTGTGTGTAAACATGGGAATTTAAAAAAAAATGTTTGAGAGAAAGGGAACAGATGAAATAATGCTAGAACAATTTCTAAGTGCGATCCCAGACATGAACTTTTGGGGAATAGCATCTAATGATATCAAACTACATTCTATTCTTTTTTTTTAATGGGAATCGCTTCAGACAAGGCATAAAGCCATTGGATGTAAGGAGCTAAAAATTTTCAAAAGTCTAAACTTACCAACAATAAGTATAAAATATTATGACCTAGAAAACAGCAATTTTCTCACTTTTGTCAAAAACATCGCTCATGGAATGTGAAGACTAAAGGACAGCATAAAGAAAGCGAGAGTTACGAGGCTGTCGAAAGTAAACTCATGGTTCACTTTTTACTCTCCACAGCATTCTAATAACATTTATCGGTACTAGGACTTATACTTGACTTTTTTATGCATACAATCAAAGAGTTGTTCCCGGACACTACTAGAAAATTACGAGATCGCTGCACATCACCGCCTATTTGTTTGGCATACTGAATCCAAATGCCAAAACTAATAAAGCGATTTGTTTGTTAAAATGTTACATGATTGATGGCTCGAAGTCGGATAACGAGTACATCAGCTAGTGTTAACCTTGACAAGGTTCGAACCAAGTACAGATCGAAGTCACACAATGTTTGGGAAATAAACGAGTTTCCACAAAACAGATAGGAAAGGGTGCCGTGTGAAGGTTAAGAGTTAAAAAAATAGAGTAAATCAAAGATGCGTCATGACATGACGTCACGTACATCGGAAAAAAAGAAAATAGATTTTAAAACAAAGTGAAATTAATGCCAGGCCTGTTTCAATTTCTGCAAAACTGCTAGGGTTTACAATAGCCTCCGTGAAACGCAGTTCGGGAACCAATACGTTGTAGCCTCAGTCGCAAAGTAGGCAAAGAATAGAAAAGAACTTCAACTCGCCTTTTTTTTTAACAACGACATCTATTTCCTCATTCTCCTGTCACGTGTTACTTCTCTCACGTGGTGGTTTTCAAAGATGTGCTCTCGAACGTCATCCACGTCTCTAGCGTGATTGTTTTCTCGAACGTGCTCTTTCCTTTTTATAGACTTCTTTTTCCTTACTGTGACGTCATTTCGCTCATGGCTCGGTATTTGCATATAGCCGTATAGCCGTTCGCGTTATGTTACATCCCTATGCACGCTTGGACTAAAATCGAACACATTTCGCTAAATATAATACAATACTGGACTTCTATGTGATCACACTAACGCAAGTAAAAACACAATGCAATGCTAAAAGTATAATAAAAAGTGCATTAACAAAAGGTGAATCTGAATAGCTTATTCCACTGTTATATGTCTAAATCTGTTTCAGTTTGTGTTGATCCGTTACACCTCTGCGTTGTATTGCTTTCTATAAATTATCTTTATATAAAATTAGCAGGGAGACCCGACGTTGCTCAGGATTGAATGATGATCAACTAATATTTCACACTCCTATATTTCGATTGTCATCGAAATCCGTGAAATCGTCCGGGAGGAAGTTCCACATGCCTCCATGCAGTAACTTAGTCCAATATATATGTTGTTCTACATTACACTCTAAAGAACCTACTGTTTCTTTTATAAAATTATTTTATATAAACGTATTTCAGTTAATGAAAAAAAATTAAGAAATGTACGTGCAGGGTTTGAACATACAGACCACATTATGAAAAAGGGGGAAAAACACGTAAATTTTCAAGACTTATAAAATTCTTTGCACTTAATGAAAAAAAAAATTAAGAAATTTACGTGCGGACAACGTCATGCAAAAAACAAAAAGAAAAAAACACACTATCAACTTACCCACAGTAGAATTTTCACGGCCCGTTGTTCTATCATTGTTGCTAAGCGATGACATGGAAAAAATGGCTTTACCGCTGATAGATAAATTAAAATAACGGTTTCGATTATCAACTATCGGTAATTATCGGGGGGTATTCTGAGACAAAACTAAACTAAGATCACTCCCAGACTTATACACTAAAGTTCTGTAAATTTTAAAGAAAATTTTCGGAGTCTATAAGGAACGAACTCACACACACAGACAAAGTTGCATTTATATAATTGTAAAAATGGAGATATTTTATAAACAATTATTTATTCGGGTTACCTACACCGTTGAGTGTAGGTTTGAAAAGTCAGGACAGTGTCCAAGCGAAGAAAGTAAGAAAGTTCAGTTGATTGCCGAACGCCTACGTGCAGTTTATCTTCGGACAAAGGTAGTCTGTCTTCTATGGTCCAGTGGACAGAGGCAGAAGAGACAAAAATAAGCATTTTTAATCGTTGCATCAAGGAAAACCTCTGCTGTTTACTGGGATTCCCAAAGAAGTTCGAAGTAGTTCTTTAGGAGACAGGTGATTTTTTTTTTACATAGGAGTCACCACTTAGCAAAGTCCTGAGGCCACTCGAGGATAAAGGTTATTGAGTGTACAGTAATCAATGGGATAATATCGTAGTAGTCGTTATTAATGGAAATTTGGTAGATTGGATTATTGGGCGGTTCATCAAGAATTTGTTTATGTTGGACTTGAAGACAACCAAGTTGTAGTGAGCTGGGAAACAGGCAAACGGAAAAGAGTTCCACAGACGTGCAGTTCTAAGAAAAAAGCATTGCTCATGGAATATACGTTTTGATTTAGGCACAGTTAAAGAGTGGGTAAAGTTATTGACAGTGGTTTCAGCTAGACGTGTGCATTTTTAGAAAGATTGGCGAAGGGGGACCAGAGATTGGAGCTCAAACGAGCACTTGCCGTGGAAGTAACGATAAAACAAAGACAGACTCGCAACGTCCCTTCAATGAGAACGAGGTTGCAAATGCGTCCTTCAAGCTGACTGATCAATGTGTGATCAAATCACTTAACAGGAATTGTTCTCTGAAAATGAAAATACACGTCATTATTTTTGTTTGCTAGAGTTACACTAGATGCAAGCTACACTGACTTGATTCAACCCAAATGGTAATTTTCGCCATAGAATGAATTACATTGGAATAATTTGTATTCGATCGAAGTATCACAGTTTCTTTCACCGCGAAATGGTATCAGGGGAACAGATTGGCTGGGATTGTGAAATGAGTATCGACTGCTAAGACCATTAAAGCAAGAGATGAATGGTTTCGTTACCGACAAGATAAGAGTTTATGTGTATTCATGTTCTCCTTCGAAAGGTGTTTGTGGTTTGGATATAAAAAAAAATAATTGAAGAGATAAGATTGGAAGTGTATTAATAGACTGCGACTGGTCAAAGTACAAACATATATTGGGATTCGTGTTCGCTGCGGTCTCAGCGTACTTATGATTTTTTTTTTTTTTTTTTTTTTGCGTACTTATGATTTTTTTTTTTTTTTTATTGCTTCCCCTCTTTCCACCTTGCTTGATTAGTCAGTACGACTACTCAAGAATACATACATGTACTTTTTTCCTGAAATTCAAGATGGCGGTGTAAGACATTATCTACGTGTTTTGAATTCTATTTTTCGGGGAGTGAACATTATGTGCTTTTACATTTATGTTTATGCAAAGTTTACATATTTTCATTTTCTTTTTCTTCTACAATATTTTTCATTCCATATACTAAAAATTCTAGCACTTTTTTTAACGGATACATTGGATTGAAATTTTAAATTCGACCGTTTTGGATTTTACCATTTTTGGATTTTTACCCTTCACCGGACTATCCATTCATGTGAAATCTTTTTATCATTTTTCTTTTGCCTCCTGTTCCCCTTACCTCACCCTTTTTTTAACCAAGTAAGATCTGTGACTTACTTGTAGTTTCATTAAATAGTTTTATATGCAACATCCGATCCTGCATTTTGCTAATTCCTGCCCTCTGATGAGAAGGGGAGTATTTCTTCGAAACTCCGCGGATTAAGGACTATCCACTTATCTTGTGCTTCCTTTTTTTTAAATTAAATATTTTTTTAACTCTTTTTCAAGATGTCTTTTAACATGTTTTATTAATCATTTGTTCATATATATATATATATATATAACTACTTAATTTACTCACATAAAATTAATATACGAAAGTATAGATTTATGCGTAAACTTTAAGTATTTACTTCAAAAGTGCTCAATACGTACGTAGAGCTAGTTAGTAAGTTATAAAATGTATATGGCGATTAAGCTACACTGAATATTCCGCGTTTCAACCACTCTAGGATTCTTCAGGCTTATGCGCGAATTTTGTGGTTGTTTGTCGTTTTTATATGCTCATCTTCCGATAAATGCATTCTCATTGGCTGATAGGAAGGGCGCGGTGGATACTAGAAAGCTGATTGGCTAACTAAAATTTCAATAGAAGATGAGCATATAAAAACGACAAACAACCACAGAATTCGCGCATAAGCCTGAAGTATCCTTGAGTGGATGAAACGCGGAATATTCAGTGTAGCTTAATCGCCGTATACATTTTATAACTTACTATATATATATATATATATATATATATATATATATATATATATATATATATATATATACATACATATATATGCACATATATACATACATATATACATATATATATACATATATATATATATATACATACATATATATATATATATATATATATATATATATATATATATATATATATATATATAGATATATCTATATATATACTAGCAGGGAGACCTGACGTTGTCCGCGATTGAATGAGGATCAACAGATGTTTCACCCGTCCATACTTTTATTGGCACCAATATTGGTGAAATCGTCCATTTTTTTTTTTAAATCAAATCGAATGATTGCCTGCTCTAGATAGCAACCTCCCCGCCGCGGTGCACCAAGAGAAATATTCACACGCCTCCCCGCAGTGATTTAGTTCGCCATACATTGATGTCTAAATTGCACTGTATAAGAACTACTGTTGATTTTATAAAATTATCTGGAAATAATGGCTCCTCTTGAAGTTTAAAAAGCAAAAATCAAGTATCATGGTTCAATTGTGCTCTAAACAACGCGCTCCTGTCTTATAAAAGAACCGACATCTGATTTTATAAGCTGGACCTCTCTTTTTATGCGGGGATAAAACTTCTCAAATACACTTGTGATGTTAGGTTGTATAAAAGTGTTAACTTTGGTCAAAATCGGACTTACATCTGTAATCGATTTTTTCGATTATCGATTTTCGATTATTATCAGATGCATTCCGATAAAAAAGAAAACTACGTAAGACCACCTTCAGACACGTAAAGTACTTTCGTGAGTAATATCACAAAATATCGACCCAAATTTTTCTGAGTCCATAGGAGACGAACTCACACACGCACACAAAATTCCTTTCTTATAATACGCCCAGGAGTCTAATTGATCCTCATGCAACCAATCAACCTCACCAGGGCTGCTCTCCGCAAGAGGATATAAATGTTCATCTTTATGACCGTAACAGGCGTACGGGAAAATGGCCGACTGCTTCAGGAGTGGTTTCGCATTCCTTAAATAATTTAAATTTACAAAAGCGCTCATTCTGCCTACACAAGGCCAGTTGTGTGATGATCGCAACAGATTCTATTAATAAGATATTAAGATGTCACTTAGACATAAAATCATCCGACCGGCAAATGATCGGCACAATTCTTTTTTGAGTTTATGTTCTTCAATGGCGGACTCAAGTGTCTGTGAGTGCCAAGATATGCTCAGCTCGGGGAAATTCCTATATCTACTATTGTATAAAAGGATCTTGGACTCTGTATGAGTGTGCGCGCGTGGGCAGGTGTAGGGGGAGTTCATTCCTATGGATTCGGAAACGGTTGAACTGATGTTTATGAAATTTCACACGAAGGTACTTAATGTGCCTGAGAGTGTCCTTACGTAGGTTTTGTATCAGAATTCATTTGATAAGTATCGAAAATCGATAATCGAAAAAATCAGATTAAAGAAGTCTGATTTTGACCAAAGTTAACATTTATGTCGTGTTGTATGAAATTGTTAAATAGCATTAGTGAAAGCAAATTGATTAAGCGATTACAAGAAATTAATTGGCATACTGGCAAATACGGCGAACTAATTTTTGATTTTATATATATATATATATAAATATATACTGTGTAAGCAAAAACAAGACTTCAAAACAAGGTGTTGGTGGCATTTATATATATATATATATATATATATATATATATATATATATATATATATATATATATATATATACAACAAGTAGTTAATAAAAAATGTTAAAAAAAACACTTTGAAAAAGAGTTAAAAACATATTTAATTTTAAAAAGGAAGCACAAAATAAGTGGATAGTCCTTAATCCGCGGAGTTTCAAAGAAATACTTTCCTTCTCATCAGAGGGCACGATTTAGCAAAATGCAGGATCGGATTTTGCTTGCAAAAGTATTTGATGAAACTACCAGTAAGTCATAGATCTTACTTGGTAACAAATAGTGAAGGAGAGGGAATATAGTGAAGAAAAAATTGATTTCACGTGAATGGATAGTCTGGTGAAGGGTAAAATATCCAATAACGGCAAAATCCAAAAATCAAAATCCAAAAAAGTTGGTTAAGTTTCCATTTCGACAAGTAAAATCCAAGGGAATCGCGAAATTGGAAGATGGTCCAAAGTAATCCAAAAGGCAGAAATCCGTGGAATAAATCACAAATGGAGGCAAGGAAAAGATGTGCGTAGAAAAAAGAATTTAAATCGACTGTAAAGACTGTGCTAATATTGGGATATATATATATATATATATATATATATATATATATATATATATATATAGAGAGAGAGAGAGAGAGAGAGAGAGAGATATATATATATATATAGAGAGAGAGAAAGAAAGATTTATATATATATATATATATATATATATATATATATATATATCAGCAAGTTTAAATGCAAAATGCTCATTCCAACTTACCGACATAATTTTTTTCTTTCTGCGCTGCCCACATTCCAATCATATTTTCAAATCGTTTAATATTAAATCATTCTTATCTATCTTTCGATATCTTTCGATGGCTACATTAATAGGGGACGGGGTTAAAATACTGGCCTTTTGTCTACAGACTTGAAACTTGATATGTAGAGAATTTTAATCTATGCAACAAATTCGATTTGATCTCTAGCCGGTAACAATAGCTGCTAAGTGCTAAAATTGAAACAGCAGTCCTAAGTCGATTTAAAGTGCTTACTTTAAAGTGTACGCAAGCACAAATATACATTTATACGTGAAAGTCAGTTAAATTTTAATGATTTCTTATACATCTAACGATAACTGAAACGGTAACGACTGAGACTGGAGCGCTAAATGTTTTGGTTTCGATTCTAACTGATAGCGCCCAAGTCATCTTTTTTTACTTTTGAAAATTTACCTTCGCTCTTTGAGAAAGGGTTAATTTATTTTAATCGCCTAAGTCGCCCTCACTGGGGAATGTCGACGGGGCTGCCCATGCACTCTTTGCAGATCAGAGTGCCTCTCCTCGGGAACGCTAACAATTCAGTCCTATTTTTTTTACCCTTATGTCTAAGTTCTTGCGGTGCAAGAGAACTAAACTACTTTTACATATTAGGTACAATATACTAATCAATAGAAAATTGGTTCTACAATAATAAAGACGAAATCTGCATGAATTAAAATATCATATTTAAGCGTATTTTACGATCAAACAACGCTAGGAAACGTCGGGCAACGCCGGATGATCACTACTATATATTTGGTATAATATGATAATCGAGAAAAAAAAAATTGGTGCGAAATAAATTAAAATATCATATTTAAGCATATTTTACGACTAAGCAACGTCGGGCGAACTGATATATATATATATATATATATATATATATATATATATATATATATATATATATATATATATATATATAAAGCTGATCGTCTGTGGGTGTGGGTGTCTGGTCAAGAATAGCCTCCTATATGGTTGACTATTAGAAAACTGATCACATATAATAATAGAAGATGTATCGAGACACAGGAATATCTATGTTTGATCTGGCATAATGATGATTCATTAAAATTGTGGGGTCTGCGTACGCGCCTGGTCCACAAAGTATGGAAATAAAAAATTTAAAAATTAAAAAAAGACGTTTACAAGTGTTTTTACTATAGATGTACATAAGAATACTTTGATAAGTATGTTTTAACTTAAATAGGGATAGTATAATAAAATTGTGGGGTCAGCGTTCACGCCTGGCCTCCAAAGAATGGAAATAGGCACAAACTTTAATAAAGACTTTTCATATCTATCTGCGTAAGTATACTTTGAAAATTATGTTTCGGTTTGAAGAAATATGGTATAATAAAATTATGGGGGGTTCCTTCGCGCCTGACCTCCATAGAATGGAAATATGTCACAAAGTTTAACAAGGTTTTTTTAATAAAGATCCACAGAATATTGTGATATGTGTTTCAGTGTGAACAGGTATGGTATAATAAATTATGGGTTTATCTATTTTATTTCTTACTTTCATCATATTTTGCTTTGGTTTTGATACCCCCAAATTCGAAGCTATCTCTTTACAACCCTTCATTCTCATAACCTATCATACTTTCATAAATCAAAGTTCATTTTCTGCAGGCTGTTTTTGAACCCAGTCAACGATGGGTACTTTTGCTAGTATATATATATGTATATTAAAGTTTGTGCCTATTTCTATTCTATGGGGGTCATCTCATTAATTGTAGAGTGAACGATTCTAGTTTGCAACCTTATTTCATTCGAAAGTAGAGAAACAGATAGGAGAATTGGATAAAAGAACGAGGTGGAGTAACGCGATGGGGGATGGGGCATATGAAAGAGGAAATTTGAAAATTTTAGATTGAAAGAGAGAAATAAGGAACGAAAGTAAGAAAAAGGGAAATAAAAAGAAGGGGAGATTAAGGAGGAGAGAATAAATACAAGAACAAAAGAACAAAAAACGAACAAACAAGGAAAGAAAAGAACAGAATAAGAAGGAAATACGGAAGCAAAAAATCAAAGAGAGAAAGAAATATAGATATAGGAAAAGATAATAAGAAAGAATGGAAGGAGGGGAGTGTCATAGAAAGAATGAACGAAAGAGAGAGAGAGAGAGAGAGAGAGAGAAGTAAATAGAGAAAATAGAAATGACCGAGGAAACATTCAAGTAACGAAGGAAAGAAGGATGAAAAAAAGAAAGAAGGAAGAAAGAGAAATGAAAAAAACTAGGAAAATATAAAAAGAAAGAAAAAAGAAAGTAAAAGAAATGAAAGAAGGAAAGAAAAAAGAAAGAAAAAAACAATTAATTAAATAGAAGATAGAAAAAGGAAAGAAGAAAGAAAGAGGAAATGAAGGAATATGGGAAAAAGTAAAAAAAATAATAGAAAAAAAGAATAAATGGATGAATGAATGAATGAATGAAATACAGAAAGAAAGAAGGGAAAGGGGGTTAAAGGAGAAAACCAAAAAATAAGAAAAAATGAAAAAAGAAAGAAAAAAGAACTGCCTCTCCCCGGGCATCGAGATAACTGTAAAAGAGGGTAAGAAAGAATAGAAAAAAGTTCCATAAAGAGAGAGAGAGAGAGAGAGAGAGAGACAGACAGACAGACAGACAGACAGGCAGGCAGGCAGACAGACAGACAGATCGACGACAAAAATAAATAGAGAAAATAGAAATGGCTGGAGAAACATTCAAATAACGAAAAAAAGAAGAAAGTAACGGACTGAGCGAAAGAAAATGAAGAAAGAAAGAAATAGCAAGAAAGGCAAGGAGGAAAATAAAAAGAAAAGAAAAAGAAAAAGAAAAAATATGAAAAAAGAAGGAAAAAAGAAAGTGAAAAAAATGAAAAAAGGAAAGGAAAAATGAATGAATTAAATAGAAGAGAGAAAAGGAAAAGAAGAAAAAAAGAAGAAATGAATGTATATGGAAAAATAAGAAAAATGAAAGAAAGACAGAATGAATGAATGAATGAATGAATGAATGAATGAAATATAGAAAGAAAAAAGGGAAAGGGTGGATAAAAAAGAAAACAAAAAATAAGAAAAGATGAAAAAAAGAAAAGAAAAAAGAAAGTAATATGAATGATAGAAGAAAGGGGTAACAAATAAGGAATGAATTAAAGGGAGGAATAGAAAACAGAAGAAAGAAAGAAAAAAATGAAAGAAAGAATGAATGAATGAAATACAGAAAGAAAGAAGAGGAAATGGGACGAAATGAAGATAAAGAGAAATGAAGAAAAAAAACGAAATCAAGAAGGGAGGAAAAAAAAGTAAAAAAGAAATGAGAGAAAGAAGAAGGAAAAAAGAGAAGGCATAAAGTATAAAAAATATAAGAAAAGGAAAAGGAAATGAAAGAAAACGGTAAGAAATAAACCTGAAATAAAGAGAGAAGGAGAAAAAGAAACTAAATAAAAAGGAAAGGAATAAGAATGGAACGCTAGAAAAAAATAAAGAATGAATGAAATAAAGAAATAAAGACGGGAAAACGGTTATAAAGGAATTTAAAAAAAACAATGAAAGAATGAAAGAAATAGAGATAGGAAGAAAAAAGAGAAAATAAATAATGGAAAGAAAAAAGGAAAGACAAAAAATATACGAAAAGTAAAAGAAGAAAAGTACAGAAGGATATATATATGGATGGTGAAAATAATAGAGAAACAGTAAGACAGAAAAGAAGAAAATGACTTTTTAGAAAGAAAACTATTGTAAAACGTTAAAATGAAAACAAAAACAAAAAAGAAAAAAAGTAAGAAAGAAAAAAGAAAAGAAAAGAACGTGCAAGAATGTAACGGTGGCACGAAATCGATCTATAATTACACGTAGTCGATGGGAAATGCCAGTAAGATGATCACGTGACCCAAATGAGTGATGATTTTTGGCACGAGGCCAGTTTTCCTTCGCCTCGCGGGTTCCCACGACGGTCATGATAAAACGATCAATACAAACTCCAAGAACAACGAGTCTGGTTCCCCTAACTTCACCCCGTGGCTCGTGCGCGACCTCTTACTTCGAGACATAACTACATTTGCCAGTGTATAATGCGCTGCGCCGAATTTAATCAGTAAGCTGCTTTTAATTTGTTGCTTTTATTTTTCATAAAGAATTTTTTTTTTTTTTTTTTTTTTTTTTTTTGCAAATTTAAAAATAAAAATACACATGCACAATTCCATCCAAACCAATCTAAGTAAACTTCGGATCTCAGGTCAGAAGGAGCTTAATGTCACGCATAATTTTGAAACACACTTTTTTTTCTATTGATGCAAAACAGGGGTCTTCAAAGTTTTTTTAACGTGTGATAAGGTGGTATATCGCTAATTTGTTTAAAGCTACGTAGGACAAAATAAAATAAAAAAAAATGACCTGGAGGTGTTTTATATAGGTTTTGCTCATTAGCTTTGTTTTTTAGTGAATTTTATTTTTATTTTTTTTATTTTTCCTGAATATTTTATGTTTCCATAAGAGCTCGGCGAACCAGATTGAAGACTTTGGAGAGTAGGATCTGGTCCACGGGCCGTAATTTGAATGTCCCTGATGTAAAACATCCCATTGCTCTTGACATATCGAAGGCCTTCAATAAGGTATGGCATAAAGGCCTACTTCACAAGATTTCCAGCTACGGTATTACTGGAAATGTTTCTCAATAATTAAATCATTTCTCTCTGATAGGTTCATAAGAGTAGTGGTTGATGGACAGAAATCAAAGGCCCACAGTATTAATGCTGGAGTCCTCCAGGGGTCTATCCTTGGCCCAACTCTCTTCCTGATCTACATCAATGATCTCCCAAAACACATACTTAAATCATTCGTTGATATCTATGCTGATGACACGACCATCTATGGCAACACATCAAAGGACGTAAATGACAAAGTTCTCTCTAATTCTCTCTCTCATCTGATCTTGAGCGCGTGGTACAATGGGAGAAGGGGTGGCTGGTCACTTTTAATGCATCCAAAACCAAGCTTCTATCTTTACATCATCAACGCTCTGATCCCTATCTAGCATCAATTGAAATGGATGGCTCTCGTCTTGGGGAGGCTCCATGTTTTGACAAGCTTCTGGGTTTGACCTTTACTCCTGATCTGAAATGGAACACGTACATCAAATCTGTTGCCAGGGACGCTGGGAAAATGGCGGGATCCTTCTACCGCTCCAGAAGATATCTTACTACTGATGCAATTCTCTATCTGTATAAAAGCCAAGTACGTCCAAGGATGGAGTACTGCTGCCACATCTGGGCGGGAGCTGCTAAAAACAGCCTATCCTGCCTTGACAGAGTACAAAATAGACTTCGTGGTTTAGTGGGGGGGTGCCATTTTCTCTTCCCTGCAACCTCTCTCCCACAGAAGAGACGTTGCGGGCCTGTCTTTGTTTTATCGTTATTTCCACGGCAGGTGCTCGTCTGAGCTCCAATCCCTCGTCCCCCCCTCGCCAATCTTTCACTAGAAACACCCGTCTGGCTGAAACTACTGTCAATAATTTCCCCCACTCTTTATCTGTGCCTAAATCCAAACGTAGATTCCATCAGCAAAGCTTCTTTCTTAGAACTGCACGCCAGTGGAACTCTCTGCCGCTTGCCTGTTTACCACCTGACTACAACTTGGACGTCTTCAAGTCCAACATAAACAAATTCCTGACAAACCTCCCCCTTAAGTAAGTACTAATGATTACTACCATACTATCTCATTGATTCTATCATTGTACACGCAATAACCCTTATCCCTGAGTGGCCTTCGGGCCTTGATAAGTGTGACCCCCATGTAAAAAAAAAAAATACAAATACAATGAGGCTGTTTTCCAACCACCTACAATGTGGTAAGACGTCAATTTGGATAATCAGTTAATTTTAAGTAATTTTCGTGCTTCACGTCTCCTACGATGTGTGGTTAGATTGAATACGTGGGCAAAATCCTTGAATAAGTGTTGTAGTTGCGGATGTGTGGATGTGAAATATTTTTATATCAATTAACTCAAAATGAGATCGAATAGAAGTTCTGCGCTCTATCGACATTATCCCGACAGCTTCCTCGAGATTCAGAGCCATAACTACCAGTCACCATCAAGTCTGTCCGCTCGACTGTCGCTCTCAAACTCTGACTACGTGTATATAAAAAAACTACCTTACTTTCTAAATTACGTCATCAATACACGTATCACTACATGACCATCGCCTAATGTATGTCACGTATTTGTTGGTTATTTATCAACTAAAATTCCTAACCTATTCAGTTTATGTTAAAATTCCACAGTTAACATTCTTGTTGCTATCAAAAAAAAATTCTATTCACAACATTATAATTGCCTTTTTCACATTCACTATCTAGTCTTCGATGACAAAAAAAAAAAAATAAAATAAAATAATAATAATTATTATTATTATTATTATTATTATTATTATTATTATTATTATTATTATTATTATTATTATTATTATTTCTTCTTCTTCTTCTTCTTCTTCTTCTTCTTATGTCACCTAGCGTTGCTCTGGGAGTGTCCAACATAACAAGAGCAACTACCGTTAAATCCCGTGTTCTCTTTAGTTTCTTCTTCTTCATTCGTTTGCCGCAAATGAGAAATAAAAACATACCATTATATATATATATATATATATATATATATATATATATATATATATATATATATATATATATATATATTGTATAATATATACAGGAATTTACATTTATATCGGTAGTCGGTACCGACGGTTTCAAGCCCGCTCATCACTGAGATGAGAGTCGGCTGAAAAGAGCCTGAGGCGGACATTAAGAGCAGTCCTCAACTACCGGGCTTGAAACCGTCGGTACCGACTACCGATATAAATGTAAATTCCTGTATATATTATACAAAAAATATATTGCTCTTATTTCGAGAAAGGTTTTTTCCCTAATAATAGAGCACTGTATGGGATTTCTTTTTCTACAAAAAAGTACAAGTATATATATATATATATATATATATATATATATATATATATATGCGGGGGGGATGTGTGTGTGTGTGTGTGTGTGTGTGTGTGTGTGTGTGTGTGTGTGTGTGTGTGTGTGTGTGTGTGTGCGTGTGTGTGTGTGTGTGTTTAGGGGCATTCTTTAAACACAGGAGCAATATATACCATTTTCATGCATTCATTTTTTTTTTTTTTTAGTAAATATCTAAAACGCAGTTTTATACATTGAGACGGGCGTGTGGGTGTGAGGGTGGATTTCGGTTCGGTATTTTTATAAGTTATTTCCCTTGAATTATATGTTATTCATCTCGTATGAACAAGAGAACATGAGAATCAATTCTTTATTCCTGAAGTACAAAAATGATTTGCACCACACAAGTACGAGGCTCACAAAAAACAGGGGTTTGTTTGTTTGTTTGTTTTGTTTTGTTTTGCTTTTCTCTTTCTGGGGATAGCTTCAGGCTGGGTAAACATGTTCTGTCTGGCTCTAAAAGGTGCGACAATAAAATGGTCGCATTAGAAAAGACGACATGATTCCATTTCCATTTGAGGAAAACCGGTTTTCTTTCTTTTCTTTTTTTTATTGTTGCATATCATCTACTAGTTGGCCAGTTGTGTACAAATCCCAAAAGCAATGTGAGCCTTCTATCATGTCTGCAAGTAACACAATGTTCAATGATCAGAGATGCACCGCTGTACAACTCATGTTCTCTGCCGATCCAAATTATGACAACAGGACCATTGCCAGCACCTTCAAAATGCATCGCTGGATGGCGATGAATAACAGGGACGTGCGCAGAGTGATGAAAACAAGATTTCCGGCCACGGTTATGGTCTTTGGTGTGGTTTCAAATGAGGGTTACATCATGCAACCTCACATCTCTGAAGTCGGCTTGAAAGTCAACACCAAAGTGTACCCGGATGTGCTGAAGAATGTGGTGATCCTCTGGTGAAATCAGGTGGCCGCTGGCAGACCCTGGGTGTGGCAGCAGGACTCGGCGACGACCAACAAGTCTAAAGAGTCAGGCTTGGCTTCAGAAGGAGTGCTACGAGTTTGTAACCTTCTCTCTCTGGCACTTCCTTCTCCCTCGACCTGAACTACTTCGTTTGGTCATACGTCGAGAACAACACCAACATGACCTCTCAAAACACCAAAACTAGTTTGATCCTTACCGTTCGATGAGCATTCGCCGAGCTCTCGCAAGTTTGCAATAAAAATAAAATAAAACAAAAATAGAAATTCATCACGCAAACTAAACTTAAGTGAAACTCTAAGTAATCTCATAAACTACCCCTTTCTTCAAAAAATATAAATAAGATTTTAAAAAACACAAATAATTGTGAAAGATCAAGAAATGAACAGACGCTATTTTCATTTTGACTTCAGTAACACGTGGTCATTCCTGGCATGCGATCACTCTCGATTCAAACTTTGGTAAGTTTTGAAGTAAGTAAAGATATTGACAAATAATAAAGATATTGACAAACAATACCATGAGCAACGTTTCCCTTGGTCCAAAAGGCATAAATAAAAAAAAAAAAATTGGTACTTACAGAGCTGTGGTAATTTAATGTTAGGAGCTTAAAACTGTTTAAAAATCAAAAACTAACTATGATAAGAAAAAATGCAATTCTTTCCTCTTTGTCAGAAACATCGCCCATATTAATGCGAGGACGGCAAGAAATAAGGGGCACAAGAGTTACGAAGCTGTCAAGATCAGGATCCATCGTCATTTAGACATCAGTGGATCTGCGCGTGTAAAGCAAAGCCGCACAAGAATCGCTAAACAATGACGTGAGAGGGGAAGCGTTTCTTCTGCGCCATGTTTTTGTGGGTTCTGGATCAAACCTGCCGCGACTTTGTATGTAACCACTGGGCCTTGCTGCTCTCAGTCTCATGAGTAAAAATCTTCGATTTTTCAGGTTAACGACTACGTGTGACTAACGAGGAGGACTTCATGCAGACCAGAAAATCGGGAGTCAAGATATTTGTGAGCTCTGTGAAGAGACTTAACTCTTTTAACAACAGCAACAACAGCAGCAGCAGCAGCATAATATTCATTAAAATAATAAGCCTGCATGTTGCATTGCTTGTTTACAAATCAAACGGAAATAAAATCCACCGCCACCACTACCTAAAAAGACGGTACAAAAACAAAAATTGCCTTTTGTATTATATCATTGCGAGGTGCCTATTTTCTACGAGATTCAATTATTCAAATGATTTTTTATTTAAATTTGTTTAATTATTTTTCTTTTCTTTTCTTTTTTTTCTCAATGCAAAACTCATTTTTAAAATCCCACTTTTTTGAAAAATGCATCAACAAAGATGGCGTTGAGCGTCAGAAAACCGGAAGTTGCTTCAGAATTACAACGAATTAGGCCTTTTCTAGCAACGGAAATTAGTTTTAAAAGGGGAGGGGGGAGATAAAAAAAATATCAAGTAACAGTCATTTTTTTTTTCTTTTCATTTTATTTTCAGTTTTTACTTGTACCTTTGCCATGGAGGTTATGTTTTCGGTTGAGCTTTTAATTGGGTTGTGACTATTTTTTTTTATGTATATTGCAACGAGCTCATCACTTGGTTAACAAATTTGTTTCACATATCGGTCATGGCTTAACTTAGAACGGATTTATTTTCATGGAAATCGCTGCAGTCAAGGTATGAAGCCATTTAATGTTAGGAGCTTAAAACTATTTAAAAATCAAAAACTAACTATGATAAGAAAAAATGCAATTCTTTCCTCTTTGTCAGAAACATCGCCCATGTTAATGCGAGGACGGCAAGAAATAAGGGGCACAAGAGTTACGAAGCTGTCAACCGTAAGCACAAAGTCCACTTTCTACTCTCCTTAATTTGAGAATATTTGAGGTCAAGGCAAAGGTCTGTCTCTCTTTGAGCAATCTTCATCACTACTTACTACTAGGTCAATATGCTAACCTGCATCTAATATGACCTTGTGTAAGGCTCAGATAAGACTCGTTTTTTACGATTTTGGTGGAGGCATATAGTCTCACAACTGACTCTCAAACTTATCTTTAAGTGACTATCCGTACCGGTCTGTTTGTAATGTTTGAGTTTGAAATAGCATTTTTGTCGATCGCCAACTCTTTCGTTTTAAATAACATGTTTAAATGTGTCTCCACATTAAAAAACGACTAACTTTGTCCCGAGAGGAGGCATTGTAAATAGGAACATGTGTCAACGTATTTCTATAAGAGGTTCTGTCTGTACGCCGGTTTGTCGCGTGTGATTTTTAAATAGCGATTTCATCGCTAAATGCGCAGATTGAATGGGCGCATTTTAAGAATGGGTTTCTTGTAAGAATTTCGGTCGTTTCGCTCTTTTTCTTGTTTTCAAACGAAGAACAAGTCGTTGGCGAAAGACAAGTTTCAAACTGTTTTCTTTAGACTGAAATCAGATACGACATCTAAAAGGCCAGAACCTAGTTCTGGACCTACACAGTGGATGCTCTCTCTCTCTCTCTCTCTCTCTCTCTCTCTCTCTCTATATATATATATATATATATATATATATATATATATATATATATAGTATTTTCTTTTTTATTTTATTTTTTTCTCACTCTCTTTTTGTTTCTTTTTTTTTTTTTCTCCCTCGCCTTTTCTCCCTCGTTCGCTCTTTTCTCACTTTCTCTCCTTTCTGTGTCTTATTTTTCTTTCTTTTTATCTCTTGCTTTTTTTCATTCTGTCTCTCTCTCTCTCTTCCCCTGTGTCTCCTAATCTCTCTCTCTCTCTCTCTCTCTCTCTTTTTCTATATTTTTATCTCTCGCTTTTTCTTTCTATCTATCTATCTATCTCTACCTACCCCCTTGCCCTCCTCTTTCTCTCCCTCTTCTCTCTCTCTCTCTCGCGCGCACGCGCAAACAGTAATTCATGCGGCTTAAAAGTCCGCTGAGCGACAAATGTTGTTTAAAGAAACAAGAAAAATCACGATTTCACGATTTTTTTCTTTTCTTTTTTCCCCTGTTTTTTTATGTTTGTTTGTTTTGTTTTGTTTTTAAATTTTTTACTTATTTATTTTTTTTATATCACTTAACTTATTTTTTACTTCATAAAATGCCCTCGCTTCCCGAAATTAGTGCTTGGAGTATTTGACCCCGTTTTTAAGTACATTTTTGGTTGCTGATTCTAAAGCCCTCATACGTTTTCATGCGTAACCTCGGATCATCAAGATATGACACACCCATAATTATTATGCATACAATTTATCGAATATAAGTATTGCTGTCGACAATCATTGTGTTCTTTTTGTTCATACTGTCATCTCGTAAGGAAATTAACGAAATTCCTCTTCAACACCACCACCACAATGACCAGCGACAAATCTCAACTCCAATGTTTTCTCTCAGCTGTCAGAAATGTAACTGACTGCCTTCCTCAATTCGTTTTTCTTTAAATAGTCTTAAGATATTGGCCGGGGCAACACCAAGTTAACCGAATGTTTATTATTATTATTATTATTATTATTATTATTATTATTATCATCATCATCATCATCATCATCATAGTTATTAACATTTGTAAAACATAGAGTGTCAGAAAGAATGTCATCAAAGTCAAATAAATATTTACAGATAATATTATCTATGTTAAAATGGTTCCCAAAAATGTTAACTTGGTGAAAAAGAAATGTTAGAACATAAACGAAATACGTGACGACGGTAGATCATCCGATTTGTGTCTTGGTCACGTTAAGTTGATGACGTAACGAGATAGCTTCGTAATACACGCCATGAGTTTAGTTTAGAGCTTGGAGTTAGACTGGAAAGTCGAACAAATTAACACGAAAGATATCGTCTCCGCGTTTTGGAAGATGTGTTAAACGCGACTTGATAATAATGTAGAAACCTACAACATCATGCAGCTCCGATGAGAAGTCAAGAATAAACTTATATCAAATATATATGATTTATTGTAGTTTGGTTTCCTTCGGAGGGAGATGAACTTGAATAATGAGAAAAAAAAGACACAACAGAGAGACGTATGTTATTTGCATGTGCGATTCTCAGACTGATTGTTAACGAACTCTTTTATTACATGTGAAACACTCAAACCTACATACAACAAAAGAAGAATATTTTAATCACTAGACGTCACACATTGTATATATATATATATACACTGACAATAATCTTATACACACACGGTAGTTGTTCTCCTCATATGCAAATGAATGCGGCATATAATATATCTAATTACAGATACAAGTTCGTTTTTAGTCTTATAATCAAATGCCTTTTTCTTCTTCATTGTTACAGAAGGTAATATTTGATCCTCCTTTATATCTTAAACTACAGAAATGTTACGTTTTCTAGTCAAGGACAGAGTTCATAGATAATCAAAAGCAAAGAAAAACATTATTTTATCACACATGTATAATTTATCCGTTAATGATTGTGTAGGGGGATTTAGGCAAAGAACACCGGTTTATATAGACATCGGAGAGTGACTTCCCTTGGGACAAAAGAACAGAGGTGTTTCAGGCTTAACAAGAAATTTGAGGTTTTACCCCGGGTGAGAACCAAGTCCCACTATGAGACTAAATAGGACTTTAACCACTTCTAAGTGAATACCAAATTATTGTTGTTCTGTATTGTAGTGTTACATTATTTTTATGTTTGTCAATTCGCAATAAGTGTGTATTTATGTACTTGCGAAATATCTGCGTTTGTTAAGTATTTATGTTTGTAAGCATTTCTAGTTTCAGTGATTCAATCAACTATGAGACCCTAACGCTTACAACAATCTCAAACCTATATTCCCCAAAACTCTCAATTAGGGTCTCACCAAATGAAATCGGTGATGAGACTGTATTCGGAAGCTTCGGAAACGTAGATCACCCCTTACTTTTTATCATTCTCTGGTCTAGTTTTACCCAAAGGACGATGTTACCCGGAGTGGTAATCAGTATCAAAGTTCTGTCTACGGGTAATATAGAATCTACCCATGTAATGAGATTACCCCTGGGGGTTGGGAAATGTAATGATGGTAATAGTAATAGTGTTTGCAAATTTAATGATAAATGCGTTGATGGAATTCGATTAGAATATTGTAAGATTTCGAAAAATTCTTTTTGTTTCAATGTGACCTTTACACTTTATTTTAGTAATTCATAAAAATAAAACTTGAAATAAGAAAATAAAATCCTGGTCGGCATTTTTTTTTTCTTTTTTTTTTGTAAAGAAGAAAAACGTTTTTTTATCATCTTTACTCTCAGAACCACTTTAAAAAAAGTCTCTCGCTGCCACCTGTCTATTTTAGCCTGGAATGCGTTTCCCTTTCTTCCGACCGCATGCTAGCAACAGCCGGCCCATTCTCATCTTTGCTTTTCACGTCCGTCTCCTTCGACGTCGACTTTTCTTCTCTCCCCAGCACGTGATGCATTTCTCTCTCCTTTTGGTTTCTTTTTTCTTCTCGTATACTTTCCTCTTATTTGCATATGCTCGTTTTTTCGGCTACTGCTGCTGCTAATCTATTCACTAGACAGCTATCTTTCGCTGCTGCTGATACTTTCTAACACGCTCATATGCACAATGTTGCATTGTGTTGCTGAAGTCTTTCAACTGAATCAGCCTACACGCGAAAGAATTCATATGCGATATTGTGAAATTTTGAAAAATAAACACAAGTTCGTGGGTTAGTTAATTTTATGTACATATAAAAAAAAAACAATTCCTTAGATACCAAATACAAACAACTGAATAGCCAGGGGGCGAGAAAACATTTGTGATATAATGTCAGCGCAGATTATGACTAAACAGCGAAAACGTCTCCAGCGTTGGTTCTCCCTAGAGAAGGGAATCGGATCCTTCACGGTAGTTCAAGCATAAAAATGTGAAAAAAAATATTGTAACAAAATAAAGTAAGGGATGAAAGTTCTTTTTGTGTTTTTCGAGTTTTCATTTGAATCAGCTGTGAAGCGAAAGCAATACAAGACTGAAAATTCCTCAAATTGAAGCAAAAATGGGTTCGTTTTAGTATTATGTAACGCGATTTACAACAATAAAAAATGGTCTGAATATCTCACACCCAGGGTATGATCTTAAAGTATATCCAATAACGAGGCCCTTATTTTGGAGCTACAGGTTGTCATTACCGCAAGTTTTAGTTGTACCTTCCAACTTTAATAGAATATATTATTTATGGATTATTTTCCAAATATACTCTTTTAATAGAAATCAATATACAAACCATTCGTATTCAAAACATAAATGCTGTTTCGGCATAAAATTAACAAAGGATTGATATACCGTAAGTCCAAAAATACAATCAACCAATCAAATTCTTTTATACGGGAATACCATCAACCAATCAAATTCTTTTATACAGGAATACAATCAACTAATCAAATTCTTTTATACAGGATGCCATACAAACAAAACTAGGATATCTAGCGCAATTAATTTACATGTGTATATTCAATTGAACGAAATAAAAGACAGCTGTTGAAAAGGAAAGCATTTTTAAAACAGAAGAAAAACGCAAATTTTAGATGAGATGTTAAATGTGCGGGTTCTATGAACGGCTGTACAACGATATAAACATTCTAACCAATTTCCAATCGCTCTTTAAATGATTTCATTGTTTCAAACATCTTTAAGGATGTTATGTATGTAACCTCTCGCATCTGGAATTGAATTGACACAACAAAAAAATCTTATTTCGTACATAATTCTTTACCTATGCTTGAAATAGACTGGTGTGAAAAAACAACGTAACATCAAATAAAGTAAGCGATGAAAATTCCTTTTGTGTTTTTCGAGTCTTCAATCTGAAGGAAAGGAATGCAAGGACGATTCGTGTCTAAGATGAAATACTCTTGGCGTATCTGGAGATGTGCCGTTCAGAGCCTTTTCTCTTGCCTTGATAAAATGCAAAAGCGACTTCGAAATATAGTGGGGATATTTTCTTCTCTTCCCTGCAAACTATTCTAAGAGAAGAGACCACATAGTCTTTTTATATTCTATTTTTATTTCCATGTTAAGCGTCAAAATGAGTTCAAATGTATTCCCCCTCCCCCTCTGTAAAATATTCACAACAAAACTCGTTAAGCTACTGCCGGTGTAAAAACTGTTACTTACTTCCTTACTTCAGGAGCTTACCAGAACTTACATAGGCAAAGTTTCTTTCAAGGAACTGCCTGTCTGTTGAACGCAATACCACAGGGTTGCTTACCAGCTGACTACAGCATGCTGGTTTTCAAGTTCAATGTTAACAAATTTTGGTGTAACCGTCTAAATTATGTATCCAAATTCTGCCAAGATCCAACCCTGGTCTGCAACTATCAAGGTGTTTGTCTTATCATCTTCCTAACAAAAATGTTCCACCCTTGTCCTCGAGTGGCCTTTGGACCAAGCGGTGATTCGGCAGTAAATAAAATAAAAGAAATAAACTTCAAACGGTAAAATCCATTATGTTGAGTTCTGAATGGTTTGAGACCCATTTGTTTGGCTCTGAGAAATGTTTGGCTCTGAGACATGCGACACTGTCCTTTAATTATGGTCTAGATAGCGGTTTCAATCCTACACAAAGTCGATTTACTGTTATTTTGTTATTTCTATCGTCTAATTTAATTAAATAATTAGTTGGGGGATTTTTTTTTCTTTTTAAGTTTTTCAGTAATGTTTCTTTTTGGTGTTATTTTGGCCTAAAAAATATGCGCGCCTTTGCGCATACAAAATGGTTACCAGTCATAACATGAGGAATTACATAGCTTAATATTCGTAAAACTACTTGTTCGTGCCAAATTTAAATACGATATTTGTTTTCAGCATACCCGAAAATATATAAAAGTCGTCATTTTAAAGGTGATTGTTAAGGTATAAAGAAAGTAAAAATATGTTGTATGACGCATTTTTTAGTTGGTCTATATTGTCAGATGACCAGATGTCCAGACTATTTTATATGGCATTGTGGCAGACGTGATGATCTTGAATTCGTGTCAAGCAGTGCAAATTGCCCTGACTTTTCTCATCTACAGGGTGGTCAAAAAGTCAGGTAACATTTTAAAGAAAAACGATATTAGCAATACACGTATATTTAAGTACCATACATTGAAATATAAAATGAAACAAACATGATAGATAGATAGATAGATAGATAGATAGATAGATAGATAGATAGATAGATAGAGAAATCAGGAGGGGTAAGATCCCTATATAAGATTATAATGGATCATATTGTTTTTTCTACCTTTAACATGTTACCTGACTTTTTGACCTCCCTGTATATAAAACAGCAGTCTTTGATTGGCGATCAAGTTCCTAACTTTTTACAAACTAGGCAAAGACGTACAACATTCCATTTAGTGGTCGTTTCTACTGCTTGATCTGGGTTCTTTGCATTCTGCTTGATTTGGGTTCTTTGCATTCTCTTTTTTTTTTTACTAGTTTACTTTTATTCCTATTACAACGCAATAAACAGGCTTTATTTATTTTTTTTTTTTTTTTTCTGGATTGTGAGTTCGATCCTCACTAGAAACGCGTGATTTAAACATTCGTCTTTTTAATTTTTAAACGTATTTCGATCCAATGCAAGTTTAACTCTAACCCTTACATGACTTAATATCTTTTTAGACCCTAACAAAGTTCAAACATCAATCTCAGCATGCATTAATAAGGTTTTGTTATATTTTAAGTTTCTATTACATTTTTGGAGAAATATGATATTTGACGGCCTGTATCAAATAGACAGTTTATATTTACATATTCCCGTTGATGCAGTAATTGATACGGCTAGAAGACAAAATAAGGGCTGTGCCTGAATGAAAGAGCTGGTATACATGTTAGTAGTAGAGGAAAAGGTTTTATTTTTGTCCGTTTCTATACAAATAGGGTTAACATGACCTAAGGATTTGTAATTTGCACATTTACGGGGTAATTTTTTTTTCATTTTTATTATTATTATTATTATTTATTTTTGCCACGGCATTCTTCATTTCTGTTGGAAGCAATTGTATAAAGAAAGCATACATTTGAAGCAGGCGTGTTCGAATCACGTCGGGATCACAAATTTTATTTTTATTTTACTTTTATTTATTTTTTATTTTTTTAAGACACGGCATGAAACCAAGTGACGTAAGAAACTAAAAAAAAATACCTCTTCAAGATTAAAAACGATCGGTATCAGATGGACTGATTTTAACACAGAAAAACATCAATTCTTTCTCTTCTGTTAAAAACATCGCCCATGGAATGTGAGAATTAAATGACAAAATAAAGGAAACAAGAGTCACGAGACTGCGAAAACTTAACTCAACAAAATACTTGGACTTAAAAACGACCATGTTATAGTCCGTCGGGAAGTAGCCGCATAATAGTTTGTTCCACACACGGACAGTTCTAGGAAAGAAATTCTGTTCACGGAATTTTCATTTAGTGAGGGAAATTGTTGAGGGTTGTTGCAGCATTTGTTATGAACATTTTACAAACGGAACCATGGATTGAAGTTCGGTCGAGCACCAGCTATAAAAGTAAGAATAAAACAGAGGTAGACTCGCAACGTCCTTTTTATGAAAAAAAAATGTAGGAAGGTGAAAAGGTCCTTGCTACATAAATTTTGAAGATGGTTTTGTGCCCTGTTAAGGTAAAAGAAAAAAGAGTACTCTTAGGAACTCCACCACAGATGTGGTAACAGTACTCTATTTTAGGGTGTATTTGACTCTCGTATAGATAGAGGGTTGCGTCGGAAGTGAGATACTTTCTGGAGGGATAGAATGTTCCAACCATTTTTCCAGTAGATCTGATGTAGGTCTTCCATTTCAGGTCAGGAGTGACGATCAGTCCTAGAATTTTGTCAAAGCAAGGCGCTATCTTAAGAGCCGTTCATTTCAATTGGCGCCAAGTGTGGATCAGAGTGCAGATAAAAGATAAAAGTTTTGGATGCATTAAAGGTAAATAACCATTTTTTATTTTATCCCACTGTACGACACGCTCAAGGTAAGAAGAGAAAGAATTAGAAAGATCTTGGCCTTTGTCGGCCACTAAAGTGTTGCCATATATGGTAGTGTCGTCTGCATAAATGTCGACAAATGATTGTAATATGGTTTGGGAGATTGTTGATGAACATCAGAAAAAGAACTTGGCCCAGGATAAATCCTTGAGGCACACCCGCATTAATATTGTGAGCTTCACACTTCTCCTCATCAATGACTACTTTAATAAAGCCTATCAGAGAGAAAAGATTTGCTGGTTGAGAGGTCAGGGATGAAAGTCAGTCTCAGACGTTTGTCGAAACAATGTGCTTCTTCAAGATGAGAGCCGTTTATTTCAGTTGGTGGTGAAAAGATAGAAGTTTGGTTTTGGATGCATTAAAGGTAACTTGCCATTTTTTGCTTCATTGTACCACACGCTTTTAGTAGTAGTAGTAGTAGTAGTAGTAGTAGTAGTAGTAGTAGTATCTTTTAAGCCTGAAATCATCAAGCAGTCCCCCCCCAAAATAGATTAAATGAGATAAAAACACAAATTCATAAATAACAAAACATACAATCAATAAACACACGTGAAAATTATACAGGTAAGTAGAAACATCAATTTTCTTGCGTTAGGTAACAGTTATTTCTTATCTATTGACTTTTTTTTTCGACTCTTTTATTTTTTTCATTTTAATACTGCATAATTGTAACAAATTTGTTTTTCTTATTTTAATACTGCATAATTGTAACAAATTTATATATTTTTATTTTAATACTGCATAATTGTAACACATCTATTTTTTTATATTTTAATACTGCATAATTGTAACAAATTTATATATTTTATTTTAATACTGCATAATTGTAACAAATTTATATATTTTTATTTTAATACTGCATAATTGTAACACATCTATTTTTTATATTTTAATACTGCATAATTGTAACAAATTTATATATTTTTATTTTAATACTGCATAATTGTAACACATTTATTTTTTTAATACTGCATAATTGTAACACTTTTTTTATTTTAATACTGCATAATTGTAACAAATTTATATATTTTTATTTTAATACTGACTAATTGTAACAAATTAATATTTTTTTATTTTAATACTGCATAATTGTAACAAATTTATTTTTTTGAATACTGCATAATTGTAACACTTTTTTATTTTAATACTGCATAATTGTAACAAATTTATTTTTTATTTTAATACTGTATAATTGTAACAAATTTATATATTTTTATTTTAATACTCATAATTGTAAAAAATTTATATTTTTTATTTTAATACAGTATAATTGTAACAAATTTTTTTATTTAATACTGCATAATCGTAACACTGTTTTTATTTTAATACTGCATAATTGTAACAAATTTATTTTTTATATTAGTACTGCATAATTGTAACAAATTTATATTTTTTTATTTTAATACTGTATAATTGTAACAAATTTATATTTTTTTATTTAATACTGTATAATTTTAACAATTTTTTTTATTTTAATACTGCATAATTGTAACAAATTTATATATTTTCATTTTAATACTCATAATTGTAACAAATTTATTTTTTTATTTTAATATTCATAATTGTAACAAATTTATTTTTTATTTTAATACTGCATAATTGTAACAAATTTATTTTTTTGAATACTGCATAATCGTAACACTTTTTATTTTAATACTGCATAATTGTAACAAATTTATTTTTTTATTTTAATACTTTATAATTGTAACAAATTTATATATTTTTATTTTTATACTCATAATTGTAACAAATTTTTTTTTTTGTTTTAATACTGCATAATTATAACAAATTTATTTTTTAATACTGCATAATCGTAACACTGTTTTTATTTTAATACTGCATAATTGTAACAAATTTATTTTTTATTTTAGTACTGCATAATTGTAACAAATTTATATTTTTTATTTTAATACTGCATAATTGTAACACATCTATTTTTTATATTTTAATACTGCATAATTGTAACAAATTTATATATTTTATTTTAATATTACATAATTGTAACAAATTTATATTTTTTTTATTTTAATACTGCATAATTGTAACACTTTTTTATAATGATACTGCATAATTGTAACAAATTTATATATTTTATTTTAATACTGCATAATTGTAACAAATTTATATATTTTTATTTTAATACTGTATAATTGTAACAAATTTATTTTTTATTTTAATATTGTATAATTTTAACACATTTATTTTTTTATTTTAATACTCATAATTGTAAAAAAATTATTTTTTTATTTTAATACTGCATAATTGTAACAATTTTTTTATTTTAATACTGCATAATTGTAACAAATTTATTTTTTTTTATTGTGATACTGCATAATTGTAACAAATTCATATTTTTGTTTTTTAATATTACATAATTGTAACAAATTTATATATTTTTATTTTAATACTGCATAATTGTAACAAATTTATATATTTTTATTTTAATACTGCATAACTGTAACAAAAATTATTTTTAATACTGCATAATTGTAACAAATTTATTTTTTTTTATTTTAATGCTGCATAATTGTAACAAATTTATATATTTTTTATTTTAATACTGCATAATTGTAACAATTATTTTTGTTGCAAAATTTTTTCATCTCATTTTAATATTGTTATCCTCAACATAATTTCATTCGCACAACTTAATATAGTCTTATGGGTGAGCATTGATATTTTTTACATTTGCTTTTATTAAGTTTTTATAATCTCATAATTATAACAAGTTAAGCATGCATGGTCTCCCGTGAGTGCACAGTGAACTAGGCATAAAAAAATTACTAAGTTCAGCATCCCCCCCCCCATTTAGCCACAAAAGTCCGCAGGGGACTCAAATCCTGGTGAAAACGAACAAACGGTGTAGTTTTGGACCATAACATATATAAATTTGAGTTCTGCACCATGAAAAAAAGAAATGACTAAGTCCATTATTTGCCCCATCCCCATTTAGCCCCAAATGTCCTCAAGGCCTTAGCATATTTAAATTTGAGTTCAGCATCATGCAAAACTGCTAAATAGACATACACAGAAAATTTTGAAGAAATCTGGCAAAATAGTCCCAAAAATGGTGTGTTTTTATTAGCCCTAAAAGAGTTATCGCAAAGTACAGACAAATAAAATTATATAGAAATCAATTAGTTACAACTTTTCAGAAAGTTTTATAAAAATCCAAAGCATCATTTTTTTTTTATATAAACATAAAAGTGTCAATTTTAGCCATTTTAACTCGAAAGGCATCCCCAGGGTGGCAACCGGAGTCTTCCTGGAAAATCTGTTCTGTTACTTTTTTACTCATATCATGTTTTATGTTTGTGCAAAATTTCCAAAAATTCAAAGGCGTAATTATTGAGAAAAGTGCGGACAGAAGAACGGACGAATAGACAAACGGACAAGGGTGAATTTACATTTCCACCCTCCTTTTGTCGGGGGGGGGGGGAAATGTCTGGTTCATTTAGAAATATTTTGTTACCATTTCGGATTAGTTCATTATGAAGAATCGAGAATAATTTTGAAACCAAAAATCATAGATCTCGATGCCTCCGTTCAGTCGCGAAAGACAAAGGATACCCCCTGTAGAGGCAATTGCGCGTGAAATTGTGAGGCAAGGGTTGCGCAATTCCAACCACATCTCTCTTGAATCGGCACTGTTTGAGTCCAGTGGCAAGGAGAAGTCTAGAATGACTGGAAACAATGCCGAGATAAGCGGAGAGCACAAACAGCACCTAGACGTCGCAAATGGTCACCCATTTAGTACTGACCAGGTTCAACGTTGCTTAACTTCGGTGATCCAGCGGGAACCGGTGTGTCAACGTGATTATACCGTATATGCATCATCCCAAAACCAGGTGTTCTTTTCCAAGAATGCAAATTATACGAAGTTTTTATCGTCCAAATAGCTTTTCTAAAATTAAGCAGATTATTTTGAAATATACATGTGCAGTCGGCCAAGCAGTCTATGACTGAATCTTTCCGGACGCATCACAAACATCGTTACAAACATCGTTACAAACATCGTTACAAACAAGGCCTGTTCAAAGAGTGATGACTAGCCTTAATAATTTGTTACAGCATTTAGCGAAACAGAATCTATTTCAAACACAAGCGTTACGCACTAAATAAGAGTATTCTTAATTTAAGCATAAGATCCAATTTAACATTATATTAGCAGCGAATGATGTCAGGAGACTTGATTCTGACGTACAACATTATCAACGAGAATGTAAGTCTACATTTTGCAGAGTTTTTTTTAACTCTAGCGCCAATTCGTGGTCTCTGCAGCTATCCGCAAAAGATGCACAAACGTCGTGTTCCGCTCAATACAAGAAAATCAGCGTTTTTTTGTTCGTTTGATTGTTTGTTTTTGTTTTTTTTTTTTGTTTTTTTTTTTTTTGTGTGTGTGTGTGTGTGTGTGTGTGTGTGTGTGTGTGTGTGTGTGTGTGTGTGTATTTTGTTTGTTTGTTTGTTTGTTTTTGTGTGTGTTTCTGCTCCATGGAACAATCTGTCAAGGGAGATTGTGGCGATGACTATCATGTTCAGGTTTAAAGTGGCCTTGGACAAACAGTAAAACTATATATATATATATATCGGTGTAAATAACTTATACCTGTCTATTTGCATGGCTTGTTGCACTCTGCTAGGTTATGCCAAATAAATTTGAATTGAAATTGAAGAAGCGTATCAAATCTATGCAAACGTTAATTCAAGCTTAAGCACGAAATAATGAATTTCAAACTTAAACGACACAGTCAAAAGAAAACAGGTCAAAAATAAGCATGCCATATCGACGAAAATGCTCATGTAATCTTAAGCGTGACAAGCCAAATAAAATGCTGTTCTAAACTTACAAAGTGAATGACTACAGAAAATGTTATTTCAAAAGAAAATTTTATTTCAAAAGAAAATGTTATTTCAAAAATTACAGCTGACACGCGATCGGGTTTTTTTTTTTTTTTTTTTTTTCAAAAGTTAGCTTCAAGCATTGATGAAAATGAGGTATTTGTACAGTTTAATCAAGACATAAAAAATGAAAATAGCGAAAAAAAAAGGTTATATTGTACGTAGCCGTTTTGGACTGAAGATCTCCGAAAAAATTTCACTTAATTTCATCGAGTGTTTTTTTTTTTTTTTTTTTTTTTTTTTTTCTTTTTACAGCAGAAAAACACGTTTTTATGACAGCGCGTTGAATGTAGCCATCTTTGAATTTGTTGAACGAGCCACGGAACGATAACTCAGTTTTAAGCGCCGACACTCCCTCCCCACCTTAAATACTAGCTTTTCTTCCTAAAAATCAAACTTTGTGCTAGCATAACAAATTGTTTTTTCACTGTAAAAAAAAAAAAAAAAAACTACCTGATGAAATTAAGTAAAAATTTTTTTTTTCAGGGAACTTCATTCCATAACAGATATTTACAATATAACCTTTTTTTTGTTTTTTTTCGATATTTTCATTTTTTTTAATGTCTTGATTAAACTGTATAAGTACCGAAAATAATATTCCGTTCGGGATTAAGTAGAACTGAATAGAGAAAATTGTTTTTCTAACTAAGAAACAGCTGACAAAAATGCTATTTCAAACATATGAACTGTTAGATCAAAGAAAATGCTATTTAAAATTTAAGAATTGGCAGATAATGTAAAACGGAACAAACCAAAGAAAATGCTATTCCAAACTTTCAACGTGAAAGACCAAAGCAAACGCCATTTGGAATTTAAGAAATCGCACGGTTTTAACGGCTATTTCAAACTTGCTTACGAGGTGACAAACTAAGGAAAAGACTATTTGAAACTTAAGAAATGACAAACCTAAGAAAATGCTATTCACAAACTTACATAGTGACAAACCAAAGCAAAGCCTATTTAGAACATAAGAAATTTATAGACTAAAAGAAGGCTTATAACACTGACCAACCGACATATATATCCTACCGTAGATTTACTAGAACGCGCATAAAAAAGGCAAAGATAAGAAAAAGAAAAGGAGTAAAAAAGAATAAAACATATACAACCTTGTAAAGCAGGTGCGAGGAACTGTCGAATGTCAACTGAAAACAATCACATGTAAGATCCTAAAGGCAAATATCACGTTCAGCGACCAAAAGCTATTTACTTTGAAAATGTCGAGAGCTCTCAAATAATTAGCATGCATGCGAGTCTTATTGAGCAACTTCTTACGTGACCTCTCGGTCAAAGAGCTAAAGTTTTTTGAGTGCTAATACAGTATCAGAACTCCCCCCCCACACACACACACATATATATATATATATATATATATATATATATATATATATATATATATATATATATATATGTTTGGAGGGACAGAATTTATATACAGTTTTGAATAAAATAGGCGGAAGTTTCTCAAGAGCTCATTCGGCTATCATCAAGATGCAAGGATGTTCGCCCAACATGTGCGATGCTGGTTATGTTGGGCGAACATCCTTGCATCTTTTGACTCGTATAAGCCAGCATGTTCCATCGAAGATCAGACAAGGGAGGATGGGGTCTGGTAGTCTCCCTCCCTTCTGCAGCCTTGGACTCTGCTATTGGTCAGCATTTGGTTGACAACCCGTGCTGCGCCGATAGATATAAAATAGAATGGTTCGAGGTGCTACATAGAGCGGACTCCAGAAACCATTTAAAGATTTTGGAGTCTGTCTCTATTGCGGTGCGTTAACCTTCTTTGTGCCGGCAAAAGGAAACATACAAACGCATTGTTTCTCTTTGGGGAACTTTGAATCTTTTCTCCCGTTTTCCCCCCCTCGTTGTGCCAATATTTTAATCGTTTTTTAAACGTTAATAAATTTATTTTAGTGTCCCCGTACTTTTGGCACATTCAATAAGTTCCCCATTAGAACTCTTTATTTTCGACATAATATTATTTTGTACGCTATCGATTTTCTCCTGATGAGATGATAGCCGAAAGAGCTCTTGAGAAACTTCCGCCTATTTTATTAAAAACTATATATATATATATATATATATATATATATATATATATATATATATATATATATATATATGAAATAAGAATTACAATTAAGCAAGCAAAATCCGATCCAGGATCTGATGAGAAGGAAAGTATTTCTTCGGAACTCCGCGGATTAAGGACTATCCGCTTATTTTGTGCTTCCTTTTTAAAATTAAATATGTTTTCAACTCTTTTTCAATGTGTTTTTTAACATGTTTTATTAACTACTTATATATATATATATATATATATATATATATATATATATATATATATATATATATATATATACGTGTGTGTATGTGTGTGTGTGAGAGAGAGGGAGACAGACAGACAGATAGACAGACAGAGACCTCGTCTGTATGTTAATATGTGTGAGGAACGGTCTCTATCGAACTACTCTGTCAATTTTCCCCCAGTCACATGTATATTCCATTCAGGTGAGATGACAATGTTAGGCTTTTGCAGTTCTTGCAGGAAGGCGTCGATGTCTTCTTACATACAGCACCTGTTATTCCCATATGGTCGCCCATCTTAATACAGACCAGGCTCAACGTTGCTTAACTTCAGTGATCTAACGAGAATCGATCTATCAACGTCATTATGCCGTGTCAGTGTAGATAGACGTAGCGAGATTCGAAACAGGGACACTAGTTGTTGACGTCCTGTTCTCTTAATTACTGGCCTGAGCAGACCATAATGCTACTGGCAATGGGAGAATTTACATCCTATTTCAATTAAACTGTTCATCTATTTACAATTTTTTACACTACTCTATACCGAAAATACTCAATTCATTTTTACAAATGGGTGTTGCCTTTTAGGCTAAGTGGAAAACCATAATTTCCAGCATAACAGTGTTTCGATAATAAGGGAGAGTGGGTATGTATAGAACATAGTTAGTGTTGGTCTTTGATTAACCCCATCCTCTCTCACCCCCTTTCCCTCCCTACTCGCTCCCTCTTCTCTTACATCTCTCCATCTCTCCCTCTTTCCCCAACCCTCTCTTCTTTTTAGCACACTTGTGTGTACGTGAAGGATGCTAACAACTATAACATTGTCTTTAAAGAATGTCGGATACGCATTTCCTAAACATTCTTTCGTTCTCTAACTGAGCCGGAGGGTGAGGCTAAAGTTAATAGCTTTGACTAATGGCCTGGTTTTTGCCCGAACCAAACTTCCCTTTCAACTTAATAACATGCATTAAAGGAGTGGATCCACTTCCAAAAAAAAAAAAATGTTAGTTTGACACGGGGTCAACTTTGGCAAGAATCCATTTGTTTTCGATCTGGGGTTTCTTCTGCGGATGCAATTGAAAAATTCTCTAGCTTCATTTCTTATATCTATAAATATAAAAGCGAAAATGTATGTATGTATGTATGTATATGTGTTCGCTTTTTCTGTATGTCTACAAAAGGCTTTTTTCAGAGAAGCGGTCGGTCGGTTCACAACTTTTTAAAACTTTTTATATCACATATAAATCGTAATATCTCACAGTTAACAACGAAGCTCGCCTGTCTATTTAATTTGCTCGATTTCGGAAAGATAAATATTCAACATTTGTCGCTCGCCGCATGTGGGTTAGTCTTTTTCCTATAACATCTTGGGAAAAATAAAAATCCCGCAGTCAAACTTGACCTCATTAACTCATTAAAACGGGCACCTACTAAGTCCAAGTAATTAAATAAATTCAAACGTGTTTCCGTTAGCATCTCGCGGTGGAGCAATCGTTAACGTCGCACTTTTTTTTTTTCTTTTTCTTCACACTTTAATTTACAACTTTGCCTCAACGGTTCGGGTTCGATCCTCATACTTACTTTTTTTTGTAACCCCCACACACACCTCCAAACACTCGGGCAACGCCGGGTTCCCCTCGCTAGTATATATATATATATATATATATATATATATATATATATATATATATATATATATATATATATATATATATATATATATATATACACTAATTTCTAAGTGTCGCAGTGGATAAAGTACTTGGTGAAATTCAGTTGTAAGTTACACTCTTCTGGGGGTTGAATGTTCTATCCTCAGCGTCGGCGACCCTCAACAATACAATTGCAAATTACTTCGAACTGACAAAAGGAAAGAATTGCTGTTTTCTGTGTCGGAATCTACCCACCTAACACTTATCGTTGGATACTCCTTAGCATTAAAGTAGTGTTTCTTTTATAAGCTCTTTACATCAAGTGGCTTCATTACTAGTCTGGAGCGATTTCCGGCATATAAACATGATCACCAATTTGGTATTTCCTCGACTCAAACGTCACCAGAGTCCAGGCCATTGTAGAGATGGTTCTCCACTGTTGTGCTGACGTTTGTAGTCCTGGTTGTTTGCAATTCTAGTTTGTCCACATTCCAGGTTAGTAGGGCTGTGACAAGAGAATATTCTTTTCATTATTTTCACACTCGAATATATATCAGTTAATATCTTTTAAGTTTTTAGATAGCGTGATGTGGTTCTCAATTGATTAACTGTGTCTGTGTCGGATATATACTTGAGAGTCAAAAAGTCCTAGTGATTAGTCTATTGCTAATCGCCTGAAGCACCCTTACTGAGGAATGCCAATGAAGCTGTCCAGGCATTTTTGATAGGCTAGAGTGCTCTTCCTTTAAAGCGTTAGCTTTTCAATTTTCATTTTCCCGAATTTGTGCCACATTTTCCCGCCGTGGATCTTACTGAGACCGATGTGTCAACGTGAGCGTAAAACCTAGAGTGCAAATCCAACGATCGCCAGTACGTGGTTCGAGTACGCAACCATTTGAAGAGAATATTATCTAGTGCAAAAATAGGAGTATCAGAAGCCGCCATTGAAAACTTGAATAACCATCTGATTATATAGACTGTCTCTGTTTCGAAGCTTATAAGCAATATGAAAATGTAATTTCAAAGCGTAATTGTTTTTTCAATAAAATAAGCAAAGACCAAATTTTAAAATAATGGAAGGTTTAATCGAAAAAATACAATTTTTTTTATCGGTTTTCTTAAAAGATTTCACGAAATTCAACAAATTTTAAATGGTACCAAAATTTATTAAGTATATATAACTGCCAAAAAATCACTTACCTGTAAAAAAAAAAAAAATCTAAGCAATGGCTGGTTCAATTCTTCATTTATAAGAATTGTCCGTATTTATATTTCATATTCCATGTATTTTTTAAATAAAAGGTTTTTTTTTAAAGCGAGGGTCGTAGAAAATCGCATTTTCGTAACGCGTTTTGCGCCATAAGCTTAAAGCGCTGCTGCTGCTAATTTGCAATTTATCAAATACGGAATCGTCAAAGGGACATAATTAATGTCTCTTCTTTATTGCGGGCTGTTAACCAAAATTAGTATGTTTGGTCCTTCGTATTAAAAACACACACACACACACATTCACTTATAAGTTTTCCCCGTTAAACAAAAAATTCAGTCGACCGATTTTTTTTTTTTTTTTTTAATTCTCTTGATGAAATACACGAGTTTTTGATTATTATATCTTATTTCTACTTTATCGACTGGATTTTTTTAAATATCTAAAAAACGAAAACATTAAATGAAATAGAAAAAATTGCCGTCAGCGTCCGGTATTTACTTGACGATATAAGCATAACATGAGGTTTCATTATAAAAAAATCAACATGGTTTTAAAAAAAATGGTTTTACACTTTGGACTTTACAGGTAAATTTTTCAAAAAAAACACTTCTTTTTGTTTTGTTTTAAATTAGAATATTTTATTTATTGATCTTTTATCTTCAATTTGTGATATATAAAACTTTGGTACATAAATTAATTATTTAATTTTTAATAGACATTTCAAAATGGGGAGGTGAATTAAAAAAAACGTTTGTCTAAAATATTATATTCGGTTTATTGGATAGTGCATAAAATTTCACATTGACCCTGAAAATATCGTAAAAATTAAACCAATAGAAAAAATTAGATATATGTTTAAAGTTTAAAAATTGAAAAAAATTTCACTCGTAAAATTCAATTGATTTCATATGTAAAAACAAATGGCTGGTTGAACGCGCACACCGGCACTTTGTAAACACTGTTTTTTTTTTAATAAAAAAATATTTCTATTATTTTTTAAACAACTTTAATAGTTTATTTTAGAAGTATTTTCCATACAGAAAATAAAGAACCCCATTTAAAAAGAGAAATTACGAGTTTTTCATATTTATTCGCAATTTTCTGTTAGGGGTGTCAAAAAATTCCCCCAAAATTCTGATACACCTAGTGCAAAAATTCCCTCCCATCTGGTCGAGGACAGTACAAATATATTTGGTAAATTACGTTTTCTATATATGTGTGTGTGTGTGTGTGTGTGTGTGTGTGTGTGTGTGTGTGTGTGTGTGTGTGTGTGTGTGTGTGTGCGTGCGTGCGTGCGGGCGCGCGTGTGTGTGTGCGGGCGCGCGTGTGTGTCTGTGGGCGCGTGTGCGTAGGGGTATGCGCCCTGTCTCCTTAACTCTCCCCCTTACCACCTATTTCTCAAGGGCAGACGCCGGTGCCATTAATTATGAGCGCGTGGGGTCTGCCCGTCTTTGGGGTGGAGTGAGGAAATTTGGCGGAGGTGATTTACTCGTTACGCGTTACCATGTTATCTCCCGCGTTTCATTCTAGATCTTTCTTTCTTTTTAACAATCCTGCCAAGATGAAGCGCAGATCGACACTTCGGTATGCGTCTTCAACAATCTCGTGAATTCACGCGAGATTACATTCCGTAGCATTTCAATTTTTTTTCTCTCGTTTTTGTTAGGATCCTATTTAAAAAAAAAAAAAAGAAAGAAAAAAAACGCGTAAAATACCGTTTCGTTTCTAAACTCAATAACTTTCAGCGTATGCGTGTGCTCATCACACTAGCTGTATCTATCCGGCATTGCCCGGGAATTTTTATACCTGCATTTTTATTTCGCTCGTTGACCCCCACCCCAACATCTTGCCTTTTCGCTGAATTTATTTCTTGTTATAAAATATTTACAGTGTTTGTATTATAATTTAGTGAAGAAACCGTTTTGCAATACACACAACATGGCGATTTCCGGAATGTTGAAAAATTTAAATATTTCTATAAAGTTAAAGTAAACATGTCATTTCCGGTCACATGTAATTTTAGCAAAACGACGATATGCAGTAGCTAAAAAATTTATTTTCAAGATAATGACATGCCGAATGTATTGGCGTTTAATCAATTTAGTATTACGTATGAAATCTATCTGTGTCTAAATCTAAATGCAGATTCCATGAACAAAACCTTATTCTTAGAACTGCCAGCCTCTGGAACTCTGTTCCACTGGCCTGCTTCCCAGTTTACTACAATATGGTTATCTTTAAGTCCAATGTAAATAAGGTCTTGTTGAGCCGGCCCCTGAAATAATCAAATTATACACAATTTCCAAAACTAACGATTACTACGCTGTTGTTCCAGTGACCACCGTACACTTATTAATTCTTATCCTCGAGTGGTTTCAGGCCTTAATCGGGCGATGACCACCTGTAAAAAAGATTTAAAATTAGTAAATTATCCGATATGCTAGCATAGATCCAACATTGCCGATCTGTGAAAGTAGTCGATATAAAAATAGGAAGACGTCACACGAAAATTAAATATAGTGCGTTTGGTAAATTATATAAAGTAATTTATTTAAAACTAGCCTGGGTGCCCAGCGTTGTCCGGGTGTTTGGATTTGGAGGTGTGTGTGGAGCAAAACAAAAAAAAAGTGGTAGTAGGCAGGCAGGCAGGCAGGCTTGAACCCGTAATGCTAAAGCGGAAAAGAAAGTGAAAGAATATATGACGTCTTACCCCTATTCCATAGCGCGACCGGAAGTTCGGAACGTTAAAATTAGGCAAAGTCAATCCAACCGACCGGTGACTTGCAAAAATGACTCGCAAAAAGTCGATCCCTCTTTGTAGAAAATTACTCAGTTGGGGGGTAAAGAATTAATGTTTTGGGCCAATTTTTCTATATTTGTTGTCCAGGGTCTCGCTCTTCAAAATGATACTGATCTCGTGAAAATCCGCCGCTTTTTTTCGAAAATTTCAGGCATACATACATACATACATACATACATACATACATACATACATTTAAACAGACAGGTGAGATTTATATTATTTAAAACTAGCGGGGGTACCCGGCGTTGCCCTGGTTTTTAGAGGCGTGTCTGGTTGGGGGGGGGGGGTAAAATGAAAACAAAGCGAAGTCATAACCCTGTTTAAATATTATAAAAACAAACAATGTTAAACTATTTTTAAAAAATCGTGTAAAAAAAAAAACAATTAAAAAAATGAACGTGATGCAATACGAACGTTCCGGCGGTACCCGTGTGTTTGAAAAATCCCAAAAAAGTTTTAAGGGGGGGTCGAACTCGAATCATTGAGGCGAAAGCGCCCCTCCAAAAAAACGTGATGAATTAACTAATAAGTGAATTAGGTAAAATATCAATTCCGCTGTGAAGTTTGTTTTGGTTTAGTTTCAGTAGTCACATCATACTTGAATTCCAAATGAATGGTTTTGTTTTCTCGAATTCTAAGTGAATTTATTTATTTTAATTTTAATTTAAGTTTAATGCAAGTGAATTCACGATATCGTTGCGTTGTAATCTTTGTGTAAAAATAAATGTTGAGTTGAAAGTACTAATAAATAAAGGTCATAGTTAGATTTCACGGTTAGAGTCGTTAAAACCGGAAGTAAAATCTGGTTAGTCTCGCAGATTGCGTCTTACACTAACGGAAAAAAAGCAAAAAGAAACTATAATAGTAATGGCGTTTTCGCGTTTTTTTTTTTTGTTTTTTTTTTTAATTTTTTTTTAAAATGTTTTATATATCTATTTTATTATGGAGAAAGAGAGAAAGAATAAATCAGGGAAAAAAGATTTTTTTAAAAAAACGGCATAAGTAACCTTGTATGATTCCAAACCGGTGTGTTTCCTCCTACTGTTCCTTCTGAACGCATCCGCTGCGGTGTAAATGGGGAGAGGTGAAAGGAGGAATCTAATAGAGAGAAAAGATGTTGCAACTTCCATTCTCTCACCGGAAAAATATAGGAATATACCATTGTCGAGGAACTGTAGAGGTAATAAGCCTATAGCAAACCTCAAATAATGTGCTATAGTCTGTACACATTACATTTGCATGTAATGTCATGATATTTAATCCTATTAAGGTCAAAGTTGGAGGGGGGAAAATGAGTTCATATTATTTATATAGAAGATAGATAGATAGAAGAAGATAGATAGAAGATAGAAGATAGATAGATAGAAGAAGATAGATAGAAGATAGATAGAAGATAGAAGAAGATAGATAGAAGAAGATAGATAGAAGATAGAAGAAGATAGAATAGAAGATAGAAGAAGATAGAATAGAAGATAGAAGAAGATAGAATAGAAGAAGATAGATAGATAGATAGATAGAAGATAGATAGAAGGAGATAGATAGATAGAAGATAGAAGATAGATAGAAGAAGATAGATAGAAGAAGATAGAAGAAGAATAGATAGATAGAAGAATAGAAGAAGATAGATAGATAGATAGATAGATAGATAGAAGATAGATAGAAGAAGAAGTTAGAATGGATAGAAGATAGATAGAAGAAGAAGTTAGAATAGATAGAAGATAGATGGAAGATATAAGATAGAAGATTGATAGAAGAAGAATAGATAGATAGAAGATAGAAGAAGATAGAAGATAGAAGAAGATAGATAGAAGATAGATAGAAGATAGAAGAAGATAGATAGATAGAAGAAGATAGATAGATAGATAGATAGATAGAAGATAGAAGATAGACAGATAGAAGAAGATAGATAGATAGAAAGAAGAAAGAATAATAGATAGATAGATAGATAGATAGATAGATGAGAATAAAAGAATTACTTTATGAAGCAACTATCTTTATAAAGATTTTAATAGTTTTAAATAAATTATTACATGCAATTCACTAAACAACTTTACTTCATTTTGTTATTTTTTTAAAGCGGTGGTGGGGCGCACATATTTATCATTTTATTATTGACTGGGGGGCGGCGCCCAATCTTGTCCGGTCGTAAAATCCGCTTAAATATATGTTAATTCATGCGCATTTTGAAATTATTATAACAGGGCAAATTGAATATTATATAGTCCCTAGTATATAGTAGTGATTTCAAAAGATTTAAAATAATAACTTGGGTGCCATCAGCCAGAATCAAAACCAAAACATTTAGCGCTCCAGCTGCGTTCCCTGCCGTTTGAGCTATCGACAGGTAGATAAGAAAAGTTTAAAATTAAACAACTTCAAGCTATGATTAAATTTGCGCATGTCCAAAAAAGTAATAAAAATATTTTAATTTCAATTTAGCGATATATTTCTGTATGCGTTACTCATCCATTGAAACAAAGAATTTACTAGTTATAAGCCATCCTTGGTGTATGATTACTATTTTCCATTTATCTTAGTGTTATGTGACCAGTGGTTTAAGAGTTTATCGGTTAAATATTTTCATATAGATAAAAAAAAATGCATGCTATTGTTTTATATAGAGAGAAAACGACTACTATGTATAAGCTAAATGGAAGTTTTAAGGTTTTATTTTTAAATGCAGTTTTGCTCAAAGCGTCTAATGTTTCTGTGGTTACGAAACATACAGCGAGAACGGTGGGTATCCACCCGAGAGGTGAGGTCGTCTTCCTCACTCTCTCAAACAAGTTCGACCATCATCATTTTGGGAAACATTTGATTAGAAACTTATTTAGTTCAAATCAGCTTTTCTAGAATCGGAAGCAAAAAAAAAAAATCTCATTTCCCGTCAAGGAATCTACATTTTTTTTTCTTTCTTCTTCAAATTATTTTATGTCTAAATCGATACGTAAATACAAGATTTTGAATTGGGAACTTATAATCTTATTGGCAATATCGATCTGTAATTGGAGTTGTCGGCTGAAATGAGAGAGAGAGAGAGAGAGAGAGAGAGAGAGAGAGAGAGAGAGCAAACCTTCGATGCATTACTCGAGGAAATGCTCGATTAAAACGAATGATCAAAATGCATTTCTCTCGCAGTGAACACCAATAGAAAACAACCGAGGAAGTAAATGAGTTTGGAAGCCATCTTGAAAAAAAAAATAGCATGCTTTTCCGATCGTCGAGCTGTGCTCAATGATGATATAATCAAATTAGATCAATCAAATAACATTTCTGTAGAAAAAAAAAATAGCGAAGTGCAATAAATCAGATGAAAAAAAAAACGCGTAACAGCAAAATCGCCCCCCTTCCCTGTAAATGTCCCAAGATTACAAAAAGCTCTCTATTGAAATGACTTCCTTTTAGGATAGCTTGTGTTTGGAATTCCGTCCCTACTCATTGTTTCGTTGACTGTACCAACATGCAGAAATTTCAATGTAATGTGAACAAACATCTTACTGGAAAACTCTATTTTTTTATTTTTTATTTTTTTACTTGTAGGGTCACTACTTATAAAAGCCAAGAGGCTGCTCAAGGATAAGGGTTAAGTATTAGATGTTGAAAGTACGGCACAATCACGTTGACACACCGGTTCTCGCCAGATCACCGAAGTTAAGCAACGTAGAGCCTGGCCAGTACCAGATGGGTGACCATTTGGGAAGGCTAGACATGGTGGCCTTCAAATCCAATGTAAACAAGTTCTTGTTGAGCCGTCCCCATAAATAATCAATTTCTACCCAATTTACACTATTACACCTTACATTAATTAACTCTTATCCTCGAGTGGCCTCCAAGCATTGATAAGTAGTAACACCTAAGTAGAAAAAAGTCACGTGTCGATCGTTTAAAATGACGATCTAAACTTGGATGATAGATGCCGCATCAATGTCAAAAGGGGCGATTAAGTCTGGAAGATGTTTCCGCAGATTTTCGATCATCTTCGAATTCGTAAATGCCAGCGTTTCAGAAGAGCATGTGATAGTACATCATTACCATATGTTTCTTTAACCCCATTAAAAGTATCCAACGGTGTACGTCTTTTAAAATACAAAAAAAAAACAAAAAAAACGGATCATTGCGCGACACTTAACATACTCCATTTTACACGTGGCTCAGTTCAAACAGCAGTAAAGAATAAACAACAAGTAGTTCATAGCTCTAATTTGCTATATAACCCACAGAGACGTAAATCATTGCTCATGCAAAGATTCCATCTAGACAGGAAAACTGGAAGTGAGACAAGAGACTTACTTATTCGCGTAATTATTCCTGGTTAAAGATATCCGAAGAGAAAAACCTTTAACAAATTTAATATAATAGAACTTAATGGAAGGATATATTTTTATTTATATTCAGATTAATACTTTACATGGTCACTATACAGAGATGGAAATGTTTAGAAATATTGACATGATCTGTGTAGTGGCCATGTAATATATATATATATATATATATATATATATATATATATATATATATATATATATATATATATATATATATATTAGTAGGTTTATTTATACAAACATGATTGGCTACATATATATACACATACAGTACTGTTTCGCTGTTTCACAGCTAATCAGTGTTACTAGACAAGCAATTACCGCAAGCCAAGATCAAAACCTGATCGCCCAAATGACAGTAGGAGCTTCTAACCGTTGCGCTATACGGCTGCTGCTGTGCGGGCAGTGAATTATTGAAAATACCTTTGTATATATATATATATATATATATATATATATATATATATATATATATATATATGTGTGTGTGTGTGTGTATATATGTATATGTATAAATATGTATGGATATATATATAGGTATATATATATGTATATGTATACATATATGTATATGTTGTATATATATATATATGTATGTATATATATATATATATAGGTATGTATATATATGTATATGTATACATATATGTATATGTTGTATATATATATATATGTATGTAGGTATGTATTGTGTCAAGTCATGTCATATGCTACTGGTACCATATAACTCAGTACTACCTGCCTCATGGTCGAGTCACCGGCGACTAAACTGGTTCCCCACCAGACTTGTTTGTGAGGAGGGTGGCTTGTCTCCCTGGAGGATTAAAATGTGTATATATATGTATGTATATATATGTATATATGTACATGTATATATATGTGTATATATATGTATATATATGTCTATATATACGTATATGCATATGTGTATATATATGCATATATATGTATATATGTGTATATATGTATGCATTCATATATGCATATATGTACATATATATGTACTCATATCGGTATATGTCTATATGTATATATACGTATTCATATATGTAAATATATATATACATATATATATATATGTGTGTGTGTATATATGTATATATATAAATGTATATATGTATATATATATATATATACGTATATATGTATATATATGTATATGTATGTGGGCGAATGAAGTCTTTTCCTTGGTCAACGGCCAACTAGCACCGTGTATATTTGTGTGTGTATATGTGTATTGGGGTGGAGAGAGCTCCCGTAAGCCGTGGTGAAGGCAACCTTTCTAGGAGAAGCAAATCTCTGATTTAAAAAACCATAAAGCGGGAGACCAGTACCCGCATTCAGCTGGTCTGCAGTTTTATTTGTTGCTGGCTATCTTGCTCTTGCTTGTTGCTGGATCTCAACATTTTGAACCGAGAGAGAGACTTAGCTGTCGTACAAAGCTAAGACTCTGTAACATCATCTTTGTATAGATACTCACTCGGGCATTTTGGCTCATGGATTTTAAATGTCTGAGGGAGTGGCACTCGTCTAACAAGACATTGCAATCATCATATGTGTATATGCGTATGTGTATATATGTGTATATATGTATATAAGTGTGTATATATATGTATATATATATGTGTGTATATATATGTATGTATATATATGTATATATGTCAGGTCATGTCATGTGCTACTGGTACCATGTAACCCAGTACTACCTGCCTCATGGCCGGGTCACCGGCGACTAAACTGGTTCCCCCACCAGATTTGTTTGGTGAGGAGGGCGGCTAGTCTCCCTGAAGGATTAAAAACAAGACCTTCCAAAGGGCGAATGAACTCTTTTTCTGGGTCAACGGCCAACTAGCACCGTGTATATTTGTGTGTGTGTGTGTGTGTGTGTGTGTGTGTGTGTGTGTGTGTGTGTGTGTGTGTGTGTGTGTGTGTGTGTGTGTGTATTGGGGTGCAGAGGGCTCCCGTAAGCCGTGGTGAAGGCAACCTTTCTAGGAGAAGCAAATCTCTGATTTAAAAAACCATAAAGCGGAAGACCATTACCCGCATTAAGCTGGTCTGCAGTTTAATTTGTTGCTGGCTATCTTGCTCTTGCTTGTTGCTGGATCTCAACATTTTGAACCGAGAGAGAGACTTAGCTGTCGTACAAAGCTAAGACTCTGTAACATCATCTTTGTATAGATACTCCCTCAGGCATTTGGGCTTATGGATTTTAAATGTTTGAGGGAGTGGCACTCGTCTGACAAGACGTTGCAATCATCATATATATGTATATATACGTATATATATATGTATATATATGTGAGTGTGTGTATATATATATATATATATATATATATATATATATATATATATATATTAGTTTTAGATATCGTCTATAATCATATTTTCAAAACAATACATGTGCCGCTCCCCATTTGGGGGTACAAATCTGGTCAAAGGGACAATTATTCCCAACTCGCATTTAGGTAAAAATGCACTTTCGTATAAAAAATTGAATCCAAGAAGTATCACAAACAGAAACAAACAAACAATATTCACATAAGACGTGATACATCCAGCAGTCGTACAAGATAGCCCAGTTGTAGAGGTTTAGGTTTCTGATCATGGGGTCCCGATTTCGAATCTCGCTAGATTCAGGCACTCTGAAGCGTAGTAGAAGACGAAACATGCTCGACGAGTACTTAGGGAATGGCGGTAATTTAGCTTGCTTTGGTGCTGTTGGATTTCATGGTGATGATCTCGACGTATCACCAAACGAAGTAGTTCAGCGGGTTAAGGTCGGATGATAGGGGCAGTGGGAGAAAGATACAAAGTCGTAGCAATCCTTTTGAAGCAAAGCCTGCCTTTCTTTGAACTACAGGGTGGTCAAAAAGTCAGGTAACATTTTAAAGAAAAACAATATTAGCAATACACGTATATTTAAGTACCATGTATGTAGAAATCAGGAGGGGTAGTTTATATATTACACTCAAATATTTAAACAAATAATATTAAACGAATAGAGATTATAATGGATCATATTGTTTTTTCTACCTTTAACATGTTACCTGACTTTTTGACCACCCTGTAGTTGGCCGGCGCAGAGTCTTGCTACCACACAAACGGTCTGCTAGCGACCATTTCATTGCACCAGGAGATTACTACACTCTCCAGCACATCTGATTTCGAGCCGATTTAGGGCATGTAAGGTTGCATGATGTGACCCTCACTTAAAACAACACCAAAGACCATAACCGTGGCCGAAATTTTGTTTTCATTACCCTGGACACGTCCCTCCTATTTGATGCAATTCAGTGATGCGTTTGATGGTGTTGGCAATGGTCTTGTTGTTATAATTTAGATCGGTAGAGAGTATGACTGATATAGCGGCGCATCTCCGATCTCGCTCGTTGAACATTGTGTCACTTTCAGACATGCTTGAAGGCTCCTATAGCTCTTGGGATTTGTACGCAATTGGGCAACTAGTAGACGGTCTGCAACAGAAAAAAAAAAAGAAAACGGGTTTTCATCAAACGGAAATTGAATCATGCCGTCTTTTCTAAGGCGACAATTTTATCGATCTACCATATACATGTATATATTTATATATACATATATACATATGTATATAAAATATATACATATATATATATACATATACATACGTATACATATGCATAAATATATACATATTTACACATATATACATATACATATATATACATACATATACATATATATACATGCATATACATACACATATATACATATATATACGTATATATACATATATATAATATATATACATACATATACATATATATACATATATATATACATATATATATATGTATATATATGTATATATATATATATGTGTGTGTGTTTAAAATAAGAGGTAGAAGTTGTAAAAAACAAGATGAAAAGTGCTCAATACGTTGGCAGAGCTGCATATGTTTTTTTTTTTTTTTTGACAACTTCATGTATTGGCTTAGTTTATTACAATTCACATCTGAAGACGCAAACAGGATTGTTTTCGATACAATTGTATTGAATTAAGTCAATCTATGTGGGTTTAAAAATTATATAAATATATATATATATATATATATATATATATATATATATATATACATAATATAATATAATATAAAGCTCTGTGTGTGTGTGTGTGTGTGTGTGTGTGTGTGTGTGTGTGTGTGTGTGTGTGTGTGTGGTCACGAATAGGCTCCTATATGGTTGACTATTATAGAAAACTGATCACATATAATGATAGAAGATGTATCGAGACACAGGAATGGGTATGTTTGATCTAGCTGGACGGTGGTTCATTAAAATTGTGGGGTCTGCGTTGGCGCCTGGTCCACAAAGTATGGAAATAAAAAATTTAAAAATTTAAAAAAAAACGTTTACAAGTGTTTTTGATATAGATGTACATAAGAATACTTTGATCAGTATGTTTAAACTTTAACATAGAATGGAAATAGGCACAAACTTTAATAAAGACTTTGCATATCTATCTGCGTAAGTATACTTTGATAAGTATGTTTCAGTTTGAAGAAATATGGTATAATAAAATTATGGGGTGTTCGTTCGCGCCTGACCTCCATAGAATGGAAATATATCACAAAGTTTAACAAGGTTTTTTTAATATAAATCCACAGAATATTGTGATAAGTATTTCAGTGTGAACAGGTATGGTATAATAAATTATGGGTTTATCTATTTTATTTTTACTTTCATCATATTTTGCTTTGGTTATGATACCCCCCGAATTCGAAGCTATCTCTTTACAACGCTTCCTTTTCATAACCTATCATACTTTCATAAATCAGAGTCCATTTTCCATAGGCTGTTTTTGAACCCAGTCAACGACGGGTACTTTTGCTAGTATATATATATATATATATATATATATATATATATATATATATATATATATATATATATATATATATAGCCAGCAGAGTTAGTTTCCTAGAAGTACATCCAATGAAACAACATGTGCCACCAAAGAATACTCAATGAGTGAACAGAGCAGGTTTCGATGGTAATTCTAGGCCTGAAGGCGTAATTCCCCAACGCGTGTGGTTACAGAAACATGTATGCACATATGTAGCCATCAGTATTTGTATAAATACGTATATATATATATAATATAAAGCTGAATGTGTGTGTGTGTGTGTGTGTGTGTGTGTGTGTGTGTGTGTGTGTGTGTGTGTGTGTGTGTGTGTGTGTGGTGACGAATAGGCTCCTATATGGTTGACTATTTTAAAAAAACTGATTACATATAATGATAGAAGATGTATCGAGACACAGGAATGGGTATGCTTGATCTGGCAGAACGGTGGTTCATTAAAATTGTCCACACAGTATGGAAATAAAAAAAATTTAAAAATTTAAAAAAAAAAACGTTTACAAGTGTTTTTTATATAGATGTACATAATAATACTTTGATAAGTATGTTTTAACTTAAATAGGGATGGTATAATAAAATTGTGGGGTCTGCGTTCGCGCCTGGCCTCCATAGAATGGAAATAGGAACAAACTTTAATAAAGACTTTTCATATCTATTTGCGTAAGAATACTTGGATAATTATGTTTCAGTTTGAAGAAATATAGTATAATAAAATTATGGGGTGTTCGGTCGCGCCTGACCTCCATAGAATGGAAATATTTCACAATGTTTAACAAGGTTTTTTAATGTAGATCCACAGAATATTGTGATAAGTGTTTCAGTGTGGACAGGTATGGTATAATAAATTATGGAGTTTATATATTTTATTTTTACTTTCATTATATTTTACTTTGATTTTGATACTCCCAAATTCGAAGTTATCTCTTTACAACCCTTCCCTTTCATAACCTATCATACTTTAATAAATCAGAGTCTATTTTCTGTAGGCTGTTTTTGAACCCAGTCAACGACGGGTACTTTTGCTAGTATATATATATATATATATATATATATATATATATATATATATATATATATATATATATATATATATATTAATGTTTATGTAAATGGACATTGAAGAGGTCGTTTGGGGCACCGATCACATCGTCCAGACAATGAATTTGATGGTTTTTGGGGTTCAAACTCTGGTTCGGGACCGATGTTAGTCTAGTCGCATTGAAAAGCTGTGATACAGCGAAACAGTCTGTCCGTGGATGACTACTAATATGTGTTTGTGTTTATGGGAAAAACTTGCTCTTTCAATTATATTTCCCCCTTTTATTTATGCCAATACTTTTATTCACTTGATGTATGTTAAATATAACTGCAGAGCATATGCAAATAAATGACAAAACGTCTATATTTCAAATTTTGAGATGTTGTTTGTAGGCAGAGAAAGAATGCGACGAGAGACAGATTAAATTAAGTGAACTTAGTTGAACTCGAGTTTTCTAAAAATAAAGTTTGGTGAATAAAAGGGAAAACGCTGGCAAGTAGATTGTTGAATATTCGTCGTTGTGCTACGAGCATACTATCGATACAATGATCGGTCGCATCGTTGTTCCGTTTTGCTTCTTTTGTACGGGGGAAGCTTTTGGTGCATGTTGCGATTTGCATTTTTTTTACTTGTCTATATTTTTTGCTATTGTTACTTTTTTAATTAGAAAAAAAAAGAACAGAATGCACTCGATAACCCAGTAAGAGGTAGACAAGCGGAGATATAGATAAAAGGATATAGAAGATGATGAAGCCGGACGTCGGAGCAAATAATAGCAAAAAAAAATAAACCTGCAAAAAATAATTTAAATTATTGAATGAAACATAAACGAATATGTGCGTTCCTCGATGATAAAAAAACAGCATGATATAAAATAAAAATGGGAGAATGCTTTCAAAAATGTGTTCTTAATGTCGAAGATATCAGACTGGCAGTAAAATAGTAAAACGTACAAGGCATGTAAGGGTAGCAAGGGCGATGTGGTATGTGTGTCAGAAACTTCGTGAAAAATAGTGAATAATTCGATCCCCTGTCTTTCCAAGCTTATAACTACTCAAAAAATGTTATTCAACCCCTAATTTTTTTTCAATTAAAGGAGCTAAGACCAAGGTTTCATTAAAAAAAATAACAAAAAAAAAAACAACGTGATTTAAAAAAAAAAAAAGGTTTTAAACTTCGGATTTTACAGGTAAATTTCTAAAAAAACACTTCTTTCTTTTGTTGTTTTAAATTTAAATTTATTATTTATTGATCTTGTATCTTCAATATGTGATATATAAAACTTTGGTGAGTAAATTAATTATTTATTTTTAATAGACATTACAAAATGGGGGGGGGCGTGAATTAATTCGATCCACTGTTTTCCAAGCTTATAACTACTCGAAAAATGTAATTCAAACCTTAATTTTTTTTTGTAATTAAAGGAGCAAGGACCAAGGTTTCATTTAAAAAAAAAAAAAAAGAAAACAACCTGGGTTTTTTTCTAAGGTTTTAAACTTCGGACTTTACAGGTAAATTTCTAAAAAACACTTCTTTCTTTTGTTGTTGTTTTAAATTTGAATATATTATTTATTGATCTTTTATCTTCAATTTGTGATATATAAAAATTTGATGAGTAAATTACTTATTTACTTTTTAATAGACATTTCAAAATGAGGGAGGGCGTAAAAAAACCCGTTTGTCTAAAATGTTATATTCAGTTTACTGGAAAGAGCATAAAATTTCACATTGTCCCTGAATATATCGTAAAAATAGAATCAATAGAAAAATTTTGATAGATTTTTAAAGTTTAAAATTTGAAAAATACTGAACTCGTAAAATTCAATTGATTTTATTACTTCTTTTTTAAAATAAAAAAAATAATATTTCTATTACTTTTATACAACTTTAATAGTTTATTTTGGAAGTATAATCCATAAAGAAAATAAACAACCAACTTTTAAAAGAGAAATTACGAGTTTTTTTTTTTTATATTTTATTCGCAGTTTCGTGTTAGGGGTGTCAAAAAATCCTACAAAAATTCTGATACACCTAGCGATGTGGATACTCTGAAGTTCTTTTTTCATTATTATTATTTACTAGACTACCCGTGACCCGTTGGGTCAGTATATTATATTAGCTATGGGATTAATGTATGAGCGTGACACTTGTGACGTAAAGAAAATAGTTTTTTGTGACATAACAGAAACATTTCTATGAAAGTATATTAAAATGAAAAAAGAATATAGATAGATTTCTGTGAGTCGTTCTGTTCATAATTATTTATTAAAAAAAACTTACAGCCATTGAATTATAAGTGGTTTGCCATACTTAGAGGCAAATGTGCACTGAACAGATAAGATAACATAATACTGAAAGTTAACTTAAAAATTTGATATATCTTTTAATTTAAACGCGAAAAAAAATTGGGACGCTGAAAACGTATACAGTAAAACAATACGTTTTATTATCGCGTTGATTATTTATTTGTAACGTAAATTAAAAAAACATATTTTCGGGGTTATTTATTTATGTTGGTAGTGTTGAAGAAAATGTATGAATGTTTTTTTTAAAGAAATTTGTATTTAAAAAATGGAGCATAAATTTCACAAAAAAAGGAAGGCGGTGAGTAAATCGCCGTTATAAATGTTCTTATGGTTGTTAACGGGTTAAAGTAGATTTATTTGTAAGAAAATTGCGTGAAAATAACTTAAACGTAATACGGAAATGAATTATGTAAAAAAAATGCAGAAAGTATTAACAATCATTTATTTGGATAATTTAAACGCGAAAAAAATCTGCAAAAGTGGCGATTTGTGTTTATTTGCTTACGCTGTTATGGGTTTATGTTTATGTACGCATGCGCAACCGGAAGTCGTAAACCGGATGTTGGATTACAACAACCGTTACAAGGTCATTTGAGTTTTATAATTATATAGATTTACATTTTTTATTTTGTTTTTTTACCTAAAGTTTATACAATATTTGTTTTACGGCATATTACGGTTTGTGACGGTGATCAAGTGGTTTAAGACACGGAATGACGACTTGGCTGTTTCAAGTTCGAATCCAGTTTGTTCTACGAAAATCATTTTCACTTATCAGGGGTCTGTGGACAAATTTATCGTTAGTTGACCTTTGACAACTAAATATTTTCGTTTACTAGTCAAATAGAAAAGTTACTAGCCAAACCCACATGATTTTTAGAATATGACATCTTCGTTCTGTCTTGTTTTTCTGTATTGTTTTAATAAGTGTAATTCTAAATATACAACAAATTTTGAAGCTATAAATATTCTTTCTTTTTAAACAGTCTTCGAAAAAAAATAGTATATTGTTCTATTAAACGTTTATTGTTTAAATAATTTAACTTTGTTCGTTTTATATTTTAAAAAAAAAGTTGAAGATATTTTTCACTCAGTAGTGAGCTTTGGAAGATTGTCAGTGAAAGAAAGGCAATCTCCAAAAGATAAGCGTTTCATTATTTCTAGTCACCACTTTGAAAAATCACTCGCAAATGCAACTGTTCCACTCGCAATGTAAAGCTCTGCTCATGATGATGGCATGGTCTTTCTCGTAAGTAACCGAGGTTTTTCTACAAAGAATTCTGACTAGAAAAATATCGGAGACACAAATGCCAACAATAGAATCTTCGGATTCATGCAGTACGATGATGACATTATACATACGTTTTGAGAAATTCTTATTTAATTTTAGTTATACATGGTGGAACGATGAAATTGTCGCCCTAAAAAACACTACAGCTTTATTCTAAGACTTTTATTGAAAAATTCAATTCAGGTAGCTTGCTTATATAGTAGAACTGACGTCTATTCAATGTAGCCGCCTTCAGCCTTAATTACCGCCTCAATACGGGTTAGGAACTGGAAGCATGCCTTTTCGACAAGCGCTGGCGAGAGCTGGAGGAATACTCGGCGGATGGTGGCGATTAGTCTGGTTTTCGTGTTGTGGGAGGTCATGTTGGTGATGTCCTCGACGTATCACCAAACGAAGTAGTCCAGCGGGTTCAGATCGGGGGAAGAGGGGGCACTTAGAGAAGGGTACAAAACCGTAGTACTCCTTCTGAAGCCAAGCCTGGCTCTCTTTGAACTTGTGGACCTGCGCAGAGTCCTGCTGCCATACCCATGGTCTGCCAGCGGCCACCTGATTGCACCATGGGATCACCATATTCCATGTACACTTTGGTGTTGACTTTCAAGCCAACTTCGGACATCATTTGAAACAACTCCAAGGACCATAATTGTGACCGGAAACTTTGTTTTCATCACCCTGGGCACGTCCCTCTTATTTGTGGCAATCCAGCGATGCATTTTGACGGTGCTGGCAATGGTCCTGTTTTCATAACTTGGATCGGTAGAGAGCATGAGTTGTACAACGGCGCACCCGATCTCGCTCGCTGAACATTGTGTCACATTCAGACATGATAGAAGGCTCCTATCGCTCTTGGCAATAGTAAATAACTGGCCAACTAGCAGGTGGTCTGCAACAACAAAAAAAAACGGTTTTCGTCAAACGGAAATGGAATCATGTCGTCATTCCTATGGCGAAAATTTTATTGTTCCCTTCTGTATTTCTAAATCGAATTTTTTTTTAATGTTATTATTAACCACATTTCCTATTGTCCATTATCCTTTTTCTATGAATAATCTAATTCATCATTTTAAATCAACTACTTTGTGTGAAAATGTTCCAAGACTAAAAGTTTCTTCCCTCGAACTGCTAAACTTTGAAACTCCTCCCCAGCCTTCTAGTTCCCTTAATGTACTGGCGTTCAGAAGTTGAAATATAATATGAACAGATATCTTACTGACCAACTTCCTACATAGTGTCCATGTAGATATGGTTCCAAATAGTAGCCCCTCACATCCAAGTGGCACTGTGCCGTGCTTGGGATGAATAAAGGTTTAAAAAAACATCTGTTTGCACCATTGAAAAAGGTCAGGTTATTGAATGCTGATCTACAATAGGAAGGACGTTTCATTTCGATTTGGAGCTGAGAACAATCCCACGGTGTAGTTTGCTGACAAATTTGTGTCGTACCTTTGAGGAGGTAGATCCTGCTCAAATAAGGAGATATTTTTTTTTTGTTTTTTACAAAGGAGTCACCACTTGGATACCACTCGAGAATAAGTGTTAATGAGTGTATGATAGTCATTGGAACAATGGCGTAGTAATCGTTAGTAATGGAAATTTGGTATAATTTGATTATTTAAGGGGACGGTTCAACAAGAATTTGTTTATGTTGGACTTGAAGAGGAACATATTGGAGTCAGCTAGTAATCGTTTTAGCTAGACGAATGTTCTTTGTGTGTGAAAGTTTGGAAAGGAGGGATCATAGATAATTTTCCGTAACTCTCTCTCTCTCTCTCTCTCTCTCTCTCTCTCTCTCTCTCATATATATATATATATATATATATATATATATATATAAAGCATAAAAAGTATATCTAGAACATATACTGTAGAACGGAGAAAAAAGGCCAAAGACTCTAGTGTTTTGATGTGATGTTTTGAATATAATAAACTAGTTAAGACCAAGTTCCATTTCATTCGGACAAAACACTAAGAAACGGGGCCTAATTAGAGTTGGGGCCCATTTTTTGGGGTCACCTTGTATATATATATATATATATATATATATATATATATATATATATATATATATATATATATATATATATATATAAAAGTCATTAAATCAAAGGATGTCGTGTTTACCTGATATGCGCAATGGTAAGCTATAATCTAATATAAATACCAATATTTATATATAGATAATTTAATCCCCATATATATATATATATATATATATATATATATATATATTAATTTGTTTCCCACATGCACTTTTCATTAGGTCACAATAGGGGGCTTGTTATTAACGTGTTTTTCGCGGAGTTTCGAGTCTTTAAACATTGTACTCTCGTCAAGTCGACACTATCAGAGATGAGCAGCTTTTTGTATGCCCTCTTTCTGGTATACTAAAAGAACACCAGCTTTTATTGTGTAGATCATGTTGTCCTACATTTGATTGAAGTAACCAATTGTATGTTCATGCATCATTTATAAAAAAATATCCGAAGAGAATCATCTCCTTTCTCTTTGAACACGTTTACAATAATGAAAGCCGATAAAGTTATTTGGCAGTCTCAGAACGTTCCTGGTTGCATGTTGCATTTCCTAGTGCTGCTTAAATTTAAAAGTGCGTAAATATACATTAAATTGTGAATTCTAAAAGAGTCGATAATGTATATATATATATGTGTGTGTGTGTGTGTGTGTGTGTGTGTGTGTGTGTGTGTGTGTGTGTGTGTGTGTGTGTGTGTGTGTGTGTGTGTGCGTAAAATGTATCATTCGACTGTACAGTGTTTCAAAAATATTATTATTATGTATTTTTTAATCTTCGACTGAATTCAAAGTCTGCAATTTATTTTCTAGTACAAAGGAATTTTAACTTAATTTTTATTCGTTTATAACTTATAAAAAGCTTCTACAGACTGTATATTCGGTTTTTAGATCTATACTGGCCTGGGTGCCCGGCGTTGCCCGAAGTTTGGAGGTGTGTCTTGAGCAAAAAAAAAGTTGCAGTAGACAGGCAGGCTCAAACCCGTACCACGAAGGAGGAAAAGAACGTGAAAAAAAACGTGACGTCTTTGCCGTTGCGTCCATCACAAAACCGGAAGTGGCGAAGGTTTAAATTAAGGATATTCAGTCGATAGAGAGAGGATAAGTTTCGAAAATATCGGCGAAAAAAATGGCCCCTCCCTGTAAAAAAGTGCCCAGTTGAGGGTGAACGAATTAATGTTTTTAGCCAATTTTTCGATATTTGTCGTTCGATGGGTTGAGCTTCAAACAATACCGATCTCATGAAAATCCGTCGCTTTTATCGAAAGTTTTAGGCATACATACATACATATATACATACATACATGATGATTGCAACGTCTTGTCAGACGAGTGCCACTCCCTCGGACATTTAAAATCCATGAGCCCAAATGCCTGAGGGAGTATCTATACAAATATGATGTTACAGAGTCTTAGCTTTGTACGACAGCTAAGTCTCTCTCTCGGTTCAAAATGTTGAGATCCAGCAACAAGCAAGAGCAAGATAGCCAGCAACAAATTAAACTGCAGACCAGCTTAATGCGGGTAATGGTCTTCCGCTTTATGGTTTTTTAAATCAGAAATTTGCTTCTCCTAGAAAGCCCTCTCCACCCCAATACACATACACACACACAAATATACATACATACACACATACATACATACATATATACATACATATATACATACATATATACATATATACATTTAAACAGACAGGTGAGATTTATATTATAGATAGCTAGGTTGCCTTCCTCTTATCTATTGTCCTGTCTGGTGTCAAATATATTTAAGCTTTATTTTTATTATTATTATTATTATTATTATTATTATTATTATTATTATTATTATTATTATTATTATTATTATTATTTGCATCATTATTCCTATATAATCTCATATGACAACATAGTTCTTAACGGTAGTATTTTTATTTCTTATTTTTATTCGCTTATTCATATTTTTTGTATAAAAATAACTGAATTGTGTCGTAGTTGAAGATGGTTGATCATTACTGCTGGGGAGCGATGAATTTAATATCTCTTGTTTTTCAATCTCCGAAATCGTTACAATATTATCCTCTTTTTCTATTTCCCAGTTGGAGTAAGGTTCTCTGCCTATATTTCACTGTTATATATCGTATTTGAACCCCCTTTCGTATTTGTGCATTTTCTAGCGGTACTTATTTAGAAGTAAAGGCTAATCTATTAATCTCCCTAAATTTAAAATGCCTAAATGTCATTTCATGTGCGATATATGGATGAAATTCGGCTATATTATCTAGCTAGTCAAAATAGTATGATACAGGTTTATGAACAATTTATAAAGAAAACCTGTTAATTTGATGTAATTATGCATTGAATATAGTATTATTTTCAGTAATAATTATTATATTAAATCCAAACGTGAATCCAATAATTTTTCATAATTTTTAGTAACAGTGTATAACTATTTCGATTAAAACAATCCTGTACAATCTCCTGCTTTTTATTAATTAGGTTATTTTTAGATGTTAATACGATTCAAGAGTACATGTTTCAAATTTTCATTTATTGAGTGTGTATTTATTAGCGTTATATAGATCATTTCATTTTTAATTTCATTAGTTCCCTAATTAAGTTGGCTAGAAAAGAATTTTTTTTCGGAATTATGATTAGACTTGAATAAGTACATCTGTTGCTATCTTCTTCCTTAAAGCTGACTTCTATGGACCCGATGTAAGACTGATAGTTATTTCCTATTACTATTACTATATTTGAAAGCACTTCCGGTCTAATGGACAGTTATTAGCGTTACTACAATTACACTGGGATTGAAATCTGAAATTGTTGAGAGTAGTGCTCAGTGTATTGTCATTTTTAACTATTTGTTAAATTTTGGATTTATTTGAACCTACAAGAAATGACACTAAGTTTGTAGAAGATGTAAATGATAATTTAACTGTATTCTTATTATTTTACTTGTTCGGCTATCTCGGGGAAATTCTTTCCGTAATACTGCAAAATTCCTTAGGAATTTTTTGTAAGAATATGCTTGCTAAATCAATATACATATTCTATTCTTCTTGTTGATATAATTGAAAGCATTACTTGATTTTGTGTTTAGTATATAGCTTAGCTGCTGGATGATTTACTGTTATTTTTGTTTTGCCTACTTTAGATTTGGTTTGTGCATGAACATGTATGATACTAAATAACATTGCTTTCTACTTTTAGTTATACTATCTAAAATATATTCCGAATCAGTTTTGATAAAGCTTATTTTTCTATACCCAGATCTACCTATTGCAGCGTTGTAATATTACTTTTGTATGAAAATTTAGTTTTCAATTCAATGTATATGCTAACCAGCAAAATTTATAGATTACCTATAAATATTATTTTGCTAACTACGTGTCCTCTGAGTATATAAGTAAATCATTGAAACTCTGGGGCATAAAGAAAAACTTTAAAGCTTTGTACTCCTTGTCGAATAATCAATTTGTTGGAAAGAACAGAGAAGTTCCGTTTAGTCTTAAAGGAAAGAAGGAAATTATTTACAGAGATTGTAGCTAAACGAGTTTGTATTGTGAATACTTTACAGAGAGGAGGGAGACCATAGATTACAGCTACCATCCATTGCCAAAGTTGCTGGAAAAATGGTAGGCTCCTTCTATCGATCTAGTAGATATCTACCTGCTGACGCAATTCTCTACCTATATAAGAGCCAGGCACGTCCAAGGATGGAGTATTGCTGTCATATCTGGGCAGGAACTGCTAGAAAAATATTATCCTTCCTTGACAGAGTTCAGAACAGACTTCGTAGCCTAGTGGGGGATGCCGTTTTCTCTTCTTTGCAACCTTTTTCTCACAGAAGAGGCGTTACGAGCCTGTCTTTATTTTATCGTTATTTTCATGGCAAGTGATCGTCTGAGCTACAATCTACGGTTCCCTTCACCAAACATTCACGAGAAACACTCTATCAATAATTTTCCCCACTCTTTATCCGTGCCTAAACCTAAACATAGATTCCACGAATAAAGTTTCTTTCTTAGAACTGCACGCCCATTGGACTCTCTTTCGTTTATTGCTTTCCAGCTGACTACAATCTGATTGTCTTCAAGTCCAACGTAAATAAGTTCTTAATGAGCCGGTCCCCTTAAGTAATCCAATTTACCAAATTTACACTTCTAACGATTATTATATTGTCCTTTTGATCACTATACCCTATTTAAGCGTATCCTTGAGTAGCATCTGGGTCTTGATAAGTGTTGATTCTTTTGTAACAAAAAAAAAGAACACATGTAAATCTGTCGTTATCAGATTTGATAAAGAACGAGTTTATTTTTAGGCAATGAAATAGTTTGCTTTTTGTTTTGTTTTTTTGTTTTTTTTGGTTTCCATGACAACTAATATACATTAATCCCCTCATATTTTTATAGAGATAAAATGCAAATTTCAGCATCCGCGACTTATCTAAAACATGTAAATATAAGGAATTATGTAAATCTCTCGCTAATATTTTCACTAAAGTATTAGTCGATGAAAAGTTTTGTTATTATTTCGTTTTCTTCATAATTCTTTTTATGCCGCTCCTGTTTCAGTAATAGGGGAAATATTAAGTAAATCTAAAAGTAATTACACGTTTCTTACTTGAAGTAAATAATTATTTTTAAAGGAATAATAATAATGCTGCAAATACCCTTTGTAGTTCTCTGTTGGTACACTAGTCGAATTATCCATAGATTTTAACTAACAAAGATTTTGTTTATAACCCGAGTTTCTTAAAACACTGTCGTAAAATTGAGATTTCATCAAATATGCAACTGCTAGATGAAATTTTGGAGATGATTAGGTCAGTGCAAAAGTTTTTGCAGATTTTAAATTTCATTTTGAAAATGAAAAATTGTGTGTTGTGTTATTTTTTTTATCTTTAACTAGCCTAGGTGCCCGGCGTTGTCCGGGTTTTTGTAGGTGTGTGTTGGGCAAAAAAAAAAAAAGTTGTAGTAGGCAGGCAGGCTCGAACCCGTGACGCGAAAGCGGAAAAGAAACAAGAGGTGTATGTAAGGGAGTTGGTTGAGCAAAAAAAAAACAAAAGAAAAAAATGAAAATTGCGAGCACAATAAAAAAAGTGGCAGGCTCGAACCCGTGCCGCGAAGAAGGAAAAAAACGTGAAAAAAAAACGTGACTCGTTAATAGTTTCGCCCATTGCCAAACCGAAAGTGACATAGGTTTAAATTAAGGCTAGACAATCGAAAAGAGGCGATGACTTTCGAAAATATCGGCGAAAAAAAGCGACACCTCCCTGTACAAAAGTGCCTAGTTGAAAGTGAATGAATTAATGTTTTTTGGCCAATTTTCCGATATTTGTCGTCCGAAGGGTTGGGCTTCAGAATGATACCGATCTCGTGAAAATCCGTCGCCTCTGTCGAAAATTTTTGCTAGACATACATACATGCATACATACATACATTTAAACAGAGAGGTAAGATTTATATTATAGATAAGGACTTTTTTTCTATCTATCAGTTGATTCCATTTGTCAACAAGCTTATAAATGCCTCGCTTGTAAAATTATTTAGGTTTTGCTGTGAAATAAGAATCTCACTTATGTTCAATCTCCTCTCATGATGTTCACCTAACTCCTTCTAAATGCTTTTGTAATCCTCAAAATAATAAGCCGAGAGAGTCAGCTCGGGATGGGGCAAGATTTGTCAACCAAATTCTCCAGGGATGTTTTTGATTGGAGTACTGTGTGAGGATAAGCATTATCATGGTGGAAGATGACTAAAAAAAGATCGTTTTCGGGGCAACATGGACGAGAATATAAAGTGAAGCTTACCTTTAGAATCAGAAATAAACGAGTGTTTTCTTTTTGCTATTTCAAAAATGAAAAAGAACTGCATATTAGAGATCCACAAAACAATGGCCGTGTGTCTAACAAGTAAGGTTTTGTGAAAAGGATACCACGATGTTTTTTCTTCTTTTTTTTTCATTTTTCTTTTTCTTTTTCTTTTTTTTTTTTTTTTTTGCTTTCTTGTATCACTCGTGAAGTTGGCTTTTCTTGTCAAGTCAGGTTTGATCGAATTACAGGAACCAAAATTGATGATTGATTATTCGTTACAAGAGGATCGAAATGGAGATCGAAATGAAAGTGATTGCAAGAATGTGAGACTGGTGAATTTTCGAAAAAGAAAAGAAAACGAACAAACGAAATAGTAATAAGAAACGGTGAGGACGAAAGAAGAAATTATATTGAAATATGAGATACAACAAAGACAGATAAACACACACACACAGACAGAGCGAGAGAGAGAGAGAGAGGAGGGAGGTGTGTATGTGTGCGTGCATGTGTTGGGTGGGTGTGCGTATGATAATATAAAATATTCCTTGTGTAATTAGATCGATTCTTATAAGAATCAATTTCCAGAGCAAAATAAAGATCAATATCCAGTATTTAAACATTTAAATAGTTGTTTGCAATAGTTCTGACCATACTTTATAATAATTGTTAAATTATCTGCCCTTAGTTTTTAGAAATCTTTTATTTGAAAAGTTTAATATGAAAAGAATTTCAAATCTACAGACTCGTGTAAGGATTCCTTTCGGTAATTTCTTAATTGTTTTTTAATGAGTTGCCTTTTGTGGGGTTTGTTTGGGAAGACTTGTAACTCAAAATTTGAAGGACAGCAATTATTTTTCTATATTTTGTGTTGTTGTTATTGCATCTAACTTACTTTAAAAGTTTATTATGGAGAATGTGAATTTGGCTGGGTGCACCTTCTAAATAGTAAAGTCTACACAACAAAACGTTACTTACCTTATTAACGAGAATATATATTCTGACATTCATAATGATCATTTCTTTAATTTAGGAATTTGCCTTGCTCGCATCTCTTTAATTCTTCGTAACTCTTCTCTTCTTTTTCTCTTCTTGCGTAATTTTTTTTTCTTCATTTGTTTTTAATTCTCCGATGTAAAAATATATTTTTATCATTGATTTCTGCAGAAGGTATATAACAGTGCTTCTCAACCTTTATAGGCCATGAACCTTTTCATTATGAATTAGAATCATAACCCCACTCTCCTTTCAAAATAATGTCTGACTCAAAATGGCCATTCATACTAAAAATTATAACCAATAACCAATAATATTATGACATTTAATGCAGACGCTAGGGTAGAGAATATCCAGCCTAACCTCTGTGGCGATAGGCGATGCACACTCTGTGGGGGGGGCGTGCTCTGGATTTAGTTTGTGTCTGTAGTAATCCCCCTCCCTGAAAGCCTGAAGTTCATGCTCGTTAAAAATCACTGGTTTATAATATACCGAGACGTCATAAGAAAAGGTGCTCAACTAAGTTCCAACATGGTCATCTTCAAATCCAATATTAAAGGGAGAAACAGACCAAATATCAAGGTCTCATGTATGATATGAAAAGAAACTGGAATCTTAGGGAGATTTCAATTATACCAGTTATTATAGGTGCCACAGGGCTTAAGAAGAAGAACCTGAAGTCCTACCTAACTAATATTCCTGGCGAACCAAGTACAAAAGAGATCCAGACAATTGCACTTAAGGGAACATCGAGGATGCTAAAAAGACCTCTCGGTTGGTTTCAATAAAAAGCAGGGAATTGTTGGCAGCTGGTTTGGCTGCTCCATACCCAGCATTACAATCTTCAAAGGGAGAAAATTAAAAAAAAAAAAAAAAAGGATGCATTTATAAGCAAATTGGCTGATTACAAATCACCAATTAATTGGCCTTTGGTAATCAGTCGATTAATGATTAATCAACCGATTAAAAGATTTTCTAATGACAATTTATCAGCAAATTTTGTTGTCATGAAAGGTACTAATATTAATTTAATTATATTGTAAACGAAAACAAGTTAACTCCCTTTTTGCTTGCCAGTGAAAATTCATTGAAGGAAACATGCACCGTATTTTCAAATAACAGGGATGGTGCACTGCTAACATGTAGCCTTTTGCAACTGAGCTGAATTTGAGGCAAATTGAGGTAAGCATATGAAAGATTTATTTATTTTTTTCTTCCTATTGAATTATTATTATTATTATTATTATTATTATTATTACTATTATTATTATTATTACTATTACTATTATTATTATTATTATTATTATTATTTTTATTATTATTATTATTTTTATTATTATTATTATTATTTTTATTATTATTATTATTATTTTTATTATTATTATTATTATTATTATTATTTTATTATTTTTATTATTATTATTATTATTATTATTTTTATTATTATTATTATTATTTTATTATTATTATTATTATTATTATTATTTTTATTATTATTATTATTATTATTATTTTATTATTATTATTATTATTTTATTATTATTATTATTATTTTATTATTATTATTATTATTATTATTTTATTATTATTATTATTTTATTATTATTATTATTTTTATTATTATTATTATTATTTTTATTATTATTATTATTATTATTATTATTATTTTTATTATTATTATTATTTTTATTATTATTATTATTATTATTATTATTATTTACTTCAAATCACTATCGAAGAAAAGGATTGCTATTTCAGTTTTCACATAGAGGAATTGTATGGTAAATTGCGAGCACAAAATAAAGCATTCTACATGAGTCATACTTTGGGCCAAGATCAAAGTGTAGTATATGTTCTTCAGATGCGGCACTTCCATTTCTTGTTCTCTTTCAGTGGAGGAGAAATCCTTCACGATTGAGACAATTTTTATTTTTGTACCTTTTCTCCACATTAAAAAACGACCCTGGTGTCTAACTCTGTCCCGTGGGGAGGCATTGTAAATAGGTATAGGTACATGAGTCATACTCTTGCTCGTCATTTTTGGACCTGTGCTATCTTTACGTATATATTTTTTTATTTTTCTGGTTTAGTGGATGCATATTTTATTGAGATAAATTATTAATTGATATCAGGCATCAGTATTTTAAATACGTAAAAAAAATAATTAAAATATTGACAACAACCATCAACCTTTATGGCAACTAGTTTCTACTGGAAGTATTTTGATGTCAATCCTAAGAATAAGAATGCATGTGTCTGCAAGTTGTGTCAAGCCATCATATCAAGGACTGGCAAATCAGCAAAATCTTTTACAATGACTAATATGTTAAACCATCTTGGAAACGTTAATCCAGAAGAAGCAAAAGTTGCAGATAAGAAAAGGAAACACAATAAATGTTCAGGGACAGACAGAGACACAGGCAAGTGGTAACAACTACGGGCTTTCAGCAAAACACCAAACTAGTATGAAATCAATATTGACCAAGAGGAAAATTTAAAATATTAATGACCACAGATCACAATAGATCCATTATCTGAAAATAAAGAAATAATTGCTATTGATATTCAACCATGTTCTGTAACATCTGACATTAGATTTAATAAGCTTATTGCAAAACTTTCTCCAAATTACAGCATTCTATCAAAAAAGTATTTCACTGAAAAAAATTCAGATGTATTTACAAACTTTTTTGTCCGTGTGTCTAACAAGTAAGGTTTTGTGAAAAGGATACCACGATGTTTTTTTCTTTTTTTTTCTTCATTTTTTTCTTTTTTATTTATTTATTTATTTATTTTTTTAAACGAGAATTCAAACGTCTTTTGATATAATTAGCAGCATTTCTTTGACTACAGACATCTGGACAGTTACGACAAATAATGGTCCTTTTCTGAGTTTGACAGGTCATTGCCTTTCAAATCACTTGGAACAGTGCAGAGCTATGTTTAGGATGTTCTGGATGAGTATAAAAGTTCTAATAAAGCTTTCTTGGTCTTGCAGGATTTAATATAGTTGCTGGTGTCAAGGAATATGGTTTAGAGTCACTATCACGATCCACACATACATTACAGCATTCAATAAAAAAAACTCATTATTTCCCAACCAATTATGAAGACAATCATTAAAACAAACAAAAGTATAGTCTCTCACTTTAATTGCTCTACATTAATAATTAGCAATTTAACTGAAATACAGGATCAGCTTAATTTGAAAAAACTCATTCAATGATGTGACCAGGCGGTGGAATTCAACATATTATATGTTGAAAAGAATTTTAGAACAACGAAAAGATATTGTAATCTATGCTGTTGATAAGACTCCTACCTTAACAACTTACCAATGGGGAATTTGTTAAAAATGTCTAGTTACTAAGTATATGTAAAGAAATCAACAAAGAAGTAAGTAACAGAACTTCAACCATGTCAATGATAATGCCCACAATTTTTTCTCTAAGGTTATTTCTGTCAAAAGCGGACCAATCTAATTCTCATATTTCTGTCTTTAGTGGAATCCTTTTTACCACTGTTGAACGATTTAGTGAATTATTGGAAATAAGATTTTCTTCTATAATATAAATCTCACCTGTCTGTTTAAATGTATGTATGTATGTCTCCCTAAAACTTTCGACGGATCATTTTTTACTAGATCGGTACCTTTTTGAATCCGACCCTTCGGACGACAAATATCGAAAAATTGGCCAAAAACATTAATTCCTTCACAAAGTTTTTTTTGCTGACGACGTGGCATAAAAGGCGTTATTTCGACCACCCGTGACGTCACAACTACGGTAGGCGCATCGATAAAAGTGTGTTTCTTTTTTTGTTTTGTTCCCCCCCCACCTCTTTTTCCTCTGGTGCGTTACGGGTTCGGGCATGCTTACTGCCTCTATTTTTTTTTTTTGCGCTCGCAATTTGAGATGAGAGGAGAACCAGTGCTGACCCTGACTCTAATAGAATGGCTCTCGTCTTGTGGAGGCTCCATGTTTTAACAAGCTTCTGGAACTGACCTTTACTCCAGTTCCTTTGGGTTAAGAGGGCACTTACAGATATGGAACCATCTTCATTGTCTTCGCTAGAAAAACTTATACACATTTGAATTTCATAAAAATATGATATATTTGAAGTTTTAAGAGGGTTTAGAAATCTTGTCATTGTCTTCTCGGGTAAATTTTACATGTGAACTATAAATCTATCCAATTTGAATATTCTTGCACGAAGTCTGGGTCTTAGAACACTCTGGGACCTATTAGATTAGAAGTTTTTTTAAAACTCTACCCAAGGAGGAGAGACTAGTGATTGATGTCCCAGTCCAGTTGTGGCAACAATACTATAGACATGAGCAAACGTTGGCTTTATATAGAGATATAAGACATGAGCAACTTTCAGAAGATTTATAGCCCAGGAGAGGCTTTACAGCAGATTTGCCATCTAAGTACTTATTCCAATTCATGTTGCCTAAGAATGATAAATATGTCAGGTACACTTAAACTACGTTTTTACTCATTCTGAAGAAAGTGTACTTACTTACCTCCCATTGTTGCAAAGTTAAAATAAGGTCAGTTCGTAGAGAGAATGACACACACACACACACACACACACACACACACACACACACACACACCAGAAAAATATGGACACTTTGGGTAGGTCAAATATTTTTCATGTTCGGCTAAGTTGGAATTTCCTGGTGATTTCAAGCGTTTAGCATTAAATCAAACTTCCTTTCTAAAGGAACAAGTAATATCTAAGTGCACAAGAAAAGTGTTAGGCACTCGGCATAAAACAATATGCGTAGGATGATCTGTATTACTTTGGACTACTGTTTTTATTTTGAGTGTTATTTTCACAATGTTTGTGTGTTGCTGACAAGAATTTCTCTAACTTTGGAGGAGGGGCAGTTATGTTTTTTATTTATTTATTTATTTATTTATTTATTGTAAATGTTGTAATATTATGCTTGATTCTGTATTATGCATGGTAAGGCGACGTGACAGGGTAGTCGTTGTATAACCGACGTAACTATTAGTTTTATTGTTATTATAGAAATTGCACTCTCCCAAGGGGCATTTGAACGTATAAATGACGTTAGTTCGTTCTAGTAGCTTAAAGGTAGGGGAGGCATTATTTTCTACTACTATATTTTAGGTTTTTAATGTTTATAGTATACTAGCAGTTCAGCCCGGCTTTGCTCGGGCCCTATGTACTGTTTATAACTTTATGTGCATATATATATATATATATATATATATATATATATATATATATATATATTAAAAAGTTTGACTCATATCCAGGTAACCTACATCTAAAATTTCAAGTGTTTAGACCCAAAATTAGCGAAGGAGTTTGATAGAGTCTGCAAAGGTCAACTTTGTCAACTTTGACCTCTTGGCAGCCAAATTTTCCCTCAAAGGATTTAAATGCTTGCTGCATGTCTGAATACCCTTTATGTAAAATTTCAAATGTTTAGACCCGAAATTGGCTGAATAGTTTGTTAGATAACGCAAAGGTTAAATCTTTTGAAATTTGATCCCTTGGCAGCCAAATTGTCAGCCAAAAACGGATTAAATGCTTGCCTTATGTCTGAATACACTTTATGTAAAATTTCAAATGTTTAAACCAAAAATTGTCTGAGTAATTTGGTAGAGACCGCAGAGTTCAAATTTTTTTAAACTTTGACCCCAATTTTGACGCCTTAACATTTATTTCTTTGGGGCTCAAATCAAATTATAAAGTTAAATCAATTTCCAAAGAACCTACATCTAAAATTTCAAGTGTTTAGACCCAACATTTGCGGAGGAGTTTCGTAGAGTTTTCAACGGTCAAATCGTTGAACTTTGATCCCTTGACAGCCAAATTTCTTACCGAAAAACGGTTAAAAAGACTTTCCCAAATCTCACTACCCCTTATGTCAAATCTCGAGTCTGTAAACTGAAAATTGACAGAGTAGTTTTGTAGGGAAATGTACACACACACACACACACACACATACACAGACAAACAGACAATTTCACTTTTATAGATGTATAGATGATAAGTCTAATCTTATTGTTGTCTTTGGATAATATTTTTATGGCTTTTTCTTCTAATTTAAAGCCCGGTTGCATGTGGTTATATGAGAATAGGTTAATGGTATTAGGATTTTGCTGTTGTGGAGTATTACTATTTGTTGTTTTTTTTTTTTTCAAGTTCTGGAGCATTGATTTTATTTGCTAGTCGACAATATAGTTTAGAAATCCATTATTGATAAGTATTTGCTTGTTTGTTTTTTATACTTCGAGGAGAAGTGTTTTTTTTTTATTATAGGAGATTAGGTTAGCGTAGTTAAGGTTTTTGATAATGGTTATTTTGTAATGGTGACACTTAAAATTTAGAAGGCGAGAATTTAGGCTGGTGGGTTTTTTGTAGTTGGAAGTACTGAATGTGTTGTTGGAAGTATTTATGAGAACGTCGAGGAAATTAATTTTGTTATTAAAATTTGGTTTTCTGGTGAATTTGAGTATGGAGTTATCTTGGAAAAGGTTCTAAAATGTAGACCATCGAACATATATAGAGGGTTTTACTAGTGTTATTAAATACCCAGTTTTTGCGGTCATACATATAAAACTCAGTGAAAATCGGTCTGAGAACAGAATCCATTGAATCTTGGGTGCAGATATTACCTCGGTATTTGGTTAATATATACAAAAAAGTACACTGTTTTACAAATAGATTTTAATACTGAAAACGGATTCATATACTTTTACTACAGCATGAGATATATATATATATATATATATATATATATATATATATATATATATATATATATATATATATATATATATATATATATATGAATAAAAAAGAACACGAAAAGTATAAAAGCTTATAACTTTTCTTTATTCGTTTTCGATTGGTGACGTGCAGGAATACAAAATAATATTGTGAAAAAAAATTAAAAAACTTTTTTATAAGTACATAATATTCGACCGATCCTTCAGTCTTCATCGGTGTAGTGAAAGTATGAGGATATATATATATATACTATTTATTCAAAAGAAATCAGCATCCAACTCATTGGCATATTACATTAAAGAAAATCTGTTTTAATAACTAGTTCTAAATTTTAATGGAAATTAGTAATAGAATTGTTTTAAGTATTCAATTTAGAAGTATTATATAACGTTGATTTATTTAATTTATTTTTAATTTAATTTACTTTTAATTATTGGTATGATCAACATCAGCTGTGCTTAAAAACGGAAGTAAGTTCTATTTAACCTATGAGTTATTTCCCTTTGAGCTATGAGATTTTATTTTCCTGTTTCGATTTCAAAGATGAAAATGACCATGTTTTATGCTTCCAAAAATCCAAAATATGGTCAGCTTTCAAAAACATCGTAACAACTTAGGATATTTTGTGTATCTTAATTAGTATGTGACTAAACTTTCCGCCAGGTAATATTTTTTTACCTGGCAACGCCGGGTATGTACAGCTAGTGTTTTAATAAACAAAGGAATAGTTGTTTTTATTTGTCAAAACCGAAGATTCTATTCTGGGAATGGTGTACACTTTAAACGTCCTAAATTGTCGGTTTATTATCCATTAGCATGGAGACCCGGCGTTGCGCGGGATTGAATGATGATCAACGAATGTTTTACACTCCCATATTTTTATTGTCATCAAAATTGTTGAAATCGCCCATTTTTCAATCAAATCGATTGATTGTCTGCTCTAGTTGGGAACACATCGCGGTACACCTGGAGGGAGCTTCATATGCCTCCCCACACTGATTTAATCCACAATACATTGTAGTATATATTGCACTGTACAGAACCTACTGTTAATTTTATAAAATTATTTTTTATGAATTAAAGCTTAAAATGCAGAAGTCAAGTATCATGGTGCAATTGTGCTTTGAACAGAAGCATTCATTTCAAACGCTCCCCTGCGATATCAAAGAACCTACTGTTGATTTTATATGGCAGGCTTTTCGGTTTTCGTGGTAATAAAACTTTTCAAACGCACTTGTGATGTTAGGCTGTGTAAGGTGTTAACTTTGGTCAAAACCGTCTGCTCCTTCTTTTATTATTTCGATTATCGATGCTTATATAAAACCTTTAAAGTGTGAAATTCCATAAAACTCGGCCCAGTTGTTTTCGAGTCCATAGGAAACGAATTCACACGCACATATACAAAGTTCCTTTTATATGATAGTAGAGATAGAGATAGAAATTTGTTTATAGTGGGCACAGCTCAATCAGAAGTCATCTATTTCATTTTGCTCGTTTCCTTGAAACCTAATTGCTTCCTGAACTGTTACAAACATTTTGTTGCTGTTGTTGTTGTTGAGCATCATTCATTAATTTATGTGTGGATGGTTATTGTTGGCATTCGTTTCTTCAATATCTTCCTCGTTATAAAGGCCACGTGACAGTTTCCTGTGTTTCTGTGAAACGAACTGGATTCGAACTTGGCACACCCAGGTTGTCAGACCGTGTCGTTTAACTAGTTAGCCACCGTTACCGTTCATTCGTTTTGTTCTTTTTAAAATTATCGTCTAAACCCAATCCCATCGTCCATCCATCCATCCAGCACGGCCGCAGCTGAAATTGAACTCACTACACGAGTTTGTAATGTAATTCAAATATTGTCGGTAGCTAAATACTTGATGCTTCGCCAGGGCTATCAGGGGTATTATTTATTGTGACGCCATCACTAGATGGAGTGCTTACTACGGCTTAAGAGAGTCCCATTTACTTTCGAGAGAAGGATAGACGCAACAGTTTCTCAACCTAGTATCTTACCTCGCGGTACATACAGCACCTCGCCTTCCCAAATGGTCACCCATCTGGTACTGGCCAGGCTCAACGTTGCTTAACTTCGGTGGTCTGGCGAGAACCGGTGTGTCAACGTGATTGTGCCGTATATTCCCATCGTAGGCGTTGCTTTTGTTTTCCTTCTCAGTGAATAGTTTGGATGTTGAGGGAAAGTGAGAATGAGACGAGAAGTGGTGGGAAATATGGAATAGTGGAGAGTGAGTGGGGAGAGGATAGGAATTGAATAAGTAGTAGTAGTAGTAGTAAGATTAGAGTAATGGATGACGCAAATAAATAAATGATGTAAATTAGTCACCATACCAACAAGAGTTTTGATTTGATTATTTAAATATTTTATTTAGCAGCAGTAGCGCATGAAGCGGTGAAACAATGTGTTTCCTTTTCTCGTAACCACTTCGAAATCTCGTTAATTTATTTTACATTAAAATTAGACGGTAATTCTCTAACACTTTGTTCGTACGTTTAAGGTATCGGGTCTTTTTGTTTTGTGATATTTTCTCCGTAGTATCTATTCGTTCGTCCGTCCTGATCCAAGCTCCCAAGGTAATACCTCTTCCTTTCGTTGGGATAGTTTAGTACATAATAAATGTTAATGTTTGATTATTTGCGTATAAATGTTGAATATGCGTTGCCTGCCAGACTGTTACCGAATCCTTACCATTTCTAAGAGTAAAACCGCCGATTCTTTTCCAAATTGTTTAAAACCGAAAACATATAGGCCAATCTCTAAGTGGGTGTGGTACTTGAGTGAGGGCAGAATAAATAAAGTTGGCGTTAAGGAGTGTGTATCATCCTTTCAAAATAAAATAGCGACAATATGTACAAAAACTGAAAGTGGTGACGGGGTATCTTGGAAGATCACAATAATCGAAAGTTAAAAAGAGGAGACAGGTAGTTTGATTCTAGCCTAAAGGCCGCATAAAAAAAAATCTTTGTCTTGAAGCGTATAACAATGTCTTCTTCTTCTTCTTCTTCTTCTTCTTCTTCTTCTTTGAACAATGCAGACGTACGCGCCTCAATGCTGACTTTTGTTCAGTCTGCGGTTAATCAAAAACTCTATGGAACTTTTTATCTACCTTTTATTCATCTCTTCCTTCACACACACACACACACACACACACACACACACACACAGTCTACAATGCAGCTAGGAGTTGATCGATAGCATCCGATTTCTATGAAGGTTTCACGTTTTATTTTTAGGAAAAGGAAAGAACAAAACTGCGCACTTGCGACGCTACACGCACGTTAGCGCCTCCCTACGTTTGTTCTCGAGATAAAAAAAAAATCATGTCTACCTCTTCTGCACGATAAGTAATTAAAAGCGACTAATACTCTAATGTACTAATGAAAATAAGAGCATATCTGCGTCTCTTTCTCTCACCCCTCCTCTATCTATCCATCTATCTATCTATCTATCTATCTACCTACCTACCTACCTACCTACCTATGTACCTACCTACCTATCTATCTATCTATCTATCTATCTATCTATCTGTCTGTCTGTCTGTCTGTCTGTCTGTCACCCCCTCTCTTTTTCTCACTCAAGCAACCGGTGCAAATAAAATGTAATCCCGTTCGAGAGCTGTTTACGCTTTTCTTTTCTTCCCTGACAAAGCCAGATATTCTCGAAAATTTGGGGAAATACATCCATCTTATATATTATACCATGTTGGTGAATAATAGGTACGAGCAAAATGAATGCCGATGCTCAAAATGTATAAACATTTTGACCCTTTCCTTTACTTAGAAATTCACCAAAAATCAGGAAATTAACACATTTTAATGAAATTTTCAGTATCTATCAAATAATGACCACAGAATATAATGTACCCATTAATTCGATTTGAATCTTAGTGGAAATGAATTACTTTTTCAAACAAAAAATACCTTTACTAAAGTTATTGTTTTCAGTAGTAAAAAAAATGCATGAATTTATATTTTGCTTTTTTATGAAAATAAAGCATCGTAAATTATAATGATTATAAAAAAATTAATTTTTAACTGAATATGACGGTAAAAGCCCCTAAGTCCGTATTAATTTATTAGATATAACTCGAAGAAAAATTAATTTTCGGACTACCGATATTATCATTGAATTAAGCATTGTTTATTTAATATTTTCATACAAAAAAATTATAATTGCAAAAAAATATTTCTACTTTTTTTTTTTTAGATTACATGTTCCGCATAATTTTTATATGTAAGATCCTAATATTTTTCTTGCTTACATGAATGTGAAACTTTCGGCGTAACATAATTTTTATATAATCTTGAAACATAGTTTTTAAAATTAAAAGCAAGAACATAGAAAAATAATTAACTTAAAAAATAGTAAAAGTGATACAACCGTTCACATTTGGAATGTACGAATTCACAGATGGGGAAAAAAAAACAGAAAACCAGCACCCCTACCTCCCTTTAACTACCTGACGCCATTTTCAGATAGCCTTTCAACTGTCTGAGATTTTGGGCTTTCGTATAATCCATCTTTAGAAACTTCAGTTTAGTTGAATTCTGTGAAACGAGAATCTCTCGCTTTTGTGAGCTAATTAAGCTATTTTTTTGTACAAACAAGGTGGTTTTTATTTAATTCAATATCTTAGGACTTTACTTTATTTATTATCATTGAAATAGACCCAGAAAACTAATATTTATCTTTCAAGGTATTTTTAAAATGAATTTATTTAACTTCCAAATTTAACCGAATTGGTTAACTCACCGTGAAAACATTTTTCATAAGTCTTTTTTTTTTTTTTTTCATGTGTACAAATATTTTTTTCTTTTGGAAATTAATTTTAGTCTTTAATCTTTCAAATACAATCAAAAATTAGTCGGAAACCTACAAAAAAAATGATTATAAATCGGCTTTCAAAACTATGTCCCCTATTTTTATTCCACCGTTTTTGCTCGTACCTAGTGAATAAATATGAAAATTATTGAAATCAATTGAATATTGTCATCATTCTTTGCTATATAGACCAGCCGCACAAATTGCATTGTCATAGCCCTCAAACACAACCCTTTCGAATATAGATGCATATTGATATTTTTAGGTTGATTGTGGCGAATATACACTGATGAAGCCTTTTACTTAGTTTTCATGATATTTTGGACATCATTAAAATGTAATTTTTGAAATGAACAGAAACAATTGTCTGACAAAAAAAAATGAGACGTTTCTAAATTTTTTAGATAAGAATTGGTTATTCATATTATTTTGATTCATCGGATTACTGTTCTCATCTTAAGTGTGATTTTTACAGCGGTTCGGTCGATGTAACCTCCGACCTTCTACATGTCTATCGTGTCGAACTCAGGAATTTTAGGAGCCTTAAACCTATTTTCTTTCTAGTAATTGCCTGTATTTTTCAGATGAGGTGTTTTCATTGATTGAGATTGTCGGACTGACTTCCTCATCTTGGTTGTTATCGTCACAACGTTTCGGCCGTTTTGCCCTCCGGCCTTCATCAGGTGTTTTGTATCGAACTGGGGAACCGTTTGTTAGGAGTCTCGAACCCAACCCTTTATTATTATTACGGGGGTACCGTGTTCGGACTCCAGCTAGGCTCTGGGAAATAGTTGCTGATTCTATGTTTTGAATGTTACTTTTTACTGCCTTCGTTCAGGATTGAACTCAGCACCTTTGGGTAACTGTAAACTTTGATACAACGTCTAGGATCACTCGGCCATATGTCAATAGGACAATTTTTAGTTGGTTTTTGTTAATGTTAAACCTATGTTGTTGTTCAAGGTTTTCTCTTTCTATCAGAGGTGTCCAAATTGCATTCAGCTCTATGCTTGGTTTGCTCAGTAGGTTGCTATGTCCGAGCTGTTTCTTTAAGTTTTCTCACTTTCCAGTGGGTCTCTCTGTTTATTATTTTTACTTCATCCCATAGGGGGTGATGGTCCCCCCTCTCTATCCAGACATGGTTGGCTATACCCGATTTTTCCGTCCCCCTTTAGTTACCGCTTTTCTGTGTTCTTCCACCCTTACTTTAAGGGGGCAGCATGTTTCACCCTTGTAAACCTTTCTGCAACTGCATGGGAGGGAGTATATGCAGTTTTTGGTCATGTTCTCCTCCATGCGGGGCTTCACTCGTACCAGGTGTCGTCTGAGTGTTGACTCGCTCTTGAATACCGTCCTGATGTTGTAGGGGGCACATATTCTCTGAATCTTTTCGGAGATGCCTCGTATGTACGGTAGGCAGACCGTTGGAGGTTTTTGGGTTTCATTCTCCTCTCTTATACTATTAACACGTCTGGTGGATAGTATGCTATCGGGGTAGTTGTTACGGCGGAGGGTATTCTTCAACTTCACCATTTATTGGTGGTATGTAATGGTGTCACTACTTATTGTCTCTGCTCGATGTTGTAAGCAGCGTGCGATTCCATGTTTGATACTGTATGGGTGATGGGAGTTGAAGTTAATGTATTGTCCGTATTCGTATTATTTGGATTCATCAATGTGGTTGCGATATGTAGAAGACACATTCATACTCTGGCCCTATTAGGAAGATGTTCAAACATTATTAGACCATGTGAACTTGATCCGTCAAAGTATACAGTTCAAGATGGAAAAAAAACAAATTATCATTCCTAGATGTGCTGATAACTTGCACTGGTCAGAGGTTTATGTCATCTGTATACTGAAAGCTAACTTTTACTGGACAGTACCTAAACTTCAACTCCCACCACCCATATAATATAAAAAAAGGAATCGTCCATTGCTTACAACAAAGAGCAAAAGCAATATGTAGTAACAACAGTGCATATCAAGAAAAGATGGACCGTTTAAGAAAACCCTCCACCGAAACAACTATACAGAGAGCATGACATCAGCTCCAAGAAATCTGGACCAGACACAAAAGGAGACCACTCAGAAACTCATCACAGTTTGTATATCATATATGAAAGGCTTTCTAAAAAAAACTTCAACGAATGTAATCCATATGACATCCGGACAATATTCTAAAGTGATTCAACTCTCCGGAAAAAGCTGGTGAGAGTCAAACCTCCTACAGAAAAAATCATGACTAAGAACTGTGTATATGAAATCCCATGCAAATATAGAAAACTATATAAAGATGAGACGTGTCGTCCACTAAAAGTACGGTTAGAAGAATATCGAAATGCCGTGGAGAGATTGGAAAATCAGGTACAGCTGACCATATCTGGAAGGAAAATGGAAGTTATCCACATTATGGGGCGAAGTAAAAATTATAGACCGTGAAGAACGATGGAGAGTAAGATGACATGAAGTTCCGTTTGGATACTGATCATTTTCGTCAATTTGAAAAATAAAATCACGGATAAAAGCTCAAAAAGAAAGAAACGATACAAAGAGAAGAAGTTATTTTCTGGATATTGAGCACTTTTTGTTGAGAAAAAACTCCCTCCTCAAAAAAAAAAAAAAATTAACTGAATCAAAGCAACTTTTGTTCCAGCGAAAAAAAAAATAGCCACTTGAAACTGAAAAACGAAAGAAGGGAAAAGGTCATTTGAAAACGATCTTATGAGGTTTTGACGCTGAAAAATAACGTTTATAAACGTTAACTGACTTGTTTTTGTTTTTTTGTAAAGGCGCTTTTTCACTGATTTTTGTTTGTAAATAAAGAAAATTTTCGATTTTTTTTTTGGGGGGGGAGCTTTTTATTTCTTAAAAAGTGTGGTTTAAGTTTCAATTCTCGGAACGGTCAAATATTCTGTACAGCAGTTTCAAGAATAATGAAAGCAAACAAATAAAATCCTTTCTGTTTATTCGTAAGTATTTTTGTTTGTTTGGGGTTTTTTTTCAATATTTAAAAAAAAAACTAAACATTTTTATGTCTAATTATTTTTTCACGCTAGAAACTTATTGAGATTACCAAATTATTTTATTTGGTGAAGAGTTTTTTTTATGTTTCGAAGTTTCCAGGGGAAATAACTCTAGACCCGTTTATAAAAAAAATCAATGTCGGTAATAATAATTCCATATAAATTAAATTAAATTAAATATATTATCAATATAAATCAACTTTAAATAACAATCTTAAATAGAAGACTTAAAACAATTCTCTCGCTAGAAACAGTAAGTAACGTATAGCTATTTAATAAAATCGATTGTCCTTAATATAATATGCAAATGGGGTTACCCTTAATTGCATATTTTGCAAGAATCATACTATATATAGAAATAAATGAAATAGTAACGTAGTGGATCTTTTGAATATATTAATCAAATTGTGAACAAACAAACAGACAGGAATACGAATATATATATATATATATATATATATATATATATATATATATATATATATATACTAGCATTTCAGCCCGGCGTTGCCCGGGGTGTTGTTTGGATGTGTATGTTGACCAAAAAAAAAAGTGGTAGTAGGAAGGCAGGCTCGAACCCGTACCACGAAGAATGAAAAGAATGGGGAAAAAAACTGACGTTTTCCTGTTACGACCACCGCAAGACCGGAAGTGACGTAGACAATCGAAAGGAGAGGATGACTTTCAAAAATATCAGCGAAAAAAGCGACCCCCTGTAGAAAACTGCCCAGTTGAAGGTGAAGATATTAATGTTTCTAGCCAATTTTTCGATATTTGTCGTCTGAAAGGTCGAACTTCAAAAGGATACTGATCTTGTGAAAATCCGTCGCCTCTGTCGAAAGTTTTAGGCAGAAATGCAAACATATATACATACATATATACATTTATATATTGATAACTAAAGATTTTCGACCCAAACCGATTAAAAAGCTTGCCCTATCTCTGAATACCTTTTATGTAAAATTTCAAATGTTTAGACTAGAAATTGTCTGAGTAATTTGGTAGAGACCGCAGAGGTCAATTTTTTTAACTTTGACCCCTATTATGATCCCTGAACATTTATTGTTTTGGGCTTAAATTAAGTTATTAAGTTAGATCCATGTCCAAGGAACCTATATCTAAAATTTCAATTGTTTATACCCAAAATTGGCGGAAGAGTTTGGTAGAGTTCTCAAAGGTCAAGACGTATTACAAAGATTTTCCCAAATCTCAGTACCCTGTATATCAAATTTCGAGTCTGTAGACTTAAAATTGACAGAGTTATTGCGTAGGGAAATGTATACACACACACACACACACAGAGATACGTTCCCTTATATATATATATATATATATATATATATATATATATATATATATATATATAAGAGAGAGAGAGAGAGAGATGTGTGTGGATTGGCGCGTATTTGTGCGTTTGTACCTATTTAGTCGTTATTTTTTTCTAGTTTCTTTTTGTATTGCTTTTATTTGTTTTTGCTTACTTGTTTTGTTATTGTTGCTGTCGTACTTATAAAACCCTTTGCAACCCCTTGAAGATGTCACTTGGCCAGAAAGGTTTAATGAAAATTCCACCTTCTCTTTCGAAGAGAGAACAAGCAGAAATGGAGACTGAAAGTCAATCTTTTCTTCGCTTTTTATTTCGTCGTTCATTTCGTGTCGGTTTAAGAGAAGACGAAGAAGATGGGCCCCAGGTGTTCTGAGTCAAGAGAGGCAATCGGCCCTTCAGTGTAGACAAAAAAAAATGTTTGAATATGGCATTATTTTACACCCGTTGCTGGAAATGATCAACCCATCCCCGTAGAGACGGCAAGGGTTCTGTTGGAATTACATAGAAAATGCTCATCTGCTTGTCGTTAAAAAGATTCTTAAAGATGGCCATTAATTCCAGAGCCGACAGCATCAGCAGCAACAACAACCAAAATATATAAGAATTAAATAAAATGTTCTCTTTAGGAAATACCTCAGGCGCGTTCATACATGAACAGCACCAAAAACCTTGTATCTACTTCGTGGAAATTTATTAAACCGTTCTCAGATTTTCCGGAAATATCTCGCATGTCAATAAACTTGGCAATCAGGAAGTTTAACTGATTCTAATCTAGAGTAACGTAAAGCGGAAGCGAAACTAAACGATGGTAGAACAATTATCATCCCAATTCGTAACAGTTCCAACTTGTTTCTTTTCAGTATTGACTTTAAGTATAATATTTACGCTTATTTACTTACTAGCATGGAAACCCGACGTTGTTCGGGATTAAATAAGGATAAACAAATATTTTACCTTCGCATACTTTTATTGTCATCAAAATCGGTGAAATCGCCCATTTTTTAATGAAATTGATTGATTGCCTGCTCTAGTTAGAGAACCCCTCCCTGCAGTGTCCCGAGAGGAAGTTCACATGCCTTCCCGCTGTGACCTAGTTCAAAATACATCGTAGTCACGTTGCACTGTAGCGAATCTACTGCTGATTTTATAAAATTATCTGTAAATAATGAGTTTCACTTAAAGTTTAAAATGCAAAAGTCAAGTATTATGGTTCAATTGTGCTCTAAAAAGAAATATTTTTTTCAAACACGTCTTCTAAAAGAATCTCTAGTCGATTTTATATGATGGGCCTTTCCGTTTGTGCGATGATAAAACTTCTGAAATGTATTTGTGGTGTTAGGTTGTATAAAAGTGTTAACTTTGGTTAAAATCGGACTTCCTTCTTCAATCCGATTTTTTCGAGTATTGATATTCGGTACCTATCGGACGCATTTCGATACAAAACCAACGTAAGAACACACCCAGACATACCAAGTACTTTTGTGTGATTTTTTTTTAAAGATCGACCCAGCTGTTTTCGATTCTATAGGGAACCTTTCTCTTTCTCTCTCTCTCTCTCTCTCTCTCTCTCTCTCTCTCTCTCTCTCTCTCTCTCTCTCTCTCACACACACACAAAGTTCCTTTTATGTAAAAGCAGTTGTACTACAAATAAATATAATAGATCTTATAATAGTGTCTTTATTATTTTTTTTTAATATTTTATTTTCGTAGCCGCACAATTTTTAAGATATATTTTCTTTAAATATATATATATATATATATATATATATATATATATATATATATATATATATATATATATACATGAAAACCTTGTCTATACAGTAGAACCCTGGGATACGCCATCAAAAATTAGTGACAAAATACAGTAGCGTATATAATACATATGTATAAAATCAAATAACATTATAAATAACACCGTAAGGCAGAGCAAATACCGAAACCATGGACCGGAAAAAAACGTCGTATTCCACATCGTAACCTAAAAAAACGTATCGTAGAGTATCCCGGGTTTCTACTGTGTTACGTATCTGATACTTCTTAAAATCACTTTACTGAATCTGTAATGATCATTTTAAAAGTTTTCTTAAATTGAGGAAGAATTACAAAGAATTTGGAAGCATTTAAACTGTATAATAGAAAGTTTACTTCTGAAACCCCCTTTTTTTTATCTATTACATGTCCTTTGCACACCATGTTTTTTATAAGTTTACGGATATTTTTGATGTTCCGAAACAAATGCATATATTTGAAAAAAAAAAAAACAAAAAAAAACACTTTTTTCATCAGGGTATGATAATTATTCTATCAACGTCTGCTTCCACTTCCGGTTTACCTTACTGCAGATAATAATCACTTAAACTTTATGATTGCCATAAAAAAAATTTTTGCGGTGGCTTTATTAGGGGCAAGAAATAAAAATAAAAAAAGAAAAGTAGACCGGGATTTAGTAAAAAGATATATATATTGACAAACTGCAGCAATAAAAGGAAACGTACACAAATGAGTTACCATAACGTTATTGTTTCAGCACGGATCAATAAGTGCACCAGTAACCTAATTTACTTACTCGACTCCAAAGAGTGGATACAAGGCTTGAGAGATTAGAACTCCTAAGACTACCCAAGATCAAGATCTTAGTTAAATAGACGAAAGGCCACTGAAATGGCTCAGTTACCGTCGGACAGATGGTCGAAAATGGACCGCGACTAGTACGTATTTGTTCGAAGTCTTTAAGCAACTAAATACAAGCTAGAAAAGCATTTCATCCAAGGCATAAAAATTGTAAAACAAAATGTTTTTACTATAGGCTTTAAAAATAAAGGTACAAGATTCAATTTGAAATTTATTTATCTTAAAATTGCACTTTTATAAATTTTACAAAGTAAGGTATAAAAATTTAATTTAAATTGAATCAAAAAATTACCTGTGATTTATTTTATGTAATGTACATTCTGTTGCACTTTTTTAAAAAAATAATTGAAAATTTTATATCTATATCATTAATTGCTAGATGAAAGATACTGTTTTTAAATTGCAACAAAATTTACATTACATAAAATAAATCCAAGTTCATTTTTTGATTCAATTGAAATTAAATTTAAATTTTTATACCTTACTTTGTAAAATTTATAAAAGTGCACTTTGAAGGTAAATAAATTTCAAATTGAATCTTGTACTTTTATTTTTAAAGCCTATAGTAAAAACATTTTTTTTAACAATTTTCATGCCTTGGATGAAATGCTTTTCGAACTTGTATCTTATCTTTTTAAGATTATATTTTAAAACTCTCCTTCTCTCTATTTCAGTTTGTATTTCTCCTCACACTGCTACTCATTTTTGCAACCCCCTCTTTGTATTATTACAGGTCTGAATATTCTCTCTGTTTCAGTTTGTATTTCTCCTCACACCACGACTCATTTTTGCAACCCCCTCTTTGTATTATTACAGGTCTGAATATTCTCTCTGTTTCAGTTTGTATTTCTCCTCACACCACAACTCATTTTTGCAACACCCTCTTTGTAATACAGGTTTGAATAATGAGAAAATCTGAATTTTTTTTAACAAAACCTTTAAAATAACTTTTTAGATTAAATTTTTTAAACTTTTTTCAGAATAGAAAATCTTTAAAATTTAATAAGGAACATATTTCATATAGGTTTCATTAACAAATATTCAGTACATAACGAGGGAAATAGAGATGAAAATTTCAAAATGACTGTATAACTGCTTACGGTCAATAGTAGTCCTCGCCAGCGAAAGTCTTTGTTATTGTTATTCTATTATTATTATTATTTTTTTTTTTTTTTTTTTTTTTAACATTTTGTGCCCTGCTTTTTCACGCGAGGACTAATATGGATAGATATCTTCTGCTGGATTATTGACTTCTTCTAAGAGCAATATCGCTTGCAATTTATAGCTGGAAGAGTTCATGTGTGCATGGGTAGGTTACCATAACTTTGTTTTTTCGAAACAGATACAAGATAGATGAAGAAAATGGTTCTGTTACCAATTGGAATATATGGTGCAAGATTATATGCGGAAGCGTCAAAATTGTGTTAAAACGGTCTTTTCTACATAAGGTTAGATTAAACAGAAAACTGGAAAATTCCATTAGAAGCTTAAAAGTTTAGAATTAGGACTACATGTCCGGATATGAGGCCCTTTGGGCTGAGATCAAGTTGCAGTATCTGTTGTGATATTAAACTTCATCTTTTCTGTCCTAGGTTAATGGAGGAGAAATACTTTTAGACTGAGGCAAGTTTTATTATTGTCTTAACGCAGCATGCTCTTTTGGGGGCAAGTAAATAGAGACAGAAAGACAAAAATAACACGTAGAAATCAGGAGAGACAAGTCATTCTCTTTGGCTGATGAACTGAATGGGTTCGGGCGTCTTTTTTTTAGCTCTGTTTTTGTAACACCTCTGCTGCTGCGAGCAATGTGTAGCTTTGCAGTTCTGTAAAAGAATAAATCGTGAAAGAACGCAAAGCCATATGTTAGTGTGTTTTATCATCATCATCATCATCATCATCATCATCATCATCTATGCATTAATAGTGTGTGTGTTATTTATTTTGTGTATCACGCTTACATCCGAGTGGCTGTCGTTTAATTGTTATGGACTTCCATTTTTTGTAATAAATACTTTTCCCAAGAATTCTTCATAAGCTTTGATTTCGGTTTCGATTATAGCTGATGGCGCTTAAATCATCTATTTCTTTTTTGTTTTTGTTTTTATTTTGTGTTGTGTTTTTTTTGTAAATAATTCTTTATTCAAATAATAAGTTTTTATTCTGAAAAATTATATATTTCTGAATGAAATTTAAACAAAGAATTATAAATTCCATTTGCCCAATCTAGTGTATTGAGAAACTCGCTTTTGCGCTGGGATTGTCTTATATAATAATACCTTCTAAAAAAGTATTTTGTAATACTCGATGCCACACGATTCATTAATCTGTGTTCATATTCGCCTCATGATTCTGAGATATAGATAGATCATAATTTAATAATTAAAATTTTATGATGTGAAACAGTTACATCTAGAATTTTTAGTCGTGTGCAAGCGACTCTATAAGTCACTCTGTCGGTCGGTTCGTAACACTTTTGTGCTTGGCCTTTTTGGTTAAGATTAAAGGTCTGTTGTTCATAGATGTTGTTCGTAGCTTTTTATGCTTTTCTTGGCCTTTTGTCCAAGATATATCCTGTTTGTAAAAACGCTGGGGTTTTCATTAGTTAGCTTTAGATTCCACAGAGTGAATGAGGTATTGTGGTAAATGTTGCCAGTCAAGAGTAAAGTCGCCACAGACGCCATTTTTACTTTAGTTACAAAGACCCTGCAACACTCCCCTCCCCAGATCTTATAGGGCCTTGTGCTTAAATTTGTTTTGTCTTTTGGAGAATTTACTTTTTTAAATGTTTTAATTTTATATTGGAATTTTTTTTAATTGTAATTTTTTCTTTAAACAAAATAAATTAAATATAAAGATCAAAGTGTAGTATCTGTTCTCTCAGTTACGAAACTTGACCCACCACCGGGCTTTCGGGCTAGGTTAAGGTGCTTTTTCATATTAACTTTTGTTAGCAAGGACCGACCCCCTCCTTTGGGGAGTCAGGACCTAGAGGACCGACTCCACATTTGTGCGAGCTTGGACCCGGAAAACGATCCCCTCTTTTGGGAGACTGGAATCTCGGGACCAACACCACTATCGCTGGTAGTTGAGACCTTCTTTTTTCATTTTTTCTGTTTTGCATGTTGTTTTTCTTCGTTTCGGTCTTACTTCTCGAGACTGGGATGGTCTACTTTCTCACCACTTAATTGCCTGAGCAGCACTCTGACCTGCCAGGCCCAAACTTTGTCTATTTTTGCTGCTCTCCCAGTGGATCGAGCAGACAGGGTTCTCTTTCTCGCTTCCGTTGGGATAGTTAGTGGGTAGGGTGACGTGGGGTAGGGCGGGTGTTTCGTTTTTGCTCCCCTCTGTGGGCAGAAATGTCTATCCCCTCTCTCTCTTAATTGCAACGCGGCACTCTGACCCGCTAACACTCACTGCGTCTTTCTTCTCTGCTCTCCCCCTTCGCGGGGGGATTCGAGCTGCTAACCCGACATCCCCGTGAGGGGAGGTCACAAACACTAATTTCTTCTGAGTCCGCTCTTCCCCCTCCATTCCCCTGGGTTTTCTTTTCTCCCCGCTACACTTTGGTCCGCGGCAGCGGCCGGTGCAGTTTTTCCACACGATGCCGGGGAAAAAGCGCATACCACCGCAGATGCGCAACATCGCCCCACTAGAGTACTCCCCATCGGAAGGAGCACCCACCACGAACGATGTAGATGAGAAGAAGGCCAGGGTAGGGCCGCAGCCCGCAGCGACCCAGGCAGGTCCAACATCAGGAGGGCAACCAAACCAGCCCCCTGCTCCCCACGAGGACCACTCCCCACACCGGGAGTAAAAGTAGCGGCTGACGAGGGAACGAGGTGCGATCGGGGTGGTACACATCCTGCGACACCCCTTCCACCTCAATCCTCGTCGGTCGGAGACAATACTCCCACCCGGGCTCCCCAAGAGGATCATCCCCAGATGGAAGCTTCCATGCCTGCGGCGGATGAGGGAACGAGGTACCACTCAAATGACCCACAACTAGTGGCACCCTCCTAACCTCAATCCTCATTTGCCGATGGCAACCAAGTCACCCTAGCGCCCCAAGAGGGCAACCCTAAGAAGAAAAAGAGGACAAAGAACGAGGAGACAGCAAAAGCAGCTGGAAAACCACAGCCAGTTGCAATCACAGCTCCGCAGATGCTAGCCACCTCAAGCGACCCACCGACTTCCCCCCGGAGAGGATCCCCCATCCGCGGAAGAGGAGGAGGAGGAAAGCGGAGTCATTATGAGAACCAGGAAGTTAATACAAGAAACGTTAGCTTCCCTTAAAACTCTCAGAGGGGAAGTGAACGACCCGCACCCAAAGACAACGCTCCAGAAGGAAAGCAGAACTGGAAGAAGCAGTGCCTCATCACCAACTGGAGGAGCTCCAACTCCAGATAATGAATCATCCAAGGAGAAAACTTCCGCGAAGCATCCTCCCAAAGATGACTCTGCAACGAAGAAGAAGAGAGGCGGCCAGGGAACGGGACAAAGCCAGGAAGCAACGTTTGACGCTGACTGGCCGACTCTGACCCCCAACAAGGCCAAAACTATGCCTCAAAATCAACCACAGGCAGGGCCAACAGCTCCACGTCCAGGGCCATCCAACTCACCACAAGAGCTGGAAACAGCGTGGGGCTCAAAACCGCAGCAAGACCAACTGACTCCGGAGGGTTACAGAGAGCTCTTTAACTCCACCTACAAGGACTACACGGTGGGCAACATCGTCAAACCCCTCCCAGGTCAAATCGAGAAGTTGGAGAAAAGAGTTCTCTCCCTGACCGCGTCTGACCTAAAGACCAGGAGCCTGACAGGAGTCGACAAGGACAGCATGGTGGCACTCCTCCTGGAGCTTAACATTCCAGCCAGTTACATCTGCAGGAGGAGCTATGCCACATGGGACGTGCTGCTCCCCAGCCCAGAAGATGCGATAAGGCTGGCAAAAACCGACCACCGGGGGAAAAGAATTAGACTCCAACCAGAGTACCTCAATAAGAGGAGAACAAACGTCACCGTGCCGAACGTCCCGGTTTTCATGGGAGCCCGGCAGGTCGGGGCTATACTAAGCCAGTATGGAGACGTGGAATCCGTCACGCCTGTCCGCGGTCAACGGAATGTGATGACCGGAGATCATAAGGTCAAGATGGTCCTGGACAAAACCAAATTCCATAAAATCCTTGCGATGTTGAAATTCGACGAGTGGACGATGACCATTATCGTGGAGGGCAGGAGGCCCCAATGTTGGCACTGCCAAAAACAAGGGCACATGGCTAAGGACTGCCCTAAAAGACTCCCGGCCACAGCCACTCACAAATCACAAGGGATGGCCCCTACCAAAGAACCAACCCAAACCCCGGCTGCAGCCCCATCAACTGCTACTACAGCTGAACCGGGTCAAGCAGCAGAGGCTGGTTGGTCGACGGTCACCAAGAAGGGCAGACGCCCCAAAGGCATGCCCAAGCAAACAGTGACCCAAGACCAGCCAGAGCAAACTCCCATGGACATCCCGGCGCCCTCTTACTCGAACAAGAGGAAACTTCAAGACTCGGAGGAAGAGAATGCATCGGAAGAAGAGACAGCAGCATCAGCAGTAGTGCAATCAACAGAAGCAGCAGAGACGGCAGAGAAGAGTACAAAGAGGAGAAAGAGTAGGAAGACAAAAGGAAGCAACCCCACCCAGAAATTCAATGTTTCAAATTCCGAGGCCGATCTCCCTTCAACCCCAACCCCCAAACAGCCAGAGCAACAACCCCCCTCCATCCCCAAACCCCCAAGGACTCTAGCACGTAACCCATCCCCAGAAAGAACAAATGACGCCCCCAAAAAAGCAACATCTCCAGCACCAAACACCCCCACACCAGACACGCCAACCCCCACTTCCTCCTCCCCTACTCCTCCTCCCCCCCGATAAAGAAAACCCAACCTCAACCACAACTGTCCGCACAGAGACGACAAAAAGACTCCCCTTCCTTCCAGGAGGAAGGATATGTGAGACGGGCTCTCTGCAGGCAACACCAGAGCTGAAAGGCCAGCAGAAGGTCCATTACAACCAACTAAGAAACTTCACATATGTCGGCGGGGACAATATTACTGATCCCACTAACTTCAAGGACGCTCCCTTGTTGACCACATTTGTTAGGGTCAACAAGGATTCCAGGACAGAGGCTCTCTGGGCCATGATAGACGCCTCGAAGGATGCAATCCCGGGCCAGCAGCTGGTGGACACGGAGCATCCTTCGCTGAACAATTTATTTTACAAATGTGAGGGCAGAGTCCCTGTGTATATACACCCCTCATTCTACAGGGCACTTAAACTAACCTTCCCCCTGGACGTGGGAGGTGTGGCCAAGAATGGAGTACCCTCGGCAGACTTACTGAACGGAAGCCTTGGACAGGCCTGCCACGTCCTCACCTCCGAGGATTTCGGGCCCATGTGTGACACTGAATAAGGTAGGTGACCATGGTTTTAAACTTGGCTACTTATAATGTGAGGGGCCTCAGATGTCGAAGCAAGGCTGCGCGCGTGCTGAGAGATCTGGTGTCCCTCAAGGTAGATATTGCCACTATACAGGAGACCCACTTTATTTGTGACGGGGATTGTCAGGTGCTGGTGAACGATTACGATGTTTACTCAGCATATGGCAATACCTATAGTCGTGGAATCTCCTTGCTAGTAAATCGCACCCTATCAGCGTCGGTGAATGTGGTTCACGCGGACGAGGACGGGCGGGCGATTGTCGTCGATGTTGCCGTTAATAGCAGTGTGTTTCGGATAGTCGCAGTTTATGCGCCCAACTCCGCTGTGGAGAGGGCTTCCTTCTTTCGACAGGTGGAAGGCTTTGTAGATGATCCAGAGAGGGTAATCCTAATGGGTGACTGGAATGCCATCCTTGATCCCAGGATAGATAAGGTCGGGGGAACTAGCGGGTCGGTGTGGTGTGACAGCAGTCTGTCTGACCTGATGGCTTCGTGCGACCTGGTCGACAGATTTTGTCTGGATCACCCAGGGCGGGAGATGTGGACGTGGCATCCTAATACGCCTTCCTATCCAAGTACTTACTTGGATCGGATGTTAGTTAGAAGAGGCGATGTAGATTTCCTATCTTGCCCCACGTTCCACTTTTTAGGACAATCGGACCATAAACTAGCTATGGCCCATCTGAACTTGAGCCCTAGGCCTAGACTGGCCGGATACTGGAAGTTCAACAGCACCTTGTTGGAGCTGGAGAACTACCGGTTGAAGGTTACAGATATAATCCAATGGGCATTAGTGGGGGCGGTTACCGGGAGTAAGTGGTGGGTTAGTCTCAAGGCTAAGATTAGACGTTTCTCGGTCAAGTACAGCCAACGCCTCGCACTAGATAAGGCTAAGGCCAAGAAGCGTACAGAGAATAGGCTGACCCAGGCATTGGAGGGTGGGGACCCCCTAGAGATAGCACTAGCTAGACAAAACCTCAGCCGCTTGGCTAGCGAGCGGTACGAGGGCCAGATAGTTAGGGCTAGGCTAATGAAAGTCTCGAACGAGGCTGTTAATGTTGACGCTGTTGAGCGTAAGGCTGCTCTAAGGCACGGCTCGGACGGGTACATTCGAAAGGTAAACGACCTGGAAGGGCATGCCCTCGTGTCGACGCGGGAGATTTGCGAGGGGTTTCGGAAGCATCTATCGGAGCGCTTCACCCAACTACCCAGACTCAGGGTCGAAGAGTTTGGCAGCTATTTGGCCGACTCGCCCCGCCTCATGGCGGCTCGAGCGGCTAGCTGTGATGGGCTTGTCGCGGAACATGAGATCATTACTGCGTTGAAGCAGGTCGGCTGCAACAAGTCCCCGGGGCTTGATGGTCTACCCTACGAATTCTACTTGAGGCTGTCGCCCATGTTGGTCCCTATTCTGAAGGATATGTTCAACCATTGGTTTGTTCAGGGCTCCATCCCTGGGCAGGTGACCAAGGGAGTGATCACATTGCTGAGGAAAGGTCAACGGCATGGTGAGGAGGAAGATTTAGACGATTTCAGGCCCTTGACTCTGCTAAACACAGAGTTAAAGATTTTGGCCAAGGTTCTTGCGAATCGGTTGCAGCTTGTCATCACTGACTTGATCGAACCAGACCAGAGCTATGCTGTGAAGGGGAGATCGATTCAGGACAATCTTCATCTGATACGCACGATCATAGAGGGGACAGAAGACGACGCCGAGGCCGCACTGATCAGTTTGGATCAGTCCAAGGCTTTCGATAGGGTGGACCATAGGTTCCTGGGATCTGTGCTGAAGACTGCTGGATTTAATCCGGACTTCCGCAAGTGGATCTCTGTACTGTATGACAGGCCAACGGTAGTCGTGCAGATCAACGGTAAGCTGTCGGAGTCTTTTGCCGTCTCCCGGTCGATGCGACAGGGTTGTCCGCTGTCGCCTCTCTTGTACGTCCTGGCATTGGAACCCCTCCTTCGCAAGTTAAGGGACGAGATGACTACACCAGTCCTGCGCGGGATAGCTCTCCCTGGAGGCACACGAGCCAGGGTTTCCGCGTTCGCTGATGACGTCACCGTGTTTGTGTCTTGCCCCACGGATATTCAAGTGGTCACCGAGGCGCTCGCTCGATATGAAGAAGTTACGGGGGCCGTCTTCAATCGCAGTAAGTCGGTGGGTCTGCGGTTGGGTGCCTGGACCGGAGTAAATTCGCTTCCGGGCATCTTCAGTTGGACCGACAGCCCGGTCCGGATCCTTGGTGTGTGGTTCGGACCGGGTCTCCAGCTGAAGAAAAACTGGTCGGAAGTAGAGGCCAAGGTCGAATCCTCTGTTAAGACTTGGGTTCGAAGGAAATTGTCCTTGAAGGGTCGGGCGGAGGCGTGTGCTACATATGTCTTTCCGCTCATCCTTTACCGTCTGTCTGTACTTCTCCTCCCTGCAAAATGATGAATCAGCTTACAGGAGCACCTCGACACACTCTTGTGGAATGAGGGTAAGCATTATGTTTGCCGAGAGGTCTGTGTTCGAAATCCGAGCGAGGGAGACTTGGGACTGCCCGATCTCCTGTGTCACAAGCACGCAGAGAGGTTGGCCTTCCTGAGCCATTCATTGTACGTAGACGTTCCATGGGTCACTGCGGTTGAAAGCTCGTTTTCCAATCTCACACCTGACCCCTCGGTCGAAGCACGGCGGAGACCGAGGGGGGAACAAACATTCTACGCCAAATACTAGTCCGCACTTAGAACAGGCTTTATCGGGAGCTAGTGGGGCGTAGCAAAAAGGAACCGCTAGTGAAATGGATGGGGATGTCGTTGGAGGAGGTCCGCTCCCAGTGGAGTTGGGCGCCGGGACGGGACTTTCTTACAAATTCAGAATTTTCCCTTACCTGGCGACTTGTCAGGAACGCACTGCCCCTCCTTGAGGAACTCAACCTTTACAATGAAGAAACCCGAATCTACTGCCTGCGCTACGACGAAGACATGAGAGAAACTGTCGGTTATGCCTTTTTCCGCTGTAGCAGGCTCAAGACCCTCCTATCCGCCACTGCCTAGGGAGAAAAGAATGGTTTTTCTAGCGATACTAGCAGTAGCGAGGATTGTCATATGGATCACACGCCTCAAGCGAGTCCGCGAAGGGATATCTGTTCCGGATCGGGATCTGATAGTCTACTTTAAGCATCTGCTTAAAGTAAAGATCAGATGCGATTGGAAGAGGTTGCCTTGAGTGGCCTTTGACAAGAGGTGGGTGCATGACGCTAGCTTGTGCATCCGACGAGGCGCCAAGTTTGAATTCGTGTTACCACCATAGGCATGGCACATGCGGTACTGGGTCCTACGGAGCCCATCCCACTAGGTTAGACAAAGAAAAAGTAAAGAGACTCTTGACTGGTGGTACAAATGAGATCCTGTCCCTCGATTTTTTGTTTTTTTGGCACTAGAGAATCTTCCGAGACAACCCTACCACTATCCCTCCCCCCCATCTTTTTGTTTTATCATCCCCTGATCAACCCCTACTCGAAGGTCGCCACTAAATATATTCCCCCCTTTTGTTTTTAACAATCTATTTATTTTACTCCCAATACCCGATATGAAGTCTTCCCAATACCCTTTAGGGATCTCCCCGCTTGTTTTCGGTGCCCCGGAAAACAGTAGGCGATCTAACTACTTAGATTAGCTTAGGGAGGGACCTTGCTAACAATGCACTAGGCAATTTTATTTTTTGTACATTTTTCCTATATTTCCCACTCCCCAACACAAACTATTTTTCTTCCAAATTCAAGAACTTTTTATTTTTTCCAATGAATTGAACTTTTTCCACACACACACACACACACACACACACATACATTTTAATATTTAAAAAAAAAAAAAAAAAAATGCACACACACACATACAGAAATTGTATATATATATATATAATTTTTGTAAAAACGCTGGGGTTTTCATTAGTTAGCTTTAGATTCCACAGAGTGAATGAGGTATTGTGGTAAATGTTGCCAGTCAAGAGTAAAGTCGCCACAGACACCATTTTTACTTTAGTTACAAAGACCCAGCAACACTCCCTTCCCCAGATCTTATAGGGCCTTGTGCCTAAATTTGTTTTGTCTTTTGAAGATTTTACTTTTTTAAATGTTTTAATTTTATATTGGGATTTTTTTTAATTGTAATATTTTCTTTAAACGAAATAAATTAAATATGAAGATCAAAGTGTAGTATCTGATCCGGTAGATACTGCAAGCAAATACCATATGTGGGGGCAACCTTACATATAAGACTTTGGTCAATGTAGGGGCAACTCTTCATACCACTTGTCACTATCCAGCTACCCTACTCCCCGGGGAGTTGGTCCCCATTTCCCCTTCACTCCTCACATTAAAAATCGGCCTTGTGCCTAATTTTCTCGGTGGGGGAGCAAATAAATACCAACCCCACATATAAGACCTTGGTCAATGCAGCGGCAACCCTTCATACCAATTGTCACTATCCAGCTCCCCTTCTCCCCGGGGAGCTGGTCCCCATTTCCCCTTTCACTCCTCACATTAAAAATCGGCCTTGTGCCAAATTTTCTCGGTGGGTGAGCAAATAAATACCGTTTTCTTGGCCTTTTGGCCAAGATCAAAGTGTAGTATCTTTTCTTACTACATGTTGTACTTATGTTTGTAACGTTGTGATATAAAGTAGGGGATCACTTTTCTGTATTAATTTAATGTAAAATGATCACCCACTTAACAACCAGTTAGTCTCAAAGCCATTCAAGTCAATCTCCAGATCATTCAAGTTGTTTTTTAAGCTACTTTTTAAGCATTCAAGTCATTCAATTCATCCTTAAGTTCATTAAAGTCATTCTAAGTCATTTACTTTTTATTTTTTAAAGTCATTTCAGCCCATTTTTCGGTCATTTTAGTTTATCTTTAAGAATCTCATGTCAATCCTACATTCACGCATTCATCCATTACACGAGAGCACGCAGCTAATGGCTATCGGCCTTGTTGTTATATGCAAGACAAAGAATTCGAGTTGAAAATAATTGACAGGAAAACTTTAGTCGAACGCGAGATTATTTTTTCTCGGCTGTCGGAATTGATAGAAACGGATGTAATTTCACAGGACTCGAAGAGAAAGTGAGTGAAACTGGTCGTTAGCTCTTTAGAAGCACTAGAAGTATGAATATGTTGTTTTAGAAATGCACTGATAAAAACTGGTTATCGATCTCTCATTGTTTCCCCCACCCCGTTTGGAATGAAGATCTGAGCGAATAAAAATCCTCTGTCTTCAAAAGTTTTAACTTCGTCTATTTTTGAGATATGAAAGAACTTATTTGAAGGCATCGTTCTCTCGGTTTGGTAGGATCACGAAAACAGCACATACAATAGAACCCCGAGATATGGTGACCCCAGGATACGTTTTCTTTCTGGATGTATGGCACATGGTTGAAACATAACACACATAAACTTCACGCAGATAGATGTCTACGATTCCACATTAACCCTAATCTAATCCTAACCCTACCTAATCCTAACCCTACCTCTAACATCCTAGCTTTGATTCTAACCTAACTCTAACATCCTACTCCTTAACTAACCCTAACCCTAACGTCCTAGCTCTGACCTTAATCTTACATTAACCTAACATTAACCCTAACCTTAGCCCTATCCCTAACACCCTAGCATTTATCCTAATCTAAATCTAACCCTAACACACTAGCCCTGAACCTAATTATAATGTAGCACTAACTTCAAAATTCTAGCCTTGATCCTAACATAACCTTAACATAATCCTAACATCCTAGCTCTAACCTTAATTTAATCATAACATCATACTCCTAACCTAACCCTAACTCTAACACCGTACTCCTCACCTAAATCTAACCTTACTCTGACCCTAACCTAACGTTAACCTAACGCTACCCCCAATCTGATCCCTATCCCTAACACCTTAGCACTTATCCTAACCTAACCTTAACCCTAACCCTAACATACTAGCCCTGTACCTAACCATAAGGTAACCTTAACTCTAATATTCTAGCTCTGATTCCAACCTAACCCTAACCAAATTCATGTCTAGATAGAACTCGCATGACTAGTGGGACCATTTTTGTTCTTTTTTATCTTTGTAATACGCATTTTTCAATTAATGGCGGTGTCTTTCTACAAAATATGCACATTTTTTTTTATTAAGGGTCAATTTTAAAAGGATTTAAATTATTTAAAAATAAAATAGAGGAAAAATGAATATCAAATTTCATGCCACTCCCAAAGTAAAGGAACCAGACTGGAAGAAAACGTTTTAAAATAGAACAATTGAATGCGTCAAGTCGGTCGGTGCCCGCTTCCTGCACCCCCCCCCTGTGGTGTGTCCCCCTCCTCCACTTCATGCTCGTCGACAATCTCTTGGGCTTTACGTTTGTAAGTTTGATTTAGGAAGTCAGATTTGAGAGATTATTTAAATGACTGATTCTCTTCCTCTCTTTTCGTTCTCTCCCTCTCTATTCTCTCTCTATATATATGTGTGTGTGTGTGTGTGTGTGTGTGTGTGTGTGTGTGTGTGTGTGTGTGTGCGTGCGTGTGTGCGTGTGTAGTGGTGGGACGATTCCAAAACTTTTACCGATTCTGTTCTAAATTTCCGCATCAGACACTGGAAATGATCTTCTGTTTGCTGATGATTTTGGCCTCAACGCTACCTCTGAGGCAGACACGCAACACAGTGCAAACATATTCTCAGAGACTTGTGAAAATTTTGGTCTCACAATCAATACCAAAAAGACTGTGGTGATGCATCAACCTGCTCCGAGAAAACCATATGCAGAACCCAACATTTCAATCAGGGGACAAAGACTCAATGCAGTTGACAAGTTCACCTACCTTAGCAGTACACTCTCCCGCAATGTAGTCATTGACGATGAAATCAACACCAGATTCGCTAAAGCAAACGCTGCATTTGACAGACTCCACAAGAATGTATGGGACAGAAGAGTCATCACCTCGATGACAAAGATCAAAGTCTATAAAGCTGTCATACTCACTACCTTACTCTATGGATGTGAGTCGTGGACTGTCTACCAACGGCACACAATCTTCCTTGATTGTATTATCAGCTGATGCTTACACATGCTTGTCATCTCTCTTAATGTTGACATGGTTCCAAATCGTATCCCCTTTTATCGCAATATGTTTTTTGCGGTGAATAAGGATAGAAATATAATAATTTGGAGTTTTTGAAAAATCAAAACTGTGACAGAAAAATAATTTTGTCAAGAATTGTTGCTCCTAGTATTTTTTTTTTTTATATCTGTTTACTAGTCTGGTTGCCCGGCGTTTCCCGGGTGTTTGGAGGTGTGTTGAGCAAAAAAAAAAAAAAAAGTGGTAGTAGGCAGGCTGGCTGGAATCTGTGACACGAAGGCGGAAAAGAAAGTGAAAGAAAATCTGACGTCTTACCGCTACTCCATGACGCGACCGGAAGTTCAGAATGTTAAAGTTAGGCAAACTCAATCCAACCGATACGATGACTTGCAAAAAATAGTTCGCAAAAATCGAACCCTCTTTTTAGAAAACTGCCTAGTTGAGGGTGAACGAATTAATGTTTTGGGACAATTTTTTTATATCTGACGTCGAGCTTCAAAACAATACCGATCTCGTGAAAATCCGTCGCAACTGTCGAAAATTTTAGGCAGACATAAATACATACATTTAAACAGGCAGGTGAGATTTATATTATAGATTAAGGAAAAATACTTAACTAATTGTACAGTTAATATGAATCTGTGTTATTCATATCTACAGAAACACACGTCGAATATATATTTATATATATATTTATAAAAGCAATGCTTTCAGAGCTAGCATTTTATTCGCAGATCTCAATACGTATTCTGAAACGAAACTAATCTTTTATTGCATATGATTTTTATGCACTAACAACTCTCCGCTTATCAAGGATCAAATGCCACTCGAGGATACGGGTGAACGGTGAGACAACACCTTGGAAACTGGACAGGATTTTATTAGTCAAAACGACAGTTCAACAAGGATGTTTTTATATTGTACTTGAACACAACCATGGACGCTTCTACACTATCATAGCGAAATTTCGGAAATCGTAAAACTGAATTTCACATTAAAACAATGGTATCTACGCATTCCTCGTATTTTTAAGATGATTATATCCAACAATTACGAACATCAATCAGGTAGAAAATTATTTATTAAAGAAAATAGAAAATAGAATTTGAAGAAAACGATCGTATTTGCTTATCTAAGACACAGGAGAGTTCAAAACTGAGGTAATTTTTCGTTTCGATTTATTTTATAAAAACAAGATGGCCGTAATTTTTCACCTTTTAACACGATTAAAGTTGTTTTATAATAATTCGGTAATATTCAGGTAATTTCGACTGCATAATTTGGAAGTTAACATTGTAATTTATTAGAATTGACAAAAAAAAACTGATCAGTAGAAACCGTTGTTTTTTTTTTATCTGAAAACACCATTTATCGACCACAAAATTTCGTTCTGATAGTGCAGAAGTGCCCAACTATGTTGTAGTCAGGCGAGGAGCATCTTAGAAAGAAATTTTGCTCATGAAAATTAAGTTCTGCTTTAGGTACACAGAGGAAGAAAGGGGATTTTTTTTACAATGGTTGTAACTAGACGAGTCTTGTCGTGAATGTTTTACCTGGAAGAATATAAATTGGAGTTCAGTCTAGCGCATGTAATGAAGATAACGATAGAGTAGAGAAAGAGATGCGTACGATATGTAACGTAGTGCCCACATTTTGACACGTGTAGACACTTGGGACCCAACACGTTTTATACTCCGTCGCAAAACGAGACCAAGGCAAGTAATAACTCGATTCACTTTTTTAACAATTATTTCCGGGTACTTTCCCGAATAAAACGTGATAGTGCTCCTTCTTTCTGACCTCTGTCCTCTCGAATATCGTTTCTCGAACATGCTCTCGAACGCGATCGCCAATCTGTGCACACACTCCTTTTATAGTATTCTTTCTTCGCATACGGCTCGGCATTTGTATACACACGTTCGCGCTCTGTTACAGGCATATGAACATCGAAATGTCATAAGACGACGATATTTGGTATCTTGACTAGAAGCAAAGTGTAGTTATTGCACTTCATCTTTTCTGTCCTCAATCAGTGAAGATGACATAATTCTAGACTGACTAATTCCACTTGGCAAGTGAATAATAATCGTTTTCAGACATTCTTCCTATTTTGTTTGCCACCTTACGAGTTCAGTTATACACAAGGTCAGTTTTCAACGTTGGAAAAATCCACCAACACAAAAAAGGGGTATTCTGCAGTAAAACCTTTATTATTATTATTATTTTTATTTATTTATTTTATTTTTTTTTTTCAAAAAACCACATCCGGATAATTATTTCAGATGTCATTCAATCCCGCGTGAAATGAGAACTTGTTCAATAGCGTCGGTGAAAATGTCGAAGAAATGGACGCGCTAACTCGTTGCTAGAGTGCATTAATCGGGATAATACACTGATACTTTTTGACGGGCTGTCTCGGTGGATTTGAAATTTAATTCGCAATTTAAAAACAAAAACAAAAAACTGCCGTCATTAACTCGTATTAACTTGGAATGCCTAAAAACTGTGAGATGTGCTAATTGCAGTGAATATATATATATATATATATATATATATATATATATATATATATATATATATATATATATATATATATATATATATATATAGTGGCGTCAAAAAGCAAGTCCGCACTTGTCATATTTTTAAAAAACTGCAAATTTAAGCTGAATTGAATGTAACTGTTTAAACAACCTATACCTCATTTGATTCGCCTTTTATTCTCTATAATTTTACCTGTTCATATTTGAGTTTTAACTGAAGTATCTTAGTGTTCACGTCAATTTTAAAAAGTTAACTTCAAATCGAGAAGTCAAAAAGAAACTCTGCACAATGGAAAATTGTTTTTTAAATCTAACTTTAGAACATTAATGCAACACAAATACAACAGGAACCCAATGAACTAGTTAATATTTAATAGCATAGCCCTTCTGAAATTTGACAGCCTGCAATCTTTTGGGCATTCTTTGAATTAGTCTACCGCGATACTCCGGTGAAAGGGCATCCCACTTCTCTTTAATTTTTGCCCAAAGTTCTTCCAGCTTTTAAATTTTATCATTGCGTAGCTGTTACTTGATGTAATGTCATTCGCTTTCGATAGAATTGAACTCTGGAAATTGTGCAGGCCAATCCAAACACGGAATATCATGCTCTACAAGGAATTTTACACACTACAATTCTATAATTTGGGAGGAACTGAAAATGCGGAAGATTTGCGCGAAGTTAGTCTCAATGCACCATTCCACAACCCCATCTTTGTTACAGACTATTTGAAAAAAATGGGCATAAAGACAGTTCCTCACCTTCCCTATAGTTCAGACCTTGTTCCCTGTGACTTTTGGTTATTCCCTAAGCTCAAGGAAAACCTGAGAGGCTGTCGTTATGAGACAATTGAGGAAATGAAAAGGACTGTGACGAGGGTCATTGACACGCTCATACAAGAGGATTCCATGAGGCCTTCCAGAAGTTGTTGGGACGGTATCGCAAGTGCATTGTAGCCGGAGGAGATTAGTCCATAGGGGACTAGAGTTCAATGTGTGTACTATCAATAAATGTGCCAATGCGAAAAAAGTCCAGAAAACGCGGATTCCATGAACAAAGCTTCTTTCTTAGAACTGCACGCCTGTGGAACTCTGTTCCGTCTGCATGCATCCCACCGGACTACAACTTGGATGTGTTCAAGTCCAACGTTAACAAATTCCTAATGAACCGCCCCCTTAAGTAAACACTTTATCAAATCTCCACACTAACGTAATGTACTTGCAATAACCCTTATCCCTGAGTGGCTTCCGGGCCTTGATAAGTGGTGATCACTGTGTAAAAAAAAAAAAAGTTATTAAAGACAACGCGTAAACTTATGTGGAACATGCCTTTTTATCACTATTTTTACGTACACGCAAGTTCAGAAAAACATGATTTCTGAAAATATCAGTTTGAAAGAAAAGTTCTGTCATTTCTTTTAAGTAAATTTTATAGTCCGTTTTAAAGGTGTCCAACTTCTAAATTACATTCGAAATATGCCGAAAACAATATTTCATTTTATTTCAAGTTTTGTTACACTGTCCAATCGCCGCAATGTTGCATCCCTGTTTTCGTTTTACAAGTAAACGAAATGTGCTCCGTCGAACTTGTTGCATTTATGTTCTTCAACGTAAATAATCACGACTTATCTGACAAGCAGAAAAATCCCACCTCTTCACACTTGCGGTTTCCAAATGTCAGAATACTTTCTACTTCAATATCTGCTTTTCGTCGAACTACCTGTCTTTGGAATTCCCTCCCTGGTTTCTGTTTTCCTAATTGTATCAACCTACAGAAATTTTAATGTAATGATAACAATCATCTTGTTGCACAACTCCACACTCTGGGTGCCTCTATAAATATGGTCCCTAATTCACAGTATTTCCTTACGCTTCAGTATCAGTGTGCTTTGTTTGTTTGGGGTGGAGTGACATCTTCAAAACTGAAGCTTTGCCATTGTGCTCATTTTCACTTCATACAAAGAACCCAGTCGTCGTGTTATTCTCTGCGTGTTTCAACGACAGAATGATGCAGATTCAGCATCCAAATTACTTCAGAAGAATTCTGATGATGACGCAATGATTAAAAGAATACGCAGCATATATTCTTCACGATTTAGAAACGAGGAATGCAATCTGCAGAATGAAACAAGAGAAGGATGCACTGGAATCTGCTATTGATGCAAACCCGACTGACACTGTTTGAGAACCAAGCACTATACCACTGTTCGCAGGCCTCACGTCGCCATGTCAATTAGATCTTTATTGAAAAAAATCGTTATACATTTTGTACATTCATCTTAGTTTATTTTTAATCAGTTCATGTGTGTTTCACGTTGGTACAATGTACAGTGTTAACGTCACGAGCTTTGAAAACCTTTATGAATTGTCAAAGGCTTGAAAATAGGTTCTCTGATTTCTCACTAGGCTTCGGAAGTTTTCCCTCAATCCCAAAGCCACTACAGTCTATGCCTTTGTTGAGATGGGTTGTCCTCTGTTGGTTGGGATATGGCCTTATAGGAGGTCCAGTTTTGCTTTCTAACGCTTTGAAAAGGGGTTGGTTCATTGCTAAAAGCCTGAAACTCCCATGCTGGGCAATGCTGAGGAGACTGTTGTAGGGCGCTGACTTATTAAATCCAATTTTCCTGACCTTGTATCACATCTTCCCATCGTGGGATGGAGATAAACATAGTAATCGTTGGCATTTTGGTTAGGAGCAAAACGTAGTATCTGTTTCGATAGCACTTCATCGTCTCTGTCTTCAGTCAGTGAAGGAGAAATAGTTTTAGGCGGAGGCAATTTTTATCCCCCCATCCATAGTGCCCCTTTGTGAGGAGCTGGATTTCCCTTATTAAAGGCATTAAAACA